>NW_024582411.1:1374960-1407000 GCF_018398535.1 Haplochromis burtoni
AAAGAAAGAAAGAAAGAAAGAAAGAAAGAAAGAAAGAAAGAAAGAAAGAAAGAAAGAAAGAAAGAAAGAAAGAAAGAAAGAAAGAAAGAAAGAAAATGGACTCGAAATGACCTCTTAGGGTATTTTGCACAGTTGTGAATCAGTGTCTGAGATCAGAGTTTTTCAATGTTCAAAAAAAATTCCTTCAGCTGCAAGATGTTTTCTTGCTTGCGCTTTCTCCATTCCTTCTTTCAGAGACATTCCTTTATTGATTTGTTGGTGCGTCTAGGATCATTATCCTGCTGAAAGGTCCACTTCTGGTTCAACTTCAGCTTTTGGTCTCATGTTATCTTCAAGCACTTTTTGTTATGATGCAGGATTTTTACTTGAATCAATGACTGTAAGCTGCCCATTCCCTAAGGCACCGGGGCAGCCCCACGATATAACACTTCCATCATAGTTGGTATGATGTTCTTTTTCTGAAAAGCTGTGTTTGGTCTTTGCCAAACATGTCTGTCTAGAGCATAGTCTTTCACAAAGCCCGGTGTTTGCCCTTTGTGTTCCCTCGCAAACTGCAGCTTTGCTCTAATGTACTTTATGGACAGCAAAGTGTTCATTGCATGTTTATTTGTTTTGTTTCTCCCTGCCGTGCCTCCTGGGCAGGTCAAATCTCACTGTAAATGCAGGAAGTTTTAACACAAACACTTGCAAGTGTTGTCGATCTTGTGATAACATTTAAGATCTTCTCTTAGGCTGAAATTTGCATGATGACATTTCACATTTCATGTGCATGTAAACACCAGAGTCACTGTATAACCTGTTAGCGCCCAGTGTATATGAGTTTCCACAATGTTTTAATTGTATTCTAAATTATTTGAATTGTTAATTTTAAGCAGTAATTTTTAAAAAATGCTGGATGTAGCAAATATAATACAAATTAAAACTCATATATGCAAACTTTTGTTTTAATTGTCTGAAGATTTAATTTAAAAAATCAATTTTCAAGACATTTCTGGTAATTATTTAATGTTTTGAGCTTTAAAGGGCTAAATAAGTCACATTCCACCTGTTACTCCCTGTCTTGTGTACACTGTAATCATTGGAGTTTGTTCTGATACTCACATTTTCAGTGTGAATAATCGACTCTGCTTTATTCATTTACATTAATAATGTAAACATTTTGTGTTATTTTTGAGGGGTGGAGGTTTTATCTGTAGACAGAGGATTACATGAGGCCAACCATTTCCATTTTATTTACTTACTTTTTGCACAAATATAATGTAACTGATCAATTGTCAGTTTTTATCTTATTTTCCTCTATTTTTGTAATTCAGCTCCAGGTTAGTAATTCAGGGGGGAAAAGGATGTACTTGTTTCTAAACATATGTCAGACTTCTAGATTAATAACCAGAAAAGCTGTATGGCTAACAGCAATAATAAAAAGCAGGTGTTGCTCTGTTGTTTCAAAGCAAGCAATGCAAAGAAAAAAAGAATTACCAGCTCAGACTTGGCCTCCTTTGTCACATTTACTCCTATTTATTCTTTACTGGCCTTTCTTGCCTATTCTTTCTCTCTTTGTGCCATCTGGATGGACAGATTTGGGATGAGTCTGATGAGTCTGTTTGTTGATAAAGGCTAATCAGAGCTACATAGGGTAGTTTGTGCTAGTCTGTGCATGACGCCTGTTTGCTTTTGGTGTGGGGCCAGAAACTATAAAGAGATTCCTGACATGGGAAATTCATTTCTATAATCAGTGCATTATTTAGGCTGCTTTATCATAACAAATACATGCAGCTTAAATTAGAGATCGAGTTTTGGGAATAACTAGTTTTCAGAGAAGCGTACAGGGTCCAGTTTACGTAAGAAGAGGACAAAATCTGCGAAAGCAGCACATGTCATGTGATCTTCAACCTGCCTCCTAATTTGCCCCGTGAGCAGGTGATGAAAAAAGGTAATAGTTGAAATATGTGCAGCTTAGCCACTGGGGCCACGCAGCATGAGCTTAGATGATAGGAAGAGCGTGATATGGTGGCGATATGAGTGGGCTCTGCTTCTTACTCAGTTGCTGACGTAAGTAAACAATTTGCAGACGGGATGGTGCCGCCCAGAACTGAGGGATTTGACAGCAGAGCATTGGACAACTGGTGAATATTGTTATGATTGTCAAGACTCGGGTGGATGGATGGATGGATGGATGGATGGATGGATGGATGGATGGATGGATGGATGGATGGATGGATGGATGGATGGATGGATGGATGGATGGATGGATTGATAGATAGATAGATAGATAGATAGATAGATAGATAGATAGATAGATAGATAGATAGATAGATAGATAGATAGATAGATAGATAGATAGATAGATAGATAGATAGATAGATAGATAGAGCTGTAGTGATGGCGCTATTATTTGATTTTTTTGTCAAGCATATGCTTCAGTTAGTGCAGCTAAAAATAGCCACTCATAAATTCATGCCACATTGAACCCAGGTCAGTCATCTCATGTAACACCCTCCCATCAAATTAAATCCCAGACAACTTCAAAGCAAGTTTTTATCGTCCCCACCTAAAAATAGCATCTCGAGGTTTCCACATTCATATAGCCCAAACATTAATGTGCGCACCTCCAACAAATGACTCCCATGTGGCCGGAATCTGTCAGGGTTAATCATCTCCCATTTCCCTGAAAACAGAGGCTTTTTCTAGATGAAGGGTTGCAGGGGAAAAAAATCTATATAATTAGATATCCTCTGCCACACATTAACACATCCACTACTTAACGGAAACCTGCCTTTTGGCTCTCCCTCATGAACTAAATGACTTAATTAACAGGGAAATGAGAGAGCCGCTGCCTACACTTCAGATCAGCTTGGGACCAAACCAAGAAAGTAAACATTTTCAGCTGGAACACATCTCATCATGCTGCAAATTACCAACCCACTGTTTACCCATGTAGACAAGTGAATTATACTGCACATAATGTGAATCCGACAGGGCAGCGAACACAATTTGTGTGCGAGTTGTTTTAATTGTGGAGACAGACAGTGATGACTGCAAATGTATACTCCATTTGACATTTTCAATTCTGAATCAGGCATCTGTTGTGTAAGCCATGCTCTTTTCCAAAAGAGCAAAGAAAAAATAAATAAATAAAAAGAAAGGAAAAAAAATAAAACAGCTGCAAGTTCACCAAACCATTAACAGATTTATCTCCCTGGTCGATCATGTATGACTACACAGATTTTGTGACGACTGGAGAGAGACAGAGAGAGCAATATCACTCCCAATCTACAACATTTCACACATGACCAATCTTTAATCTTAGGTTTGTGATACAAAGAGGGAAGAGAGCAAGTCTCCTCTGTGTTTCCCTGTGCAATTAACATTAATAACATTAAGAAAACACGTTATTTAAATCACCTCAAGAGCCTGCATTTGAATATTTCAGCTCTCTTGATGTGTGAGTCAAGACTTCAATTCTTGAAATAATGCAGGTAATGACTCAGGCAGGGAGATTAATAAATGAAGGTGGACTGCTAAGTGAGGGGATATTAGTCACACTTTTCCCTCCCAGAGGCTCACCTGTATATGTGCCAGTACTGAAGAATAAAATGAGGTCTCACCTCTATCCACTGTCCATCGTTCTGTACCATGAGTATGACGCAGGGGTCAGACTTATTCAGAGTGTCTCGGTCCAGCAGAGCTTTGCAAGACACGCGCAGCTCGACTTTGGTGACACAGGTAGCTGGACCGCTGAGGCTGGTTGCAGGGGAGGTGGCCTCCAGAACATCATTCATCCTGGCTCAGGGCAAGAGAGATCTGCCAACCAGCGAAGCAGTGCGAGGTGAGGCTGTGGTGTAGCTCTGAGGGATGGAAAAATCCAGTGATAGGTTGAGGGATCTCGGTAAAGACGTGGCACTCTCACAGGAGACGGGCCCTTTTGACTTGGTACAGCTGTCAAAAAAAGAAAAACAGAGATTCTTGCTGAGTGTCAGGGGACCAAAGCAAACTCAAGCTGTTATTGCTGCCTGTCAGGGCTGTCCCCCCTCCTGAGGGTTATCATCTCACCTTGGTAACAGCGACAGAGAGGGCATGAAGATGGCAGGGTTGTGCCTTTAGGAGTCTAGTTCAAATTCCTACAAAAATTCGTTTAAGATGATCAAGCTGAGTGCCACCTCTTATTCTAACGAGCTTTATTACAATATTTAAAGGGGAGAGAGCCCACCTGTATCAAGATTTCCCTGTATTTTCACTATTTTATCCTGTTTCAAGAACTGAATATGAGATGGCTGATGCGTTTAAAGGATTTAAAGTGCATTTCCTCCTAATAAACAACAAGAAAATACGTGAAAGTAGATGGAAAGAATCATGGATCCAAAAAGGCAATGGGTTTAGCAGGTAGTAGTCAAAGAAAGGACTTTGATGGGTTTAATGTGGGCAGCGTACGCCCTGCTTAAGTGTCCTTGAGCACGGCGGTTTCGCACAACTAATAACCCCCCCCCTAAATGCTTTAAAGGTGGGGCTGTAATTTCCTCTAATATCACTGTAAATGTCACATCCTTAAAATTCAAACGAAGAAGTGCAGCGCACTCGGCGCTTGGCTTTCAGCACCGAGGACAGCGCCCGTACGCGTCTTTCTCAGCCAGTTGTGAAACCACATGTTATCTCAAAGCATGAATCTGAACTCCAGAAAGCTCAAAACAGAGCCAGCATCAAAGGCTCCCAGATACGACCGCGCGCGTGTTATGAATCAAACTTCTACTCAATCCACCGGTGAAATTTACACGGAAGGCGGCTAAACGGCTACTTCACACTTTATCCCGGTGAATAAACGCCACCGCTCATCTGCAAGCTTCAAAACCCAACACCGGCCAAGGCTCAGGAGGGCAAAATAACAGCAACAGTTAAATACGAGTTAAAGCGTGAAGCGAACAGTCTACTTTCACAGCCTCATGTATCGCTGGCTCATCTGACTCACTTCCGAGACTATTTGCAGCTGATCAAAAACTCAGCGGCACTTCACCAAACCGATAAACTGCGCTTACAGTCGGGTTAAGCGGGAGACTCACTTCCTACCTGAAGCTGTTTCTCTTCTTGAGCACACTTGTTTAATCCGCTCCCATAACACACTGCTTGATTTTTGTTTTCTCCGCCGAAACTCATTGGCTTAGACTGGTGAGGAGGGAGTAGGCTCGGCTTGTAGGGATGGGGAGTGGAGAGAGTCCAGCTGCTGATGTAAGGGATGGGCTTTTCGTTGGGACTCGATTATTTTGAGTTCAGTTAGAAATCGAGTCCATAAAAGAAAGAGGTAGGGAAAAGAGGCTGTGGGAAAATGCTGGGATCTGGAAGCTCAAAACCTGAGGTGGAGGCGTGCGTAGATCTTGAGTGATTTAGTTAAATTCTTGTCTATAAACACAGACATAGCATTATTTTCATGTTTAACCCGCCTCCATAAGGTGTCGCTCATTTCTATCTGCTAATTCTCTGCTGCCTTTGTGGATTTTGGACCAGGATTTAGACAGATATGCCATTCAGATTGTTTTCCAACACAATACTACTGTTTATGACCAAATGTTCAACTAGTTATTACAGCAGCCTCCCCGCTCAGGATTAAGTTGCTTACTGAAGATTATGAGGATAGAAAGAGCAGGATGCACTGAAATATGTGCAAAAGAGAGGGGGAAAGACGCTTCTTTATGTAAGCTGAACTGCATGCAGCATTTGTGTTTTTTCTTTATTTTCTATACTGCAGTGGTAAAAATAATGTGGTTAGCATATGTGCAAGTGACCTCTGTGAGCTGAAGCTCAGGCTTCGGGCACATTACCGGTTTTATTTTTCTTTCTACTCTTTGATGCTCTGTGATGTTATTGAGGGTTGACATCCTGAAAGTGGCCATTTCAGGCACACAGATCTGGCTTTCAGAGCAGAAGCCCAATCCTCTTGCTTTTCTGTTTGGACAGGGGCTGACCGAAAGGGAAAGTGGCCTTAAGCATGTTTCAGACAGAGCATGAACTGATGGGCTGTAGCAAGGAAGAGTACATGAAATGAAAATTTTGGAGTCAACAGTGAACACAATAGTGCCCCTTTCGCCATCCTCCTCTGCGTGTTTCCCATTTACAGGACCGTCTTTCAACAGAAACCATTCATTCTGCACTGAGATTCATCCTTTTAGTAGTATTGTCAGGTTTTAAACAGACATACATAAAACTGCAAGAGGAAGTTCAAAAGAACTGCTCATCCAGCAGCAGCACATCGCAATCAAATCTCCGTGTGGAAGCTGCAGACAGCTAAAGGCAGGTGACTCTTCTGCCTTTGCTAAATACACACATGCACCCACAAGTAATAAACAATATGTGCTGAGTCCACGCACGCACAAATGCTCCAAGTCAAGTGTAAAGTTGCCTTCAGTAAAAATGACAATGAATTGATTCACAGAGTGGTTTTTCAATCACTTGACAGCTGTGTATGTTATATAATGTATTGTTTCTACACTGCGTCTATGCTTGGACCTTTTCACAGTCCACCCACAAATGTATTATTTTCCTGAATGTATTTCCAGATATTGCATAACATTCATACATGGCGCTGACAAAAAAACATCAGCTCTCGAGTTTCTGCAAAACAGCACTGAAGGCCGTGAGAGACAAAGCAGTTGACGAAAACAGAGAAAATGTAAGAACTCAAAGTAAGAGCTTAGTTCGAGCTGTCTGAAAGCAACTTGTGCAGCTGGCTGTTAGTCATTGTGGCAAAGTGAATGACAAAAGTAAAGTGTAGGCTTCACATTTTAACATTTTATTCCAGAAGCTTTTTAAACCTCACGGTGCTAAAATGTCCTTCGGATACGTGGAACATTCTTTGCTTTCATTTGACTTGCGCCGCATTAAAATCTGGTCTTTATATCAAGAGGATATGAGGCTTTGAGAGGCTTTCAAAGCAGATGGGCAGGTCAATAAAATCATTCCAGCAGCATGAGATGTAAAACATTTGGCTCCCTGCTTCTAATTAACTACTCTGCTGAGATGATCACCATGTTACTCATTCAAAGTAAATAAATAAAAATGCACACGCATTGCTCTCAGGTTGATTTTACGTGTGAAGCACTTCAGACAAAAGAAGCCTGGATCAGCAGCCAGTGTTTAACGCGCGCACACTGGCTGCTTTCCGACAGAGGCAGATCTCTCCTGGAGTTTTCACCCTCACTGCCTCTTCTTCCATGGGTATTCAGAGGTGGTATTAAGCGTCTGCTTTGGGGCACACACCTGAGCCCTGTTACGCCACAGCTCCAAACAACGACCATCTGCTGCTGCTGTGTCGGTTGAGCACCTCACAGGACGTTCCCTGCGTTTACACATGGATTATCTATTCCGAGTCCCCCTGCTGCTTCTCCCCAGTCACATTCAGTGCTTGCCTTGGTGCTGCTGACCACATTGCATGTACAATAACCCAAATAGGAGGATCTCTACACATGGTCTGGTGCACTCAGTTTTTTTTTTTTAGTCTAGTCAAGCTCCCTCAGTGCATTTGTGTAAAATTTTCCACCAGCAGCTCCACTGAGTGGAGGTATTTCTGTCCACAGGAAGGTTTTTAGAGAGTTTCAAAGACATTATTGATTCTAAAGTTTTCTTACCGGTGATGGAAGCTGCAATCTCCAGGCGTCATGTTTGACTCGTTTTAACACTGTGGTCAAAAAGGTTGCAGTTCCCCTTTTACAAAGGGTAAACCATAGAGAAGCTCACACTGCCGGATGCCCGGCCTCACTGACTGCAATTGGACGTCAAATAGTCAATGTGAGATGTTTTGTTGAGCAGCAAAAAAGAAGAAGACATTCAGCTCTCCACGCTACAGTTATAGATTAAGGTGAGACAGGGATATGGATTTATTCTTTAAAAGTGTATCTGAGGTAGTGAGTGTGTGATTACTTGCTGAATAAAGGAGTTAAAGGGATTGTTAAAGTTGTTAAAAGAATTTCTGTCCATCAACTAAAAACAAAGTCACTCATCTCTGGGCGGCTTTTTTATGATCTGGGGTACATTGACTTAACAATCTTCTCCTGCCCGGTGGCTGGGCCCTCTATCCTAATCCACAGGATGGGTGAAATGCAGGGAATGAGATTCCCGGCAGAAATCAATAAGAATATCTATATTTTGTTAAGCATTTAATGCAGCATTGTAAAACAGGAAATTCATCCCAGTGGCCATTAATGAGACACGGTGATAGTTGAATGTGTCCATCCTGATTAAATGACTGCACATAAATGGCAGATAAGCCATTTAGTTCTGGTAGCAATATTTCTAAAGTCTTTTTTTTCTCTGTGTATCGGTTATTTTGCAAAGCCCGATCATACGACTAACAGGACCATCCATTTGAGCTCCTATCAGCCATATCAATCACCCCTGTCCAACCAACCTGACTGTCCACTTACCTTCATCAGCTGAATTATTTATGGACGTCCAGACCGCGGGACCACAGAGACACTCTAAGGAGACTCAAGGGCACGGAGTCCCCCACATCCTGCTTTTTTATTTCCAGCTTGTGTACGTTGACATGCTGAGCATACAGAATCTTTGACACTTTCCTCACAGTGTAGTGAGTAATGCATTGGAGGCAGGAAATCTCACTCCATCAGCGAGATTTTGTGTTGTTCTGCTCCGGTGTTGTTTTGTATATTTATTCATTTCATTTTATCAGAACACCCACAGAACACAAAATGCAAAATGTGCAGAGCCTCGGCTGTAATAGCAGGGCTTTACATAAGTCTTGGTTCATGCCTGCCAGACAAAAGTCGAGAATTTAACATTCAGCTTTGTTTTCCTGCAGCGGTTCAATGTAAAACTTTCCAACTTTCTTTCTGTCTTCTATTACCGTCCACCTCTCCTGACCTTCTTTCCAGGCTTTTGTTGATATCCACTCACCTTTGCATTGCCATGCTGTAAATAATATACAGGTCTTTTAATATTTTAGCAATCAGTTTTTTCAGAGGATCTTCCTGGCTTAAACCCTGCTTTAAACTTGAGTTTTGTTTTGGGGCCACATTAAGAAAAAACTGAAGGATTTAACTGGAGTATTTCCACTCCTGAGTTACTGATACGCTGATTAAGAGTATTAAATTATCAAGTTTGACACATTACAAAAGATAATATTAATTTAGAACTACTCGATTTATTTGAAGTCCGCATCAATGATCTACATGTTGTACCTACAGTGCCCCCTACTGTTGTAAATGCGTCAGTTATACACGCTGAACCAAATTTAGAGCAAGTTCACAGCTGCTGCACTACAGACAGATGTGTCCCAGTGTTGTACTGGGGACTGGTCTCTCAACTTTTAACCCCACCAATCTACTCTGCAGCTGACCAGGACTCATAAATGTAATACAAAAAGTAAAATAATTGAACTTTGACACAAGTCACAGATGTGAATTAAATGCCGTGTGGGCTGTTTTTAGTATCCACATATCTGACTGCCATCCAAAGCACCTGCTGGATTAAGACCCTATCAACAGACTATTGATTTTTATTTATTTATTTTTTTTAATTGTTTTTAATAATTTTAATTGTACAATCATGTTTTTGGATTAACTCGTGTTTTCATAGATGTTTGAATCTTAGTGCCCAAACTGGGTTTCTTTCTCCTCTCATTATAATGCAAAAACTTGTAATATATTCAGATCCAGCATATTGTCCCGTATCAGACAGCAGTCGTAACCCAACAGCTATTTTAAACTGATTTTATACCATCTATGAAATGGAGGATGTCTTCACGGCAGTCCAAGGTTCTGACATTTTTTAAATATTTGATTAGAATACATTTATCTACCGAGTTCTTCCTTCACTCGTGCTCTCCAAGCACCTCTCCAGGTTTTATGAAATGCAACCTGGTGGTGTTCGTGTGTAATGTTGCTGACGGAAACACACGACTTGGCTCTCTCCCTGACGAAGAAATAAAATTTTGCCAGCTTATCTATGATTAGCTCATGAAAACTGCCATCTGTCAATCTAAATGAGATTGTAATCATGACATTCACACCTTGCTCTTTTTAAACACTTTATTTTGCAAAGTTCCATAGTGACTATTTTCACTTCTTCTTCTCCACGTCCTGCTCAGCAGCCTCTTTGGCTCTCTTGGCACGAATGCCGAATAGACGAGCATTAGCGCGAGCCATACGCAGGCTGGCGAAAGCCTTGAAGTTCTTCTCATCCTCGGAGATAACCCTGGCCTTCTCCTTCTTGTGCACCTAAAGAAGAAAAACAAAATGAGGGTTAAGACACACACCGAATGCTGCAAAATGAGGGTTTTCTCCAAATCCAAAAGCCTGAGTCTAATTTTGAGAATTTAACATTTTGTGAAAATCAGTTCAGCTTTCTAGCTGATTTTTTTATTTTTGTGAACAGCAGTCATCAGAAAAAGGGTTCAAGTGTTTCATCAAAGAAATACAGAGATTCCGGAGATTTGTCATCATCTGACTGCTGTAATGCAAAATGTTCAGACGGTTAATGCATCTTTTATCAGTCATTACTTCTGTAATACTGGTCCAGGTAAAACTGGCCAATAACGTCAGTGAAAACAAATTATCATCAGCCGTCTTAATCCTCATCTATAAACAGATACACAGGGTAACCTTGCAGGAGCTGTCACTTACAGTTCTGATGGGCATGACTGGACCAGTGAGCTGAGTGGCCATCTTGAGTTCCTCCTCCTGAAATGACAAAACAGTTAAATATTTTTAAAGGGAACAGACAGCAAGACTTTTCACTAGGGCATCAAATAAATGCTTATTAAGACCGTCTGGTTTGATTTCAATCACCCCAATGGGAATTGTACTTATATATTCACATTTAAAGGTGGCAGAATGTGGGAGTGCAGCTCATCTCCGGCAGTCAGCCTGGAATTATTATATTGATGCACGGCTGATTCGGCATGTTTTAATAATGATCTAACAGAAACCTTGAATTTCATCAGTACGCTTCATTTTCCAAGCTTAACGGAATTTCATAATTAGCAGACGTGTCCCCAGGTTACCTAGGTAACCTTAAATCCCATGGAGTCTAAAGGAAGCAGCCGAAAAGGTATTCAAATATCAAATTATCCTTAACACATAAAAAACTGCTGTAGTCTCTATAATCTCTTCCGCGTCTTATTTTAGCCATTTTTTTAATATATTAAAATTATTTTTTAAGTAATTTTAAATAAGGAAATGGTACATTCACACCAAAGAGGGCTTCCAAAACTGTGCTTTTTCAGTTTCTATATACAGCCAACTCCTACTGGCCACATGCTTTTGTTGAATGCTTCAACACTTGTTTTTTTTTCCCCTCAGGAAAATGAGCCAAACAAACAAAAAGTAAATTAATAACAAGGAGAAACACCAAAGTCTAATCTTTGCGTGCCATGTGAAAACTTACAGTGCTGTCTCCCTTCTTGGGGGCAGAAGCCTTCCTAGGGAACAGGATGAGCTTGGAGCGGTACTCCTTCAGGCGCTGCACATTGGCCTGAAGAGATTCTGTGGATCTGTTGCGGCGGCGAGGGTCCACTGAGATGCCAATGGTGCGGGCCGTCTTTTTGTGGATGCCAGCCGCCTGCGGGAACATTAGCACAGGAGGACTTGATCGTTTACAATTCTGATTTTGATCACGTGCCCTGTACATGATAAAACACTGATGTCAAGCTGTCAGCATAAAATCGCTTCCTTTTCAAATAACAAATCGCAGCATTCAGAAAATGCGTTCAACGTATTCATCAAGCAAATGCAGCAGGTCCAGAGATTTGTCATAATCTGAACTGCTGTGATGCAAAACAAAGTGGTTGTTACATTCCTGAACACGTCTGCCATCAATGGTTAATGCGCTTGCTGGAGACATTTTATAGTTACATGGGATACAGGGTCACTTGCAAAAACAAGATCACTTACTAGCGATGGCCAATGATGAGAGCACAGCTGGCTATGACTTAAAGTTCACGGATATTCATTACTTAGCTGATCAGACTCTTAGTGTAGCTCTCTTTATGATTAATTTTATGGCAGATAAATGATTTGATTTATACGGTTGCATGAAAACACTAAAACTTGAGAAAACAAAAGTAGCCCTCGTGCTCGCAGCAGTTTCTGATTAAAGCTTATTTACTTTCTTCATACAGGGAGAACCTGATATTTTTGCCAAGGTAAAGGTTGACAAGATCATTAAGGTCTTCTACAGCCACAGTTCTTTGACTTGATAGTTTGTTCAAGTTTCCATCCACAATAACTCTAAATATCACTTCTGAAGTTTTTAGTCTCTAGCACTTCATTTTGATATAGAAATAAACTTCCACCAGACAAAACAGTTGCCAAACATCAGTTTGCCTGCAGCACTTGTGTGCAAGTGTGCATTTTAATTAATGCCGCACTGAATGTTTCATGTAACTTTAACAGTTTTAGGTCTAAAGAAATTAAAGATATGCTTTACCTTCTAATGAAACATTTACAGAGAACTATAATCGTACCTTCAGTTCCTCGAGGGTGAAGCCACGTCCAGAACGAATCTTGGTATGGTACCTGATAGTGGGACACCTAACCTGTGGCCTCAGTGGTCCAGCGACAGGGCGAGGAGCAATGCGGCGAGCTTTAGCCTGACGAGCCTTTCGCCTGAGGAAAAAGTCGGAAGTTTAGATCAACCAAAAGACCTTCTTAGACATCTGTAAGGGCTCACAGTGAACAACTTCCTCGAAGGAGGATGTACTTGAGGGACAAATGTGTTTGCCTCTGAAAAGTAACTGACCCAAACAAAAACTGCCAAATAGGAAGGTAAAAAAGACACTCATAACATTCACTTCTAGGGCTGACACCACATGTAAAACACCAGGACACAATACATAGCATAACGCACCACATAAACCATTAACTGCTAGAAAAGACTCCAGTCAGTTGTAGGGTCTACTAAGATTCACAGTAGAAAGTTACATCAGCTCTAAGACTACAGCGTCATGCTCCAACCTCAGTCTTATACCTAATCAGTGAAATATCAATATCAATTAAAAGAAGAAAAAAGCAAAACAAAAAACATTAAGTTTGCTGTATCTGCTTAGTTCAGTATAACTTTGCAGGTAAACAGATATGCCAAAATCGTAAAGACTGTCTTGCTTGACCAACAGCTTGATCAGCTGAAGTGGTGGCTCAAATCAAACAAGGTACAGTTACTTCAACCACTTTCTCAGTTTGTTTTATTTAATAATGTCTCATGGGACTGAGGGACAGTTACACGCACGTTCACATGATACACGGTAACTACAGAATATAAGAAACGTCTGTCAATGTAAATATTATATTGATGTACACATGGGATGAATCCTGGTTCCACAGCATGGTCTAGTTATCCTTTACGGGCCAAAAATTCCCACCATTTGAACCGAATTCGATGCTAACCATTTACGGGCACGCTAGCTCAAGTTAGCATACGTCCATGTCCTCACCTGCGGATCTTCCTGGCTGGCTGGTTGAACCAGGTGCGCACTCTTTTCTGCCAGTCTTTGTGAAAGTGAGGGTTCAGGATCATTCCATTCCGGCTGGGGGCCATGGCTGCCTGCTTCCCTGCAACACAGCGTGGCACATACACATGAGCGGCTCGTCATGCCGGCGCACCTCCGCTTCATACAGTGCTAAGATGCTAAGCTAAAGCATTAACGAGGGGTCCGGCTACTTTCATGCCCCGATAATGTCCTTACAAACTACTACATGTAATAATCCATTTGTCATCGCCATTTCGGCATTCACGTAGGTTCATCTTTATTTAGTAGGACAGTGTTTAAACATAGCTACTGACAGCCATCGCTTCACCGGTCATCTCCATAAAAACATTAGCTACTCAGCAATTTAACACAAAAAATCATGATAATAATCACCTTATTTAAAAGATGACAAAAAGCACTTTTTCAGACTATAAGCTAAACTCACAAATACAAACAGAAAATCGAGGATTGAAACGGATTTTTGAAAATCTTTGGAGGATAACTTCACATACCTACAAGGGAGGAAAATGGCCGAAAGGAAAAAGGAAGTTGTAAGGCGGTGGATTGTGGGATATGTAACAACCAGCCAATCAAAGAGTGTGTAAAGGAGCATTCACCCCCTTAAAAACGGAAACGGAAACGTCAGTCATAAGCGGTACTTCAAGTAATCTAGTGTAGAATAATAATTTATATCGTCTTTAGATGAGCAATACTAGGCCACGGTGAACATTAAGTTTCATTTCTATACAGATAGTGAAAAATGACACTTAACAAACCGTGCAAGGATAGAAATGGGTCGTTTGAGGCTTTAGTAGCTTGAGAATCGCACTTTTCATCTTTGAAAATGAAATAATTTAACGGGTGCCTTTTGTATTCACTTGGGTTATCTTTGTCTAATATTACATTTGTTTGATTTAATGATCTGAAACTTGAGTGAAATATGCACAAAAAAACTGTTTTTTGTTTGCAGTATCTTACATACGGATCAGCAATGTCTTTGTTCTATCGATTATATTTGTAATTATAACATAAAATATCACTAATGGCAGGAACCGAGTTGTGAAAAATGTTAGGATTGAACAATTTTCCAAAACATATGAACATAACAAAGTATAGAAATTCAGTAAAAAAAAAAAAAAGTATATTTTTAAAAATCAAAACGTACTGTATTGTGCCCACGAAACTTTCAGGGCTATACCTTAGTTCATGTCCAACCACATGTATACAGATTTAATCTTTAAACTAGTACAACTGTGTTTTAATAACAGGCTAATGAGGAGAATATACCATAATTATGAGTTATGGAACTGATGGCTGGACATTCTACTTCAGGTTTTTCTGACAGAAAATAACTGAAATCTTAATTTAAAAAAGAAAGCAAGAAGAGATTAGGAAGGGGTAAAGTGCTTTTTCACATCAGTGTATTTTCTAATACAGTTAGTATTTTTATTTTTTGGTTGAAATATCTTCAGTCGGATGCTTTTATGGTATATTCTACTTCATTAAAGCAATCAGCCTGCTATTAAAGGCTGTTAAAGAGCCTGTTTTCCTTGTAATCTTGCTATTTTCAGAACAGACCTTGTACTTGACTTTATCTAAAGCCTCATTGTAATATGTAGCATAATAAGGCATTAACATGCTAAAACCTGGGCCTGTTCAAAAAAAGGCAACTGCATCAGCACCTCATGGTGCATATGGCATATCCAACAAAGAGGTACAAGTTCAGGAACTCAGCAGTTCTGTTGGTAAATCAATTTTCAGACAGAACTGCTGAACTGCAGCAGATGCATCCAGTTAACATTTTTTTAATTAAAAAATAAATTATTAGGTATAAGCGTAGGACAGTCATAATGAGCAGCATATAAGCTCCCACGACTTTGTATAACATTATACAGTCACTCAGTGAGAAGCTTAAACCACTTGTAGTAATTTCAAGATAAAAAAATAGTGTAATATGTGATTGTGTTCATTTTTTTACTATAAAGCTCTTAAATTGCATATATGTTTACTGTGAGTCTTATTAATTCTAAAATCAATGTAGTAATTCAGTGTGTGGTTTATTTAGTTCTGATTGAATTTTGCAACTGTCTATTTGGCTCTTTTACAGAAGCTATCCTATCACCATGTCAGAGAACAGCACACCCTGTATTTGGGTGTATACATATGCTCAAGTCAGTGAATGAATTTAAGTCATTGAAAGAAAGTATCATCTTATTGGAGAATGCCACCATACATAAGCTTCCCCATGAAGCTGTTGCCTGAGCATCGACAGGAATGCACTTTGGTGTGGATGTTATAATTATGAAAAGTTCCAGTCAGTTAATAAATATAATAACAAATATACAGCTGTAATATGTTCTGAGAACACCCTTGGGTTGAAATTTTGAGTTTCCTTTTATTTGAATGAGTGTCCTATAAAAGGTTAAGGTGATTTATTTACATGGGGGGGAAAAGTCATGAAATAAAGAATGTGTAGGCTCCATCATCTTTGATTAATTTATCATTTTTATGCCTTTAGCACCATTTTTTTTATTTGTTTTTTCCTTTTTTGCAGTGTAAATATATGAAAATAATATAGATTAGGCACAGGTTTCTGTAAGAGGAAACAAAGATGTTCAGGGACTATCCCACCTGCAGTCCTACAAAGGTGTTGGAGTCATTTGAAAACCAGCAGAATGACACTAATGTCTATGAAGCTAATTAAATAAAGAAAATAACCCAACAACATTACCATCTTCTGCTTTGAATTCCTCTCATTACTCAATCACAACTGTTTTTCCCAGGTTTTAAAAGCCAACTGAGGGTCAAACCGGCCTTTTCAATCCAACGGAGGAATATGAAAAATGGTTGTTACAGTCAGCAGCAGACACTGGTGGTGAACACACTGCAAGAATAAACTGAAAACAACCTATTTAGACCAATCACAGTCTTCTCATTATCAACCTGAATGTGCATGTTTTTGTTCAGTCATTGATTTTAAAACCACTGTGGCATTAATCATTGATTAACTAGCTTCGACTAACTCAGGCTATCATCACCTGAAGGCAAAGGTCAAGGTATTTTAAACTATAATAGACACACACAAAAAGCTGCAGTCCGTCCTGGCAGCTCATATGAAGCAATTTGGTTTGAATGTGTCTGTCTGAAGAGCTTCAAAAAAATATTACAGCTAAAGGTGTGTTGTCACTTTTGCCCCGCAAATAGGTCCCTACATGTTCACAATACACACCTCTGTGATTACTTGCCTTGCCAAGAATGCGAGAAATGATTCATTTCCCAAGTTTGAATACAACAACCCAAACAAAATGCCCACATTTTATTAAATGGATTTGAAACAGCACGTTCAAGTTGTTTAACACATCTGTATATTGGTAATGGAGCAAAGCACCACAAACAAGACCCAATAATACGGACAGATCTTGAGATTAAGAGCCCTTTAGATGTGCTAGTTGCTTAACAAAAAGGAACTTTCTAAGTGGAAGCTGTTACTGAGCATTTGTAGTCGCGTATTTTAGTTTGAGGACACAATTCCGGTACTAGAATAAATACCACCGATGAATAAGTGTGACACACTACATGTTAGTAACCTTGCAGGGACTAATCTTTGACTGTGATTAAATTACAAAGCAAAATGAGTTTATAATTTTATTCAAGTGATGTGACAAATTTATCATATGCAGCTTGATCCATGAGGCCATCAAGTTCTTCGGGCTTTTCGATGGTCATCTTGATTATCCATCCTGAAAGATAAGAGTTTGTTTATTTCAAGATCAAGAGCTGTACTTGCTGAAAAGAACGAGCTGTAATTTTACTTCTTTGTAATACTGGTTTGGCAGGTTGCCCTCTATCCTGCAATTCTGAGAAATCACAAGGACAAGTGTACTGGCAAAGTACGACATTGGGTGGTGAATGCTCACCCTTTGCATAGCAATCTTTGTTCACAAGTCCAGGATTTTCTGCCAGCTCTGTGTTGATTTCAGTCACCTCTCCTGTTAATGGTGAGTACAGCTCGCTGGCAGCCTTTACACTTTCCAGTGCACCAAACTCATCTGCAACACACACATATACACACACAGAGGAAAAACACTTCTTATTTCAATACTAGAATCAATCACTTGATAAATATGTCAAAAATTCACAGCTCTTACCCATTTGTTCAAGTCTTTGGCCGACTTCAGGGAGTCCACAGTATACCACATCACCTAATGCTTCCTAAAATGACAAAACAAACTATATGACACAAAGTATTATAGATAACCACATGGAAGTTGTCCAAGAATCTTTTTTTATTTAAGATTTAGAGAACTTCATACAGTACTTCAATATCTAACAGCACTGTAGGAATACAACGCTTATTTAGGGGGGGGTCTAATACTAGAATCAGTTTATTGCTTTAATAAGCAGTCAGCAACAGCAGGATGGCTCAAAGTAAAGAGTCCCTGTGTTCAATGATCACAGTACTGAAAACTGTCAGTCTGGTTTTTACTGTTCTGGATCATTTTATTGTCCCAATAGCCAGTTTACGTAGCCAAGAATCAGAGCCTGGGCCTCCACCCCTGCCCACCCTGTGCCTGACCCCTACGGCACCTCCTGGGGGTGGTGGATCTACAGGAGGAAAGGGACTCAGAGTGGACTTGCTGCTCCTCCACACTGAAAGGAGCCAGTTGAGGTGATTCTGGGATCTGATTAGAATGCCTCCTGGTTGAGGTGTTCCAGGCATGTCCCACCGAGAGAAGGCCCCACAGCAGGCCCAGTGTGGTGAGATTACATCTCTCACCTGGCCTGGGAACGCCTCTGTGGCTGGTGGCTGGGGAGTGGGAGGTCTGGGCATCTCTGCTTAGGCTGCTGCCACCTTAACCTAGCCCCAGATAAGCAGAAGAGGACGGATGGATCATTTTATTTTAAATTGTTCTAATGCATGCTTCATCCAGGTAAGGAAATCTCACAAATTCTTCTCTTTTCAGTGAAGGATAAACACAAAACACAAAGTCCAGATGAACGGAATCAATTTCTGGGAATTACTTTTAGACAGTTCATGAAATTTGTTGCCAAAACAGTAAGATTTCACCAGATAGGTTTAAAATGCTGGCAGTCTGTTGAGGGTACTGCAACAGAACAATATACTGTAAATCTGGCTTTAGCTTTGTCATACCTTTATTACCTGCTGCCTGCCACAGTTAGCTTTAACAATGCTTTCACAGCATAAATGTGAAACTCAACCTTGTCGATGTTATACTAAATTACCTCCAGCTTATTAATACAAAATAACCCTGAAAGAATTCAAAAAACATTTTCAGGGTTGTTTCTTAGTTTAAAGACATGGATGTTTCATGGATTCATTAGTCTTTTGTAAGCCTCATCCTAAGGCTATATTGAAATAGTGAAAAAGCAAGGATGGGTAAAATGAAAAGATTTTGAATTTGATGACATTTCAGAAAGACGGCATTCTGCTGCAGTACCTCCTACTTTGAACCTCCCAATCAGCCGGGCCTTTGTGTGTGTTCTACCTGTGCCTGGCTTTCCTCCACGTGCTTCACAGAAGCTTGTTAGGTTAACTAGTGACCACAGGTGTGGAAGTGAGTTTGTATTAGCCCTGTGATTGGCTGGTAATCTGCTCAGGACCCTGCCTCGCATCCTATGACTCCTGAAATAAGGCTCCAACTCCTGGACGGCGTCAGGTTCAGTGGCCTCAGGATTTCATCTCTGCTTTTTGCAGATGATGTGGTTCTGTTAAGAGTCATCGAGCGAGAACTTTCAGCTTTCACTGGGGTTGGTCTGCAAATTAGTGTGATGTGGCTGGAATGAGAATCAGGACCTCCAAGTCTAGGCCCATGGTTCAAAGCCCTCCAATGTGGCTGATTTAAAACAATTCTGAAAAGAATAGTTGTCCAAAATTCCTTCACAGTGATGTGAAAGCCTCGTGTCAGTTATTGCAAACTGATTGCAGGTGTTGCTTCCAAGGGTGGAAAAACCAGCTATAAGACTTATGGGACAATTACTTTTATTTCCACAGGTAGGTTTGGGTTGTATTTTGTCCCTTAATAAATCAAACTGCATTTAATATTTACGCAGATTGTTAGATAGTTTCAGACGTGTTGCAACTATGCAACAATAAAGAGAGGTGAAGGGGTCAGATACTTTTTCACAGCACTGTATGTCAGGTGTAAAAGGGGTAGCAGTAATAACGATTCTTTAAAAAGCTAGATTCATGTTTAAAGATATTCCAGTATACATTCAAGTCCTTGAATGTCTCCAAGTGTCTGCCCAGTCCTGCACAATGCTAGTGATCAATTGTGTCAAACATCGGCCATAAAAGCACTAAATTAGCCTGTTAAAGCACATCAGTTGAGGGCAAAGACCAGCTCTAAAGTGCACACTGCAGATTTTTCTACAGACTAGTTTATTGCTATTTTTAGATAGTAATAATTAAACCTCTGAACCACGTGAGCCATAAATTAGTAGAAAGACAAACCTACCTGAGCATAATTGCTGATACCAACAATGCCAACACCACCCTCCACTTGCACCCACTCGTGCTTATCTGTGAACTTTAATGCTACAGAGAGAAAAACAAAAGGAGAATTAGTCTGGAACAGATCAAATGATTATGTTTAAAGATGAAATTATAACAGTATGAACCAGTGGAACAGTGATGACGCTTTTGATTCGCATACGTCAATTTCTTGACAAGCTGTTACATCAATGGGAAGCCCACCAGTTGTGTGCTGTCTACAAGAGCTAACTTTGAGGCATTTGTGCGGACGTCACATCCCCGTTTTTTGGCTTGGTAAATCTTCAATTTTCACCATCACTGCTTTAACACTAACCACAGCTGACAGAGCTGCAGTTTTGAAAAGAAACACTGAACCATTTTGATTCAATGCTCCTCATGTCGCGTTTACCCTGCAGGAGAGAACTGTAATGGCTCAACAGCTTCCAGGGTTGGCACCTGACCAACACTGAAGAATACAAGTTCAAACCAGACTGAACTATGCAAGATGATTGCTAAGGAGTACAGTAACTGCCAAGGCAAAAGGCTCAAGAAACGCTTTCTGGTAACTCATTTGCTTCAGGAATATTTTTTTTAAGTATGGATATCTGATAGGGTGGTGTCTGTGATTTAGAATTAATGAAAGCTACATGATAGTCATCCCTCCCCTGCTATTTGTAGCTCATGCCCAGTACCAGCACTGACTTTTGTTTAACAAGCTGCTTCTGGCTGCACGAGACTCGGGTAATTGGTCACCATCACAATTTAGAGCTCGTGCTCCTCTCACAGAGAATATATATACAGCCGTCTGAACCCTTTAGCCAGCGTAACATGTGGTGGCTAATTATCTGCACGTAAGCTTCGGTCTGTGAAGCTTCTTTAAAGTTAAAACAACGTTTTAGTTGCCTTTCCTCGCGCTTTTCTCTGCCGCCCTGTGGGAAAGTGACACAAACTGTGTGACCCCTTTTATTCCCACCCATTACAGTCAGGCAGGAATGTGTGAGCAACCCGCATGTAGTACCATTACAGCTCATTTGGCAAGTCTGGGTTATTATTATTTTTTTTTTAAAAATGTATTATATTTACCTGCAGACAGGACCGAGGACGTGCTCAGCGTCCGCGGGGAGCCGCTTCTCCACTGCAGCCGAGTCGCTGAAACCTGCGAGAGCTGAGGCAGTCTGGGCGAAAAGTTTGCAGACAGGCACCGCAGAGCTGCTCTCATCGCCATCTTCACTCAGTGTGAAGCCACAGTTTGATCGAAAGTGAATCACTTGACCGCGAGAGCGCGCACCATCCCACTACACGGTGTGGGAGGTGAGAGACCCGGGGCCAAAAAGCTCTCAAAAGTGAGTGAATGCACACTTAAAAAAAGAAATGCTAATTATTCAAAGTTAATGGGGTCAGAAGAAAATGCTTACATGTTCTACTTAGGTACAGTAGATAAGGCGGCACATGGCTGTTACGTTTGCTCTGTCTTTCTATTGAAAAAAATGTATAAAACGATAATATTAAAACAATAATCGCGATAACAGTAATATCAATAACTGCAATTTTCTAGTTTGAAATAAAACTGACATATTCAAGTGCCTGCGTAAAATTTACCTGTCGGATAGCAGCCTATTTAACAGGGGCGTTTCCAGGATTTATTTTATATGAGGTGGTGGTGACCCCAAGACTTTAATTTCTGAGAATTTCTTTTGCAATGGCAAAAAAAAAAAAAAAAAAGAAAAAAAAAAGAGGAGAATGTCCGTGAAACAAGTCCGTGAAAAAAACACGTTTTCTTTTTATATTGACTAAAATTTTATTTATAAATTACTTTAAACACCTGTTATTGAAATTAACTAACTACAACAATGAGTGCTATCTGGGAATTGTGATCACATGCTAGAAAATATCAGGCTCCTTATGTCTTACAAATTTATTACATAAAAAAGTTGTGCTTCACAACAGTGTAAATATATTTTGATTGTAAATCATATGCACTATTTAGCAGCCGAAGTATGATTATAACATTTTTGCTTGAGTATAAAGCATTTCTTCATTTATTTTAAATATTTCTTGCCACTTTGTAAAACAAGTAATCCAGTAATACACTTTTAACAGATTCATGCGTTATTGGATCATTGCAGCTGCTGACGGTTTAAATTACTCGTGTATTGCTGGGTAGATTGATCTGTGCAATTGCAGTTTGTCTGCAAAGTAATAAGTAACTTATTCTGTAAAATAAATAGTATGGTGCGCAAAGTACTCTATTTACATACAAAGTATGTTAGAGAAGAAGCAAATGTACTTATACTAAATAAAGTGCAGGTACATTTAACCTGTACTTTAGTAAAGTACTTAAATAAATGTAATAAGTTATACTATACTGTTCCTATTAATGTGCTCATCCAATGGGCAAAAATCTATGTTTCTAATCAAACAAAAGTACCTTTTGCCTGATGAAAAAAAACTAATTTTCCATATAAACGTTGATACTCGTCAGCTGTGCACATCTCAGTGAAACAGTCCACTTATGTGGATTCTGTTTCCTGTGAGTGCAGCATGAATTTATGATGAGCTGTTTACATTTAAACTATACACAGGTTTGCTCCTGCAACTGCTTTGTACATTTTATGGAGAAAGGTTTTGTTTTTTTGTTGTTTTGTTTTTTTAACATGACTACAGAGAATAATAAAATGATTTTGTAGTTTCTTTGGTAGTATATAAAGCAGTGGTATAAACAGAATTACTCAATAAAAAAAATGAAAAACTGCTGCTGGGACTGTGCAGCTGTGAAGGCTGTGGTGTCTCAGTGTCTGATGTATGAACATAACTCTGGCATCACTGCACTGGCTTGTAGGGAAAAGATTAGTGATCTGGTTGTCAAGCTGATGCTGAGGCTCAACCTACACCAGAGCTCAACTGGTCCAGAAACAACTGCTGATTCTCTATTTGCATGTGAGCACTTTGACTTTAAAAGCATAAATAAAATAAATAACACTTCTGGATCAGAAGTGTTGTTGGGGACATCAAGGCGTACCTTAAATGTATGAGCAGGCCTAGTTTGTTTAAGCAGGACATTATGGGAGTGGAAAAAATGCTTTCTTCTTCAATACTGACAGCTCCCAACTGCAGAAACCTCCGGCTCTTGACCACAGTCTGGGTGACAGAGATTAAAAGTCATTGGTTCTTGACTCAGAGCTGTTTGTGAGAAAAACAGAGCAGGGCCTTGTTTTTGCCCTTGAAGGTAAACTTAATCTTAAACTTTCAAAAGGCACAAGCTAGAAGAGTTTTTACCCTCTCCAGCCAATGCTTGGTGACACTTAAAATGAAATTGATCATACACAGAGCTCCGGTGATTGAATCTACCATGAAAAGGGACTTTTTTTAAAGCCAAGAGCAACAACACAAAATACTCTGAAAACAAGATAGTAGGGTATATACACTTGATGCTCCAAAAGGGAGACAAAGTGATTGAGAAACAATATCCAACCTTCCTCCAAAACAGTTTATTTTAAATTTCCTAACTTTTCTTGCATGTAAACAAATATTTAAAATGTTCTTTTAAAGAGTCTTGATGCATTCTCAATCATCCAGGTAAGTAAATCTCCAAAAGTTGATTCTGTTCATCTGGATGTAGTGTTTTCAGTGGGAGAAACGTTTCCTCACTCATCCAAGTGACTTCTTCAGTCTCAGCTGACTGCAGGTCAACATAAACGTACATTTGCATAATGACTGAAACTAGCTCACTGAAGGAACAGTGGGCTGGGAGGTCACCTTCATCATAATTATGCAAATTCTCATAACCATTGATCAAGGCCCACTGATCAAAGACCACTCAGTTGAGATGCATTTTTTCTAAACACTGGGCCTCTGTGGCTTTTAAACCCCAAAACACGCTGCGTCAAAAATTGGTCCACCCCAAGGATCGGGTGTCCCGACACAAACAGAGTAACATAGTGTACGCTGTTAAGTGCCAACATTTATACATCAGAGAAACCAAACAACCTCTGGCGAAGCAGATGGCACAACACAGAAGAGCCACCTCGTCAGGCCGGGACTCTGCAGTCTATTTACACCTACTGGCCAGTGGACACTCTTTCAATGATGAGGATGTACACATCCTGGACAGGGAAGAACGCTGGTTTGAGTGCGGAGTCAAGGAGGCCATTTACGTGAAAAGGGAAAGACCATCTCTGAATCGAGGAGGGGGCCTAAGGGTACATCTTTCACCATCTTACAATGCTGTGATTGCAGCCATTCCCCAACTCTCTGTGAATGGGACTCATGGCCATTGATCAGTGGTCTTTGATCAGTGGGTTTTGGTCAGTGGTTGTTGATCAATGGTCATGAGAATTTGCATAATTATCATGAAGGTGACCTCCCAGCCCATTGTTCCTTCAGTGAGCTGGTTTCAGTTATTATACAAATGTACTGTTTATAAATTTGGGGAAACTTGCAGTCAGCTGAGACTGAAGAAGTCACTTGGATGAGTGAGGAAACGTTTCTCCCACTGAAAATGCTACGTCCAGATGAACAGAATCAACGTTTGGAGATTCTTTTAAAGAGCAAAAGCTAAGTGGTTTACACAAACACAATGACAGACACTTTTGGGAATAACCACACCAGTAGATGCAGTTAGGCTCATTAGTGGATTTGAACTTTTCATTGTTTGCTACAGTGCTTTGTATGGACTAATATTTGTGATTCCATTGGTGTCACTTACTGTGTTGGGTTAATGAGTACATTCTTTATGAAAAAGAGATTATTTGCGTTTCAATTTTCAGACTCTGTTCATTGAGTTACTAGGTCAAATTTTATGAATACTGAAAATAATCCCTTATAATTAAATCCTACCATCCATTTTCACTTGCCAAATTATGCTATAGTGAAAAACCAAACATAGGAAAAAAACACATACACAAGACTTAAGAAATCAGTTTACTTTATATGAACTTTATTCAAACCTCTTGGCAAAGGATTATTGTGGAGTCCAACTTGAAAAACTTAGACAAGGATTTTAAGTAGACCTGGTAAAAAGACTTGAGTATTAGAGGGTCTTGAACATTGTTATTATATGCTGTACCCTAAAGCATCCCTTTAAATAGCTCAAAGTATATTTTGATCAGACAGGATTGCGAAAGTGTATGGAATAAAAAACAAACAAAAAAACCCAGAAAATCCAAAACGTGTATTTGAGACCTGATGATTTTCCTTACTGACAGAAGTTATCAATCATTTGACAAACTAACATTGATAAAACACAAGACCCAGAAACTCCACTGACGACAACAATGAGGTAAAGGCTCATTCTTCTTCTTCATGCCGACTCCTGCAAAGGTGTGATAGCAGGAGAGGTCCGAGGTCATGTTATTAGACAGAGGTGCCCTCTGATGGCGCTGCTGTCTTATTGTCATCAGGCTTCATGGCTGGGAACAGCAACACCTCCTGTGAAGGTGAAAAAACGAAATGTTAGCAGAGAATTCTTTTTCATGACACAAAGATATAACAACTGCCCGGCAGACGTTAGCAACTCGTTTTTTTTGTTCATACAGTAGCTTCTCATTAACCCATTATTCTTGGTAGTTCTCCAATTCTGTGCTTTTCTGGGGCAGTTTAGTCTAAACATACAAGTCAAGAAAGGCACCATTTTGTCTTACATAGTTAGACTACAAACTGATTTTTGGGGAATAATTTTAATGTAGTCTCAGTAACTACCATTAACCACACACTAAACAACAATTTGGCCAATCTTTCACTTGTGCATTTAAAGTGTATTCAGTTTTAAATGTTTTCTGAACACGTTAGTCGACGATCATGTTTTCCCCCCCGTCTAATTTAAATGACTAGATATTAGTCATCAGGAGCATCCCTAATAAAAGCAACCCTGGCTCATCCTTTAACGTAACATGATTACGAGCAAGGATTAAGATTTAAAAGACCAAGACACCTAGCATCAGAAAAATACGAAATTAGCCAGGGTAAATAAAAATAAATACATTTAGCAAAACTAAAATAGCCAAGTTTATAAAAACATGAACCTATAATGTAAGTTCTCTTCGTCAAATGTACAGTACTTAACAAATTTATCAAGTATGGTTTATCAAAACTATTTTTAATGGTAAAATATAATTACTGTTGTTATCCTGTACTTTTTCTCTGTATTACGTCAATGTAAAGCATCTTCAGGGGACTGTTTGCTGTGATTTAGTTTATATAAACAAAACTGAACTGAACAAACTGGAGCCATGAATTTTAATATTTATTATTTTACAAATAAGCATATTTTTATTTTTTTGACTGAGATGCCAAATTACAGGTATTTACTTGAATCCATGAATGGGAAAAAAAAATCAGTTCCCTTTCTTGGATGTTAATTCATTTCCAGTCCTCAAATTCAGTTATAAATTCAATTTGTTATTTGTGAAATACATGATAGAAATTTTTAGTTTTAAACAAGCTTTTGTAAGATGTGTCTAATGCATTTGTCAGCCACTCTATGGGTAATAAAAACATACACCTGTGATTATTCTGCTCCAGGAGAAACAGTGAGGGTACCAACTCTAACACCAAATGTAAATTAATTTAAAACTGGTTGAATGCAATAAAAAAAAGAAAAAGAAAAAAAGAAAAAGTGGAATTTTTCACAGAAAAAAAAATAGAGAGAAATTTAATTAGAGAAGAAACCATTGGCAGAACTAAGAATGATTCACCTGTTGAAGTTGGAACAGATGAAATTTTTAGTTTGATCCTGACAGCAAAAAACAGCATATAAATATAAACATAAACCTATTGAACACCTCAGAACAGCAGTAAATTGGGCATCCCCATTAGGGATGTGAGTGACTAGCCGACTAGCCATCGTTGCTATTGTCACTAGTCAGAACCAGATGTATTTGTTGTTTAATCTAACTGCTTTACATTTAAATTGATACCAAATGTTGGTAAATAGTTGTGTCCTATCTGCCACCAGATGGCGTAGGTGAGCGCGGTGTCGAGACCAGGCACGTCCTACTGGGAGGTGGCCCTGGAGTACACGCAGGTGCTGCTGGAGTGAATATATCTATCGGCTGGCCTGGAAACGCCTTATTATTTCCCCAGATAAGTTGGAGGAGGTGGCTGGCGAAAGGGAGGTCTGGGCTTCTTTGCTTAAGCTGCTGTCCCCGCGACCCAACTTCACGAAAGAAAATGGATAATTTATGAGTGGTTTTAAGTGGTTTTCATGAATTTTCGAACAGCATGCCTAATTCATAATGCACGATATAACACGATATCACAGTTTTTTTTAGGTTTTGGGATGGTAAATTTTACATATTTTAATAATACATGAACATTTTTGTAGTATCATGTTTTCATATTATATTTGACATAGCTTTAAGTGTTTTTCTTCTTTTTTGTCTAGATTATAATATGTGATGTTCATAATGCACGACGCGAGGTGCCGCACAGTTAAGCAGCATAATTTAATATTGCCAAACGTGATTAAATAATTAATTACTTTGTTAACAAAGTTTCTGACATTAAACGGTTTGCAAATTTTTGTTTTTTAAGTTTAAGACTAATTGGTTAGTCTAATTTTTCCCCTGGTTTAGGAAAATAGGCAGCAGAACATCTCTAATCCTCACCATGAGGACTTTAATTTACCTTGATGTTGTTGGAGTCTGTGAGGAACATAGTGAGACGATCGATGCCCATGCCCCATCCGGCAGTTGGTGGCAGACCATATTCCAGAGCTGTGCAGAAGGTCTCATCGATGAACATGGCTTCATCATCCCCTTCAGCTTTGGCCTGAAAAAGATCCACCTCAAATCACTGACATGCAATACCATCACAGCATAAAGACAGAACAGCAGGAACAGGACAGTGCACTGAAGTAGAAGTGAAACAGGTCATATTATCCTTTAAACACACCTTGGCTTGCTGCTCAAACAGCTCCCTCTGTCTAATCGGATCATTCAGCTCAGTGTAAGCATTGCAGATTTCTTTCTTCATCACAAAGAGCTCGAAACGCTCAGTTAGCCCTTTCTGGGTTCTGTGCCTGTAACAGAAGGGTCAGAAGTGTCAGTATGAATCTGAACATTGCCATTTTAAATAAATATGAAGGCTAAAGATAGCATTTCTCACCATTTTGCTAAAGGGCTCATGATTTGTGGGTGATCACAGATGAATGTTGGGTTGATACAAGTGACCTCTAGGAAGTCTCCAACCAACTGTGGGGGTAAAAAGCCATTAGCAAGTCAGATTCAACGGAGGAAAAAAGAAGAATAACAGGTTAAGTAAATTTATAAACCACCTTGTCAAGGAGACGGGCAGTGGTCCTGGGTGGAGGACATTCAACTCCTTTCTGGGCACACAGGTCGTCAAAGAATTTACGTGTCTCTAAAAAAGGGAAAACAGTAAAAGGAAAAAAATGACTGCAAGAGAATAATACACATATTTCCTAATGATCAACTATTGTAAGGATGATGAAGTCATTTTTCTGAAGCAGTAATTTTTCGCATGTGAAGTGTCTGTTATACATTTCACAGATTCTTACCATCACTGTCATAGCTGTCAGCAGGAGGGAACTTCACTCCCATAATTTTCTCCAGGTCATGAGTCATGCTCACTCTTTTGAATGGTGGAGTGAAGTCGATCTCATAGGCCTGTCCCTCTGGACCATCAGGGTGATAAGTCACCTTGTATCCTCCAGTGATGTGCTTCACCATTCCTGCAGCAAACAAAGTGACAAAACTGAAAAGACCCTGAGGAGAAAGCTCTGATCAACTTAACATCAGTTTTCATGAAGCCATTTAGAACATCATCATTGTGCTTCAAAGACTGCTTTCTATACTGTCATTGGCCAAATAGCAAATAACGAATCCCATTTAGGTTTTAAATCAAGTCACATATTCTAATGCAACTCAATTTATCAGGAGGTAATCTGAGTTACAGCTCATAATGTCATAACTGTGTGTGAAAGAAAACTCTCACTGACCAATGACATAACATGGCCGCGATGTAGTCTCTACTTACCTGAGAGTAGTTTCTCCGTGATTTCCATCAAGTCATTGTAATCAGCATATGCCATATAGAATTCACAGGTGGTGAACTCCGGATTATGAGTGAGATCAATGCCTTCATTCCTGAACTGACGGCCAACCTCGTACACTCTGTCTATGCCACCGACTACGAGCATCTGTGGGAAACATATGATGGACAGTGTATATAATTCAGTTATGGTAGAAAAATACAGGTTAACAGTTTTGAGTGGTTCACCCGATTTACTAGAACACCAAAAAAACTGATTAAGATCAGATGTGCTTTAGGTATCGCAGAACCGGGAAATTCTCATCACATGGCAGTAACTCGTGTCTTCAGAAACTGCTGATCGACTGGAACCATCTCTATGGTTTATAGTTTAGAGTTTTCTGGTCAAACTTGCCTTGATGATGTCAGAGGAGAATGGTCAGACTGCTTCGAACTGAGAGGAGGTAACAGTTAACTCAAATAACCACTTAGAATAACCAATATGCCAAGGTATGCAGAACTGCATCTCTGAACACACAACATGGGCTACAGAAGACCACATGCTACAATTCAATACAAGTTAGTTGCAGAATTAGGCACAAACAACACGAAAGCATGAAGCCATTAGACTGCTGGTGGTGGTGGTGTAGGGGTACACTTTGGGTCCCTTAGCAGCAATTGAGCAACATGCTACTGCCTACCTATTACCAGAATGTACCCATCCACTGGTGGTAACATGCCATGTCACAAAGCTCAAGTCATCTCAAACTAGTTTCTTGAACATGACAATAAGTTCACTGTAGTCAAATGGCCTCCATAGTCACCAGATCTCAATGTGAGAGAGCAACTTTGAGATGTGATGAAATGGAAGATTCACATCAATGATGTGCAAAAATTGCTGAGGAATGTTTCCAGGACCTTAATCCTTAATTGAATCTAAGCCACGAAGGATTAAGGCAGTTCAGAAGGGAAAAGAGGGTCTAACTCAGTACTAGCAAGGTGTACCAAATAAAGTGTCCAGTGAGTGTATAACAAATACATTTAATAGTAAGCAGAAGTCTATCTACTCAAGATCAATAAAATGATTCAGAGTATTAGTGATTATTAGTGGTAAGGTGTAGTGAGAGTCCAGGGTTGAAATTATCTGTAAATCTCTTCCATCACATCAGTTGTCACGCTGTAAAGAGTTAGTGCAACACATCTGACAGATGCATTTCATAATAATTTCATAACAATTACAGAGGAGCATGACATACATGGATGACTCTGGGATAGCACATTACCTTGTGGTAGAGCTCAGGAGCAATCCTCATATACAGGTTCATGTCCAGGTCATTATGATAAGTAACGAATGGGCGGGCCACTGCACCACCAGGAATAATGTTCATCATTGGCGTCTCAATCTGAAGCAGAAAAATAAAACATGAATCAGCACGGCAGATTTAAACTTACAATATGTTTAAACAAATATACAAACTATTAGAACATTATTTTATAAAATCCACACACCAAAAAACAAACAGACAAACACAGATTAGTTAGGTATATGTTCAAATCCAACTTACCTCCAAAAATCCCAACTGGTCTAGGAAGCTGCGTAGATATGTGATGATTTTGGCGCGAGTTATAAACTTCTGCCTCACGTAGTCATTGAGAATCAGATCCAAGTAGCGCTGGCGGAATCGTGTTTCCTTTGAGTGAAAGAATTCACATTGGGAAAATATATTCATTATTCAAAAGAGAGAGGAAAAAAAAGGTCTTTTAAAATGAACTGCCCATCGTTTTACATTTCAAAACTGGCAATATTTCCAGTGGTTTAATTGGAACTACAACATCTGCCAAAAAAACAAACAAACAAAAAAAACCAACAACTTTCATTGCATTTAATCTAAGCTAAGGCATAAATTAAAACAGCCTTCACTAGATTAGGTGTTTGTTCATGTGGATGTGTTTTGTGTGAATGACTGAGTGTCTGTCAGAGTGCAATGAATAAAAGCAAGAACATCAGCATCCTTAGAACTGGGTTTTGTCCTGTGCTGCAAAAACATGTTCTAATGGTGCAGGTCTGAACTGGAGTTAATAATAAGTTCTGCCTAACAGCACTGGGTCAGTGGTGCAGAGTTTTACTTTTACTGGCCTGTGGAAGAAAACAGACCAGATTCAGCCCTGTCTTCTGCAGGTATCACTCAAACAGAAAGCATGCCTAAAGATGATATCAGAGTAAGTTAGCAGTTCATCTGCACAGATATGCTCTTATTTTAACTTCTGTAGTTTTATAGTTTTGCTGTATCAAACAAACGGCAGTGGATGGCAGCAGCTACACTGAAGTTCACATTTCTCCACGTTGGGTCTTGCTGAAGAGGTGGTTTGTTTAAGGACTCTTGCCAGCTTTTTTTCTAGTAAAAGTTTTAATGGTTGTTATAGTAACAAGTGCTGCTGTTTTTCGCTCCATCTGAGGTCACCCTCTCAGTAAGGGAGTCCATTATTAATATTAAACCATGGCAGCATCATCGTCATCATACCTTTTATTCACAAGCTGCTCCTAAATACATTTCTACTGCAGGTCTATTTCAGCTGCAACTGCGCACTACAGAGCTGTGGATTAAATAGAGCATTGAACAAAAAGTTTGCTGTGAGAATTAAAAAAGAAACTAGTTAGTTGATGAACTGTTGTAGCCCAATACTGATTACTGCAGTTCTAACAGCAGATATATTTGTTTCCCTCCTCTTAACAGAGGCTAAAGTCTACATTCACAGCAATATTAGCTCCTCTGTAAAAGCTTTCTGCTTATTGGACACTGCAGCCAAAGCTGGTTAGTGAACACAAAAGTGATCCTTAACTGTCACTGAATAAATATCATAAGACTAAGACAAACAACTCAAATGCTGCTAGACTAGTGTGGGACTCATGTAATGGGTGGGCACAGATGGAAGTATTGTAATAGATATTGCCCCCCCTCCATAATCTCATGCATTCTTATCATTGTTATGTTATGCGTTCAGTTCTGTATTACTATTTCTGACACATACTGTGATAACTGGCAATATAGCTAGGATACTCTGATCAATGATGATTCCCACGGGTGGTGCTCAC
>NW_024582411.1:1407429-1408201 GCF_018398535.1 Haplochromis burtoni
TTGTGTTTTGTATTTGCAGTTGCAAATGAGCAAGTAAAGAGAACGATTCTGAACTCATGCACGCCTGGAAGTGTCATTTGTCCAAGTGTGCAACACTTGCAGTGCAGGTAAAGAAAGTGGCACATGACTATGCTGCAGTGAATGATACTATTGTCTTTAAAAGTCGTAACATCTACTGTGAAAAAAGGTCTACACTGGAGAAACACAGTAACATTTAAGCCTTGTAAAGTAGAACATTTTTCTAGCTTGTGTCATTTGCACTTTGTCGCTGCCTTGAAGCAGAGCACATCGTGAAATTGAAGAATGAATGCCTTGGCTGTTAAAGCTAACCTTTTAAATTGGGTAGCACTCCCATTTATAAATGATTTAGTTCCTTTAAGAAAGAGACGACAAAAGTACCGTTTAGTTTCACTAACACTGTGCCTTAATATATAACCTGAAGAAAAGTACTGGACCACCTACACATTACAGCTACAGGAGCTGCTCTCTCATGCAATCCCATGGCATGAAGCTCTTGGCAAACAATTTTTGTGCTGATATTAATACCAGAGAAGGTTTGGAACTCACCGGTTACTGAGTAAACAAAGCATTTGTGACTTGCACTTTTGTGGGGCGACTTGCTATAGTGCTGAAATGCTTCTGCTTTACGAATAATACCACTAATAGGTGACTGTGACATACAGTGGGGCAAAAAAGTATTTAGTCAGCCACCGATTGTGCAAGTTCCCCCACTTAAAATGATGACAGAGGTCAGTAATTTGCACCAGAGGTA
>NW_024582411.1:1409623-1414385 GCF_018398535.1 Haplochromis burtoni
ACCTCTGGTGCAAATTACTGACCTCTGTCATCATTTTAGGTGGGGGAACTTGCACAATCGGTGACTGACTAAATACTTTTTTGCCCCACTGTATGTGGGACAGAATGAATTTCAAGAACTGACTGCATCCAATTAAAATACCATGCTTGAATTGGCAGCCTGCCTGGCTAGATGTTATATTTCATGCGCCTGTGGTAAAGGGACTGAAAACAAATGAATTAAAAGATGAAGAGGTATGGACCAATAATTTTGTCCCTACAGTGTGTGCTGGTCACTACCTTGTCTTTGAGACCAAAGTGGAGGTGGGGTAGCATGTGCAAACATGGTGACAGTAGAGTCATCTCAATGGGAATTATACTCAGCTCCCCTTTCTTGGTCTTTCCTGGGTTACCGCGGACACCAATGATGTCACCACGGCGCAGTTTGTTGTTGATAGCCACAAAGTCCTCCTCAGACTTGTAGTTTCTGAAAAAAGAAGGTAACACAGAAAATCAGTCACTACAATTTGAAGTTTCCTCGTAAGGAGAAACATTATTTGGAGACGTAAATGCAGTTTTTTCCCTTAGATTTTATAATTATCACATAATCAAGAAATCTTGATGAAAAGGTAAATCATCAGCTCATTATAATTTAAATATATCATTATGAATCTGTAACATTTACTTTTGCACAATCCATGCAAACCCAAAACAAATTCCCAAATGGGGAGTGTGTCATTCACAGCGTCAAGAGGTGAAATCTCTTTGGGTTTTCTAAAAAAACAAAACCAAAAAAACCCCCAACTTTGTTTCTGTACCTTGAATTTGCCATAACTTGCAATTTGACTCCTTCACCTCGCAAGTCATAGAACAGCAGCTTGGCGCCTGAAGCCCTCTTAGCATGGACGCGGCCTATCAAACATATATTCAGTTTGGATTAATTACAATTAAGTGCAAACACACAGAAAAAAAAAAGAGATAGTAAACACTTTTCACTACCTGACACACTGAGAACAACATCTGTCAGCTGGTCTCCAGGCTGTAGATGATTGTATTTCTCAATGAACTCTGTAAGCGACAGGTCCACATTATACTTGTGTGGGTAAGGGTCCTCCGCTGTGCCCTTCAACTCCTGGATGGCCTGAGTGCGGATCTTAAAGTATTGCTGTATTACATGGGAAAAGACAGATGTTCTTGTTTTTAAAAAGGGTTTTTTATATATCAAAAGTGGTGATATACTATATATATATACCTAATAATATATATATATATTATATCATATATATACTCATACATACACATATATGTACATATATGTACGTACATATAAGGTAAAATAACTACGCAAAACTCTCACATTGGGGTCAAGCGTCTCCTCATCCAAGGCATTTTCTGTTCCCTGGTCATTTGATTCTTTTTTTTGCTCCACCTGCTCTTTAACCTTGGCTTCTTTCTCAGCTGCCTTTTTCTCTGCTTTCATTCGCCTCTTCAGCTCACTGAATAAAAACAAAAACAGCAATCAGTGGTTGGATACCACATTTCGCCCTTATGATGCATTTGCAACTAAAAACAAATATCTTTTGGAATTCAAAAAAGCCAAAAAGTCACATCATATAACCTACTCTATTATTGTAACCAAAATAAATAAAAGCAAAACAAAAGGACAACATGATTTTCTACTAGCAGAGAGGTACAACAAATATTCATGCAAAACGCTCTAATGACAAAAGGTTGGTTGTTTTCCGCACTGGAATGGAAAAGCCACCAACCTTTTGTCACCTCTCCAGCGGTTCTGAGCTGGGCTTGCAGCTGTACATGGGGGCGCATATTTTAACCACTGTCCCCTGACCCCACAGGCTTGGCACAGCTGCTGCCTGGCTGCCCTGACCAGACACAGCATGCTGAACTACGACAGTCAGCAGACAGACCTGAGAAAATAGACATATACAAAGACAGTGTACAGTATATGAAGGCTGTCTCTGCTCTGTCCTTCAGGCAAAACTACATCCTGCTGGGGTTGATAGAACCCTCCTATTTGGCAAGACCCTCCAAGATCAAAACAAGTAAACAAGTATATATTTTTATATAATTAGCTTTACACTTCCTGTAATTAGATTCCGGTTTCACTTTCTACAGCTTTACTCTTGGCAAACAAAGATGATCTGGAAGAACGAAGTAACATGCGCTTGGCTTTATTTAAGATTTTTTATATTAAACAGAGCGTCCTTCTAAATAAACAAATCAGCATACATAGTTTCACCCGATAAACCATCATTCGCTAAAATTATAACTGCACATATAAGACGCCCACGCGATTGCACGATGTATCGAAGTCGTTTAACAATGTATTGTGGATGTTGTAGTTTCACACGTCAACAAGAGACACTTTCGCCACTGGTCTTAAATTAAATTTAGGACTGCAACTACCAGAAACACACACGACTTGAATTCTGGGGTATGTAGGCTAGTACGGTGCCTCAATACGGGACCTTCACTACGTTTTCACGCTCTGACCTGATGTTTTGCGGTGCCAAACTGGAACTGCCATAACTGTCGAAAGGAAAAAATCTTGGACGATGTGACAAAAGCGATAGAGGTAAAGAGCGGTGAAAATGCGAAAGAAGAAACGAATAAGCTCACTTTTTGCTGAGTTTGTCTCCGTCCACCGTCTTCACGTCTGCCATGTTCTTGATGCAGCGCACAGAAAGAGCAACTGACATGCGTGCGCCGCAGAAACGCGAGAACTGAGTGGTGCGTTCAAAGGACTGACGGAAACCAGAAAACTGAAACGTCCAAGGATACGTCACAAGATGGGCCCCAAATTACGGCCTGCTGAATGCGGAGAGCTGACAGATCGTCAGTGCTGTTTTTTTTGTTTTGTTATATTCTATTTTATTTATTAATAAATCAATACATAAATCGGGATTTAATTGCATACTAATATTACTAAATGTTCTGAAATCTAACATGAACTGAAATGTTTCATAACTTGTATGTTGTCGCCTTCATGCTGCATGAATGCGTGTAGTTTAATTGATATCATCTTTCAACACATTTAAAGCTGGAATAAGGTAGGCCCAGTTTATTCTCCCTCCATCCTACGCTTAGGAGAAACGTTTAAAAACGATTTTGCCAGACTTTATTCCATTAGGCGCAATAAATAAATTAACTCTCAGTTACAGATTGCTTTATCTGATATTTTGTTGCTACTTATTTCATTAAAAAAGGGTGTTTTGGTAAGAATATACCAAATGATACTACTATTATTTTCTGAAACATAATCCTATGTTTCATCAGAAAATAATCTACATAAAGCCAGTGTGGAAAAACAAACACAAAACTAGGAATACCTAATTTGTGTTAAGAAGGCATCCAAATAATAAACTAAAACTAATAAAAGTCGTGTCCTCCTCTCATAACCAAGTAATAGTTTTACACCAGAAAAATGAAATAAAAATCCAACTAGAACTTAAAGTAAATACATTTATTACAGATAGCAGCAAGTTTAACAGAAAATTAATTGCAAGAGTAAAAATGTCCCAATAAAAGCCAGATATATAAAAGTTATTTATTTGTTTGTTTGTTTTTTTTAATATTTTGGGTAATGATGATTTGATAGTTGTTCACATGGTTAGAAACAGAAAGGAAGATTTTTACACCTTCGGATGTTTACTAGAAGAGTGGTTCACTTAGGCTTTAAATATGGCAGAGAAATGGAAAGTACAATTTGTAGAGAATTTGTGGCAAAGATAATTATCCACACCGTTTCAAATTGCAGAACACACCTAGTGTGCACCACCTTTTACTGGTCTGACAGATCTGAGCAAAATGACTCGTGACAATTAAAATTACATCCTGTTTAACAGGATGCCCTGAGGGACATCAGAAGAAAGGGAACCACTGCACAGTAAACAACTGGTATAGACGGAGGTATGACTCACATCTCCTAACAAAGCCTTTAAGTAAGATGGGAACAAAGAAAACACACATTTGTGACCCTTGTCTCAACGAAAACACAAGAAAGCATCTTTAATTGTTGCTGAAAAGTTAGCATTTTGACTAACAGAATTAAAACCAGGCAGAAATTGTAAATAACAAAGAACATCTATTTTGGTTTCTCCTTTAGTCTAAAAATGGGAGAGGCTATATAGAAAAATATATGTTCAAAAAGTAATAGATCTACATTTAAAAAGGTTTATTAGCTGCATAGCAGTTTCAGAGAAAAATCTTTTTTGCATCTGTGTCGAACAACATAAATGCAATGGGTACTTCAGTACAAACAAGTCAGATATGACACAAATTGCACAACACATGAATCCACCACAACCTCATTTATCTGGTCACTGTTGTCGAGCACTTAAAGCGCACTCAAAGTGTTATGGCTTGAAACATTCTATTTAATAAGGACTAACCATCCCCGGTAAGGCCAGCGAGGTGTTAAACAAGCAGATATGGTAAAACGTCAATCTGACTGTTGCTACAACATCTCGTTAAGGCACGTGTACAATCTTTATGGGTGTTTTAAGCAGTGTATATGGTAAAAAAAAACAAAAAAAAAAACAAAAACACAAAACAACTAAAATGTGTGTGACTCTGCTGACATAATATTAATAGGTTATAATAAAAGAAAACCACATCTTGTTCTACTGAAAAAGAAAATTAAATAAAATGAGAAAAACGAGAACTTTTTTCAAAATAAAACAAAAACCTCCCTCTTGTTTTCCATACACGACGGTGTAAATGAGGGAAACACACTCATATCTGATCAACAATTACACATAATA
>NW_024582411.1:1414405-1423879 GCF_018398535.1 Haplochromis burtoni
AAAAAAAAAAAAAAGTAATCACCTCCCCCTTATGTGTACCATTCATTCACTGTGTCTCAAAATGACACTTTTACAACCATGATGCACATTTAGGATGATTTTCATTGTAAAAATACTGTTGCCCTGTTTTTAAGTATTTGGTCACATCGGACCTTCGGTCTAATTACAAACCATAAATAAACATGTGACGTCAGCTTAAAGGTGTAACTACAACTTCTGCAAGTCACAGAAGGAACTGTGCACAGAAATATCCATCGCAAGGTGCCTGTATCAGCATGTGTGCGTGTCTCTTTGGGGGGTGGCTGCCGAATCACGAACTGTGTCATTCACGAAGTTAGAAACACAGCTGCGATTACAATTTGGAGACTAACCAACACACAAATAAATTAAGATATACTTCTCTGAAAAGAGGCACAAGTACTAAACTGATAAAAAAAAAGAATTAGTATCTACAAACAAAAGGAAATTAAATCATAAATATTCAACACTGGAAATATTAGTTATTAAACAAAGTCACAAATTGAAGAAAGCCAGTCTCACAAAGCTCTTTTCTCCAAAGACGGGTTTTCTTCAGGAATCGGGTCCCTTTAAAAACCACTCCAACTCTTCCAACTGACGCCCTGTAGCTCTACACATTACACTAGTTTACATCGTCTCCATCCTAACCGACAGCTAAATCAGATTTGAAAGCGTATAAAATGTAGCGGCGTTGATGTACTTCTGACAAACTATACACAGAAAACACGGCAACAACGAGGCGTAAAACGGGGCCGATCCTATCAGAGACCAGCACCTTGTTCGTGCACACACTTTAAAGGGAAACTAGACATGACATTGAGGGGGAAAGCGTGAACAGTAGAACAATATCTAAAAATAAAATCTGTAAATTCTGTAAAGGAAGAGAAAAAAAAAAACTACGCTGATCTTAAAGCTAAAATGCAAGCCTGTAAAAAGAGAATAAAAACTCATGAGCCATAAAACTGGCCTTCCATCATTCCTGGATTCATTCAGAGCAAGATTTGAGTCAACCTTTGGTCCAGAGGTCACTGGCAAACTGCTTACGGCGACATGAACTGTACAGTACAGTATCCAAACTGTACAGTATCCATTTACAAGAAAACATACGTAGCGGGCTCTATTCGTGCATGTTACTACACTATCCTGGATGAGATGTGCAGTAGCATTAGTGAATGCTGCTGCTTTTTCAACATTCACTGAATCAATCACATTAATAACCTGCTGGAAAGGCTTTAAAAAAAAAGAAAAAAGACTACTACTCCTGTTCATGCGTGCCTGCCGCAGAATGACACCAACAAAATGACACTAAAGCACACAATAAAAATATAATATATATATTCTACATATAATATATTCTGCTCTAGGTGCATGTACATATACGAGATATAGGTCATCTGAAGTTAGCATTTAACATTTTAATGCAGGTAATGTAAGTTTTTCCTGATTTGTCCAGTTTTCCAGCACAGCTTTTAGGATTCTAATATGTTAGTACGATGCCAGGTCTCTCTTGGAAATTAGATTGTTAATCTCAATGAGAATTTTTACCTGGTTAAATAAAATAAAGGACTAATAATGTTTTAGCTTTTTCTGTGAATGAACACTGACAGTTGTAACATAGATGTCAAAAATTCACACTGTTATAAAACATTTTTGTTATACAGTAACTAATTTGGACACATTTAGCGATACTGGCTTAAATCAGACTCTCGTGGTAATTTGTTTTTATGATCCATATTCATATTCACTGTAAACAATGCAGAAGAGGCAGCTTCAGGCAAACTTGCTGCCTCCTGGTGATGATTTTTTTTTTTTTTTTTTAAATGCCTTAAATTTTGTCACGCCGTCATTACAAAGCCTGTACACTGTGGTGGATACTGCAAAGTATTTCATACTCAAAAAGACACTGATCAGCCACAACATTAAAACCCATCTTCCTAATATTGCATGGGTCCCTCAAGAACACCTCTGGCGGAGTCCTGATCTCTGGTGGCGAGGATCCTTCTGGACTTGGTCGGTAGTAAATTGAGGAGTCCGTAGACCAGGCTTGTTCCAGCTCAAATTGTCGATGCTTGACATCACTGGGATCTGGGAAGCGTGATGTTCCTTGAGCTGTATTCACGCTGGTCAAACAACAGGTCCAGTTATCCTCATGAATGTCAGGAACCAAGTTCTCCCAGCGGGGCGATAAACTGCATTAAACTATTGAAGGTTTTATTATTGTGGCTGACTGGTGTGTGTTTCACATCTGCACTGACGAGCTTTGCTTGAACTACAAATATTTTAGTTTATAGTCATCAGTCTATTCAACTGGCCTTGACAAGACTGATTTGCAGCAAAATATAACACAGAAAAGTACAGCACACCTAGTGAGCATCTGAGCTTCCATCATCGATGAAACCAAAGTCACTTTGTGACAAAGACAACTAAAGCGGATTTATTTACACTATCGGGTGCAAGCTTGCTGCTACAACAATGAAATATTACCCACAAACAAACAAAACTTAATTGCGATATTACATAAGATTAGTGTGTATTCGTTTTTACAGCTCATCCTTTGTCTCTCATTTCTCTGCCTGCTCCAGCCTTCTTTCACATTTTCTACACTGTTGGATCACATGACTCAACAGAAGCTACCTACCAGGGGTGTCAAACATGAGGGCAGAGGAGCCAATTCAGCCCACTCGAAGACTTTAACAAACTGTAGAACTTGCACAATCTTTGGTCTCTTCAGTCTGTTGGTTTTTTTTAATAGCAGTAGTTAAAAGTAATTAAAAATCATCCAACTAATGAGAGTGGCTGTCTAAACCAACTCCCTCTTGAAAAAGAAATAACTCATGGCCTGTCATGCTACACTGAGGTTAAACCAAAAACATCTCAGACTGTTGGTTCTTGTTTTCTTTTTGAAAAATGGAGGATTCGTTAACTTATGTTTATTAAACTTTTTAAAGTTGAAGTTCAGTGATTCAACTGCCCTAACACCCACTGAAATGAAATCAAACTGATTTCATGTGGTCCTTGAACTAAAACCCCTTCAACCCCTACATACCGCACTCCTCTCACTGTGTCACACAATCCATGCTCCGTGCAACCAAAATACAAAAGTTTTTAAAAAAGGAAAGAAAAAAAAAAAGAATGTGATTTGTGAAAACACCACAAGAGCTAAAAGATACCGCAAATAACATTAGTGAAATTCTACTTACAGATAGAACTCTAACAAATTCCAAGGATTGCTGGTTAGTGTCTTTCCCGAGGTCTAAATTCAACATCTTTCAAAGTTTCACGGAAGTTTCCTTCTCTGGAGTCCATTGCCATTTTCAGCCATTCAGTCATTGAGTTAGAGATGTTTATGTTTCATTTCTTTTAGTTATCCGAATATTAATTTGTCCACTTTATCTTCATGATCACTATAAAATCTTTAGCTCATCTTAACTGTTCTTTCCTAACACACCCTTAAAAGAAGACCAAATCATATGCATATAGTTCAGAAAAAAACAAAACATGAAGTGACCACAAATAAACACATCACTGAGGGTTAATTTTAAAGGTTTAACTTACATAAAATTCCTAAGAGACAATATTTGGACCTACAAATTTTTACAATCTTTCCACATATAAAACTTTTTAAAGAAAGAAAAAGTTATAAACCTGCATTCAATTAGTAGGAACGAGTTATGTTGCTGCCCGGCTCCTGCAGGCTGACCAGCAGATCGTCAATCTTCTCCATGTTCTGAGAGGCAGACATGGTGTTCGGCACAGTGCCAGACTGAGAGAGGGACTGGCTGAGCAGGGACTGGATGTGCGCTTCACTCTCTCTCTGGTTCTGACCAGACTGGCTGATTGCTATTATCTGATCTGACAGCGTGTTTCCAGGAGTTTCCATCAACTGGCCGCATTCTGCAAGGAAGGAACCGAAAGAGCTTCATGACTCAACAGGAACCACAGTCAAGAAAATAACAAACCACAGGCCCTTGAATAAAGTAAGCAGTGAACAGATTATTAATTACTTATGCTTTGGTCATAAATTTGAATGAAAAGTGGAGACACTACTTTACTGTCAATAATGAGTCCTCACAATCCAGATTTGACTGTACTCAATTCTTGCCAATTTGCAACCTATAAATCAGACTTAAAAATTGTGTTTTGTTTTTCTTTTATTGGACAATTAAAGGATGGGGATAAAAAAAAACAACTTTACAAATATGTTAAAGATGAACATTAATAAAAATAAAAAGGATAAATTCTAATACTGGTATTTCACAGACATGTGAAATTTAATCTGAAGTAACTCATTTTTGCCACTTGAGGGCAGCAGAAACAAGTAGTGATACATAGAAATACAGTCTATGCCAGGGGTAGGCAAGTCCAGGCCTCGAGTACTGGTGTCCTGCAGGTTTTAGATGCGTCCTTGATCCAACACAGCCTGGAGTTGCCTAGCCCTTGTCTATGCAATGAATACATTAACTTTCTATCACGCTTTAAGTTGATGTGGTGAATCTACTGAATAGATACGAAGCAATGCTCAGTAGTCAAAGTTGTGAGTCTCATCACTCAACGAAGCTTCTTTTTAGCTCTGCTAAATAATGAAGAAGAAAAATGGGCTTTTTGACTATGTAATACTCCTTTAGGTTTACCAGCTAATTACTAACTGTATCTTTTCTTGCCATAAACAGCTGTTTGCTGCATCTGGAAACAACTCTAATGAGAGCAACCAGAGTGAACTAAAAGTAACTAAGTGATAATCTTGTTCCTCACTTCTCACTTTGAGTCATTTCAGCAGTTTCAACAACGTGCACTTGCCTAATAAATTCCTTACCGTTCTGGATACCGAAAAGGAAGAGGCCAGCTTGTTGAGGCTGGCTGGATTGATTGACGCTCCCACTCACAGCTGTTTGAAACAGAGATCCTGGCTGTTGAACAGGGGAGGACGTAGTTGTCTGGAGGTTTGCCACGCCATTCTGTGAGGCAAACACGGCTGATTGTGCAAGCTCCTGAGCGGCCAGACCCCCCTGCAGAGAGGCCATAGTGGACTGAGGCATGAAGAGACCCACAGGCTGCTCCTCTCTGTTGCTGCTGTTCCCCAGCTGCATAGGTTGTTGCTCCTGAAACATGGCTTGCTGTGGTGGTTCAGTAGGGTTCCCTAAGGTCATGGGTTCTGGGCGATCTTGCTGGGTTACCGTCACCATGTTGGCTTGAGAAAAGGGCAGAGGGGTGTTTTGGGGCTCTTGAGAAACTAGACTGTTGTTGGTCAAAGGAGGCATTTGGCCTTGGTTACTGAAAAGGATGCTAGAGCCCTGGTCTGGTGTGGAAAGTGTGTTGCTGCAAAACAGCAAGCCAGCCTGCTGTTGCTGCTGCTGCTGGCCTGGAGAAAGTGAATTTGTAGATGAATGTGGGGAGATGTTCTGAAACAGGGTGGCCTGCTGGGCTGGCTGTGTGTGGTGTTGAGGCTGAGATGGTTGCTCCTGCTCCATGGGGCTTCTCTGCTGGATGGGGGAGATCTGGGTCTGAAATACTGACTGTGGTTCAGGGGAAGAAGATTGTAAAGCGCTAAGGAAGGCCAGCTGCTGCTGCTGTTGCTGCTGCTGCTGCTGTTGCTGGGAACTGTTGTTTGAAAGCTGATTGGACATAGAGGTCTGGGGGAGGAAGAGTCCAGGGGATGAGGCTTGCTGCTCTGGAGACTGTAGCACTGTCATGGTGCTTTGGAAGAGTGCAGCCTGGACCTGTTCCTGGGAGGCTTTTTGAAACAGCGCCCCCTGTGGATCCTGCGTTTCTGCCAGAGTGCTGGGATTGTGAAACATCGGTGGTGAAGAGTGAGATGGGGTCTGCTGGAGGAAGTTTGTCTGGATAGAAAGAAGATCATTTGCCTGCTGAAAAAGAGCTGCTTGCTGTTGCTGCTGCTGCTGCTGTTGTTGCTGTTGTTGCTGTTGCTGGTCCGGCTGGAAAAGTGATCCCTGGTTAGTCACCACACCTGGTGATGAGACCTGAAGCTCTCCATTCTTGGCCTGGGATGCATCCTGAAACATGGCACAGTGCATCTGCATCTGTGACTGAAACAGCTGCTGCTGCAGATTCTCCATAACCTGCTGCTGCTGTTGCTGCTGCTGAATTTGCTGTTTTTGGATCTGTTGCTGATGCTGGATGTGTTGCTGCTGCTGTTTGGTTATAGGGTTGTCAGATTGAAGTGATAAGTTACAGTATCCTTTGGCTTTTAGTTGTCTCACTGCTTCTTCCAGCTGGGCTACTTCATCTGGAGGAAAGAGTGGCAGCTGCTGCGGTTGAGATGCAGGTTCCCCACACAACCTTCCCACAGCTCCAGAACTGACACCTGGCCTCTCCTGCCTGAGGCCATCTCTGGTCTCCAAAAGGAACTGCTGTGATCCTTGCTGAAGCAGAGAGTCTGCAGGCACAGAGAATGAGCTGCCCGCAACAATGTCCTGCTTCTGGATGGTGCTTAAGGGCTCAGCGCTGGTAAAAACAGGCGCCTGGCCTTTGTCAGGATCACCTGCAGGCTGAGACAGGTTGCTGGAGAATACTCTGTTTTTATTTAGATGTCCTGCCGTCATATCAGAGTTCTGCTGGGCTGGGCACAGATCACCAGTCTGCTGATAACCCACAAAACAGAACACAAAAGATGTGCTTCACTTTGCTTTTCAGTTATGCATCACTGTTATTCTCTTTTTCAAAACACAGAATACTACCTTTATGCTTTATTTCAGGGACAATAAAACATGAACGAATTGAACGACTTGACTTTAAAACAAATTATGACAGCAACATATAAGATAAAAGCTTCACCTTAAATACTCCTGAAGACTGAAGGTTGCTTGTCACCTCCATTGGAGTGACATCTTCTCTCTTTACTAAAGACAACAAAGGCATCAGGGATCTATCTACAACCGTACGAGTAGCAAGGATTACATTACATTTTTTTCCATGTATTCACTTTACTATATATAGGAAACCTTGGTGTCTTTGTTAAAAAATTGAAATAAATAAAAAATAACCTTTAATTTGCTCATCAAAAGAACACGTCTTCACTGGAGAAGGCAACTCTTTCTTCACAGGAACATCGATTGTTGCTGCAAGTGTCAGCAAAACGACAAAAATCAATGCACAGCAAAAATGTTAGTTAAGTAAAGCTACATATGATGTGAGTGGACAGCTAATTAAATTGCTTACTAAATTTTAGTTTAGTTACTTTGTCACACCTTACAGTGTTTTACCCAGAGGACTAAAAGGATATCAAATTAACTAGTAAAGAGACAATTTAAAAGGTAATGACTGCTAAAATAACAATGACAATATATTGATATACTCAACAAAGAAGTGATGTAAGTCTTATGACTACTGTACACAAGAACATTCATAAAAGCATAATTATATATTAAAACAAAAAAGTTTTTAAGGCCCAATCACACAGGCTAATAGACTGGTTTGCGAACCCCTGGCAACCATCGGTCACCAGGAAAAGAATGTGTATTCCTCAAGGCCAAACACCTAGAGAGTGAAAATTTGGCCTGTGTGTCTGGGGTGTTAAATACAATCCAGCTTTATTTTCTAACTAGGTTGGTCTGCTTTGGTACCAGTCAGTAAATCTAATCAGCCATGTGTGGGAAATGACCCAGTAATCTGAAGGCTACATGCAAGGTTACCAGAATCCCGATTACATTTTCATGGTCATCTTTCTATCAGCCGATTGTAAAAAGGACACACTTCATGTGAATTAGTGTGAAACGGATTCAAACAAACCTGGATCTGGAGTGTAAGTAAATGGCTGAACGTCATGGGATCTCCCAGCATTCGTCACCACGTAGATTCCTACACACACTTTAGATGTGATGACTTGGTTCTGGTAGGGAGGAACCTTTACTATCAGGTGATTCTTTGGGATGATAAACAAAAAAAATCATCAGCAAACACGACTACAACAATAAGACTACCCAACTTCAGCATTCTGCTATAGAGATTTCTATGACACATCTGACATCACAGTGAAACCAAATATAAATGGGCAATAAATCATATTTCTTACTCTCGCTGTAGACGATGGATTTGCAGCTACCAGATATTGATATTATTTTGCTATTAATATTAATCCTACATGCAACCCTCCCATTTATCCAGGCTTGGGACCAGCACTTTGAGTCCACTAGCATTCCAGCCTTGACCCTGGGATCTGATTGTGTCTGAGGCAGATGTGTTAGCCACTAACATGCAGCCATGTCAACTAAATATCAATGACAGTAGCACTTCCAGCTATCAGCAGCTGGTGGCGGTAACACTTGGCTCAATAATGAAGAAGCACAGAAGACCATTAACCGACCAAAGTAATGCCAAATTATCTTTCAAATCATCAAAGCATAGTTAGCCGAGTTGGTTCATTCAATCATGTTTGTTCAGCCTTTCCAAACAATACACATCACAACTTCAGATAACTGTAAAACTGGTTTATGAGGGTGTCAAGGTCTTAGCAAAATGTGAATACTTTCATTTGGCAGCTGCAGATTCATCGCTCTGGTCATGTCATTTAACAAGAGCAAAGGTTCAGACTGGACTCTTGAGACACACTCAGTAATAACCTCTAAGATGGAGTGTAATTAGGTCAGAACACAATGAGACTACTCAAACCTTTGAACAGCAGCCATTTAAGATGATTACATCTAAAGCCACTTACCAGTCTGAAATGGCTGCATCTATCTACTGAGCTCGTTAGCCATTACCATAATTGTTTGTCACAAAAAAGATTAAAAATAGATAAAAAACACACCTGGTGAAAAAGCTCCATGTCAATTTCAGCCTCTGCCTTCCATGACTTCTCATCTGAAACACAGAAACGATGTAAAGCATCAACCAGAGAAATGACCTCACCTATAATAACCCTGCAAAACATAAAGCTTTACTACTGACCAGAGGCATTCTCGTGAAATATGACTTTGGTGTCTTTAAGAAAGTTTTTTCCAATGATGAAGACCTCCTCTCCACCCCTCACTGAACAGCTGTGCAGTGACTTTTTCAGTATTTCAGGCACTCCTGCTGGCTGGGCTGTAAACACAGCAGATACACATCATGCATTTATGTTTTAAAGTTTTATTTATACGTGCAACCCAGGCAGAAATAAAATGAAATCTAACAGTAACAGCAAAGAAATTCATGCTGAAAGGACTGAAGCAGTGATTCAAAAAACTAATATGAAAACAAAAATTTGTAAAGTAGATTGGCAGCTTTGTTTTGCCTTTTCAAATTAAAACTTTCAGTAAATATAAATATTTCAAAGATATTTTATCAAAAATGAAAAACTGATCACCAAGTATTGAGAAAACTGTAAATGCAAATGCTTAACACACCCTTTACCTTCAACACTGATTTTGGGGGGCATTGTCTACTGTACACCACACCCATATTGTGTGGATATGGACACACACACACACACACACACACACACACACACACACACACACA
>NW_024582411.1:1423899-1464222 GCF_018398535.1 Haplochromis burtoni
ACACACACACACACACACACACACACACACACACACTTCAAATGATATTATTAATCATGTCAACCTTAAACATAACCATTACTTTCTCAGATCTAACCCAATCTTATAACTACCTCGTCGGGTCACGAGTTACAGTCTCCATAATATGACTGTATAAACAAATTTAAGTCCCCATGATATGAGTAACATCCGCCCCCACAAACGCACACGTACAGACATGCACACACACTAAGATGCCAAGCAGGATTACTGTTTTTTCTTGTTTCGTGGAAAGATATTTCCCTGGGTTGTATGCTGGCTCCGTGTAAACAATAGAAGTTCACACACCTATTGTTTCGTCCTTGCCCTCTCTTTCTCCCCTGCCACTCTCAGAGCAAATTCTCCCAAATCCACTGACACAGATATTTTCTTACGGCCCTAAGCGTCTTTCCTGTTTATGAAAACAACCACACCTTTGTACTGTAGGCATTCTGTAGGCATTATTAAACAACTCAGTCTAATGGGATCTTTGTCTCCTTCCTCTCCAAATGTTGATATCAGAAGACAATAGTCTCCTGACCTCTGACTCTAAAAATGGAGAAACAGGAGCTGAAAAAAATATTCAGTTTACAGTATTATAGTCATTATTAACAAGCATGTTACAGGTCAGCTACCCATTTTCACACACTTAACCTGTCATAACTACATGAATATCGTAAATAATACCTTGTAATTAAACCTTGCTGGACAATTTTCTGCAAAGTTTTTTTAAGTGGTTTAACTAATATACCGACTTCACAACAGTATTTCCAGTCAAAGTATGAGAAAAATGACTTACTACACAGGATTGGAGATGAGGGAGTCTGTAGTGTAAGCACTGAACCATCTGGACGGGGGATGTTGACCCGAAACACGAGCCGAGCACGTGTGCTCTTCTTCTTTGATCCGGCCACCCCAATGCGAGCCTCTACATCAGCGTTGCGGAGCTTCAGGATCCCAACACAGTCCACCCTGCAGTGAGGGGCAGTGTTAACTTGGGTTTACTTGCTCTCAAGAGGATTTTGGCAATTATAAGGAAATGTTCTTAGTAGGACTAACAACTATTAAATGACACAATTTCAAGTTTTAAGAAAAGCACGTACGCTAGGGTCATGTTGGAGCTTGGATCCAGGGACACTTCGATAACAGTTGTGCCTTCAATATCAACCTCCTTGCAGGCTGTGGTGTTGCGACCAGTAACCCTGCAGGCTTGGTAAAACCCATGAGGCTTCACGCGGCCGGCATCGGTGCCAACGAACACCTGCAAAACCACTGGCTCGCTCACTCCCTCCAACTGTGCAAGGCAAAAACAGATGAGCAATCAAACGGAGCTCATTGTAGATCTGCTGTGTCATAACATTTTCATACAAAACTATGGAGTGTAAGTATGAACTGCTTATTTCTGAAACTTCTGTGCTAATAATGAGCTCCCAGTTTACACTATTCCATCATATAATGCCCAATCAGTTCTGTGCATTCAGCTGAACTTGTGCATCTTCACCTACCTGCCCTGACATTGATGGTGTCCATGTCTTGCTCAAGGACATTGTTGGCTTAATTTATTATTGGATTCTGCTTTCAGATGCAAATCGGTCAGCTTTAGTTCTTTATGGCTTTGGTGATTGTTTTATCAGTTTGGATCACCTGTCATTTCTGGGCTCTGGCTGCCTTGTGACCATCTGCAGAACCTGGGCAAATGAATGATCAAACACAAGAAAATCTGCCTGTTCTGACTAACGTCTGGTTTTTGTCTGCTTTTGAAGTCGGTTAACTACAGCTCAGCTTTAGTCTGAGCGAGTACATAAAATTTAATTCCTTTTTCATCAAGCTACAGCTCCTTAAAGCTTAGGTCCCTGTTTTCACACATGAACTCAAGTGAAAGTTGGATTCCTGATAAGTGACTGACAGTCTGAAGGAGCTGATTTCCTCATCCAACGTCCTCATTTGTGAACAGCAGTGAGAACTAACAGTCTCATGAAATATTACAGACTCTGACACTTCGTTTCATCCTCCCAAGGACGTGGATATCCACTTGAACACAAGTGGAACACTTCACAAAATCATTGCCAGTGAACACAGTCCAGACCCATCACTTGGAGAAAACATTTCATATACGTAAAACACAAGAGGCCTATCTGTTAGGAGGCTCAAATGAAAATTGAGGGACCATTTTGCTTTCAAAATGACAGCAACTTATCTTCTCAGTTCAATACAGTATTGTTTAAAAAAATAAATAAATTTGTAGGGAAGCCCAGGAGTGCCCCAACTTCTTTGGAAAATGTTGCAAGTAATAAATTCAATATCAGCAATTACTTTCACCTTATGCTAACGTTAAACACAGGGATGCTAAAGCAGTAGAATTTCAACATTAACTACAGAGGGGTTTTACAATTACCTTTACAGTAGGGAAGCCCTGCTGAGTGCGGTCCTTCACGGATCCTCTGCTGCCTTCAGTCAGATAGCGGGCTCTGTGTTGGGTCTCAGGCTGGACGAGGATCTTCAACTCTTTCCCCTCACTCTTTTGTGGGAACTGCATCGAGAGAGTTCCTCCTTTCTGAATAGTAGTCTGAGGTTCATCAGAACTGCAGCAAAGACCAATTTGACAGAGACACGAGCAGATGATCTCTAATTCTAACGTTTTCATGTAGCCTGTGATGGATTAAAAACTCTTCAACTTAATCCATGCAAGTGTTTGCAGCAATGTTAGGTTCAGAACCCCAGTTTAAATAAAAAGAACCCTAACAGTATTATATATCTGTATGCAATTGGCTGGGGTTTGCTGCAGTACATAGCTCTCAGTCACAACAGTGAAACTGCTCTGAAGTTGCCATGGCGCTCTAAGCAATGCAGAGTTCAGAGGGTGTCCATCAGCCAAACATTTTCTATCCCCAGCTCCTAAAACGTTCAGCCTTATCTGTTTATTTAATCTGCTCTGCTTATCCTAGGTCTTTGAGAAGGGCTCTGTGATTCACTGTGGCTGACCATTGTTTGTACTTCAGTATCCTGCCCCTCCCTCCCCTCTGATCTAACCGCTCTCCTTCAGTCAAAGTGTGGTGGGAAATTTAGAGCCAGATCAGTTTGGTAAAGATTTCCATCTGTCGGTGTGTGCCAACGTATCATTTCGTGATACTACCTCCTTCTACATTAACGATGAGGGCTGAGCAAAATTATTAAAACGGGTCTTTAAAGTTATAGTCAGAGAAAGGCTGAGTACCCAAGTAACTACTAAAGGGCTGGTGCAACTATCAAAGGAAACTATTAAATGAACAAAAAGTTAGCTAACAAGTGAGTCAACAATGTCCTAAATCAATGTGTTTTCTTTACTTACTGATAATGTAACATAATTTATTTCAAAATCAATTCTATTTTTATAGTGCCAAATCACAATAACAGTTGCCTCAAGGTGCTACAATAGTACAGAAAAAACAGAAAACCCCAACAATGATATGACCCCCATGAGCAATTGCTTTGGCAACAGTGGGAAGGAAAAACTCCCTTTAATCAGGGAGAAACCACTGGAAATATTTTTGACAACTCCATGAAATGTCGAGAGGCATGTGACAAATTTCTGGTGATCATAATACGAAAAGTACAAACCTTCCTTTATGTCCTCCCTTGCTGTCAGGGCCTAGCTGCGACAGGACAAAGTGCGGGCCTTTGGCACTGTCTGCATCAAACACATCCATGCTGCCCTCCCCTGGTGGCGCCGTCTTAGGGCCAGGCCTTTGACGGGGGGTACGTTTGCGGGACTTCCGTGGCACCTCTGTGTTGTCATTGTAAGACAACGTGCTCGTCACACTGAAGTTGGACAGAGATTCATCCATCCAGATGCTGTTACTTTGCTCTGTATCCTGGGTCCCATCATCTTGGCAGGACATTTGGCTGTCATCAAACAAATCTTCTGGAGGTGGCGAGATGTTCAGTACGGTGCGACGCTTTGATGGAGTCAGTGGGTGATGCAGTGGGCCTTCCTGGGTTGTTACACCTTTTCCTCCTGTTAGCTCGCCGCTGCCCCTGCCGTTACCATTTCCACGTTCTGCTCCAGCAGCCTCTGGTACCACTTTGGTACTCCTGGTGTCGTCTGGATCAACATTACTGGCTTTAACTGGTTTCTGGTCATTGGTTAGATTACTGGAATGCATGGTGGAGCTGGAAGAGGTGGAAAAAGCACTGCGAGGGCCTTCCATGGTCAGAGAAGAGGCATCTACAGTGCAAATAATTAGATAGTTAATACAGGCATCTCAACTAATGTTGGCTAGTAGTCCCAATTTTACAGCAAAATAGTTTTTTTCTCTGTTTCAATTTTTTTGTTGCTGATTTTATTACGTTTTTTTTATATGTTGTCATCCAAAAAAGAAACTCTGTGTTGTTACTAGATCTTACATATAAATGTGCATCTGATTCTGATGAAGTTATAAATGTGGAGTATTTGTAGCACAGTGGAGGTGTTATGTCAAGAAGACTAAAAACGAAGACAAAGGTTGAGCAGGCCACTATATTTTATTTCAATGTACTGTAATCAACTTCAAAAACAACAGAAATTCATTATTGCTAGCATTTTGTGCATGCTCAAATAAAAATCTCAACAATGATAATATTGTACAATATGAGGCATGCCAATTATGGGAACTTTTCGTTTATTTATATCTTGCTTTCTATCAGTGTTCATTTTGGGGACTGAGCGTAGCCGCTGAGACAAAATAAACAAGCTTCTGACCTAGGAAGCAGAGAACTGCAGACCATTTTCTGCATATAAAATGCAGACACTCCCTGCTTCATAGGGAACTTCCTGGAATATAAAAATGAGACAGCGAATAAGCAATAAAAGCTGAACAGTAAAAAAACGTATTCAGATTTTATTAAAAAGAAGAGAAAAAAAGAAATCAATAGAACAGGGAAATTTGTTTGGCAAAAATCATGTTGCTTCAACATGCTTATATACACTGATCAGCCATAACATTGAAACCACCAACATAACAAGGAATACAGTGGTAAATGTGAGGGGAGTGGGACACGTTAGGCAGAAAGTTCTTGGAGCAGACGTGTTAGAAGTGAAGGAAATGGGCAAGCACAAGGAACTGAGTGATTTAATGCAGTGGCCATCCTGTCCCATGTCTCTGGTACAATGTGCACATAAGCACATAAGCAGGATCGTGAGTCCTGTTGACGGTTGGGTGCGTGCACCTCTTTCACCTGGTAGCAGCAGGACGCACTATGGAAAAACGGCAAGCCACCAGAGGCAGTGTGACACTCCAGAGAATACTAGCTCCTAACAATCTTGTGTATTGTTACGTTGATGCATGTCACCTTTCTAGACACTCCAGCAGACCATGCAAACGCATTCACTGTATTTCAGCTTCCACCAGGAGAATTGACACTGCAAATGTGCTCTGGAATGGTTTGAGAAGCATAAACAGATCAAGGTGTGGCCTGAAAATTTCCCACATCGCAATCTCAGTGACGAAGGATATGAAAGAAAGAAAAAAATAGCGTGATCTACAGATCACGACAACGAAGGCTCTGCTGCTGACATCTTGGTGCCTGGAGGACACCTTTAGAGGTTTTGCAGAGCTATCGTATTTGGCAAGCGGTTTTAATGTTGTGGCTGGTTGGTGCACACTGTTATTTCAAAAGGATTCAAAAGAGTTTAAAATGAACTATATAAAGAGTGTGGGAAAAGGATGGTTAAATGGTATGGCGTTATTTTTGTGCCACTATTCTGAGCGCACGTAACAAAAAAAATTGAGCACGCGTAAAAAATTTTTTGCAGGTGCAAGTGTTGTATTTTGAGGAGAAATTTATTTTGAGCGAAGAAAAGCTGAATTTGAGTGAACAAAATTCATTCCTGCGTGCAAAAAATGTATTTCAGTGTTTGCTATTATCCATACACACACACACACAAAAGCAGCCCCTCAGTTTTTGCATTTGCTCGCGCTCGCAACGTGTTGCGAATCCATTTCGTCCAAAACTCAAACGAGGCAGCGGCGGAGGAACACAGAGTGGCGGAGTTTGAAATATTACTCTTTCTGGGTCACAAAATAAACTTTTAAGATATTTTCATGCGAGAATGGTGCTGTGTAAACTTCAAATACCTGCTCGATTCATCAAGACATCACATATTTGCATAAGTGCTCTAACGTTTTCGGAGATGCCTGTTACCCACCAGCTGACCGCATAGCTGGACTGGCCATTGGGCATACCGGACATTTGCCCAGTGGGCCGATGATGATTTTTCATTTTTATGTTTGTTTGTTTTTGTAATGGTATAAACAATGAAAGGTGGTGGATTAGCCAATTGGTCATGATCAACTCTGGGCTGGACCAATTACAATACATCCGTATTGAGAGGAAAAGGAACGCGATTCGTTCTGGACTTCAGCGAGAATGAAAAAAAAAGACACAAAGCTGGAGTTATTCTGTCTTTACGTTGCACAGCTGCCTTGTCCCCTCATTCTCTCTTCCTCCCTCCCCTGTTGCTACGTCAATCATGAAACTGATCAATGATCAGCTGATCGTCTCTCTTGTTTGTTTCTCTCTTTGCGCCAGAAACAGGAAACCAGCGGATGTTGCGCTAAACAACAACAGCAGCACGTTCAAGCTTGATCAGCTGTTGTTAGAATTTATTTAAAACTAATTTCTAGTATCAGCTGATGTTTGCTGGAGCCACAGCTGGAAAAGCTGCTCGGTTTGGAAACATGAAGGTGATACAAATCATACATATATACCAACAAGACAGTGTACATCACTGTCACAACAGCGTTTGTTTTAGTTCAAAGGCTTTATGGTTTTTCCTATAATACCTGGTGGTGTAGTCGGTGATTTTTTTTGTCACTTCAGCTTTATATATTACGTTTAACCCGAGTGACCACTCGGTCAGCTGGTGGGTAACAGGCATCTCCGAAAACGTTAGAGCACTTATGCAAATATGTGATGTCTTGATGAATCGAGCAGGTATTTGAAGTTTACACAGCACCATTCTCGCATGAAAATATCTTAAAAGTTTATTTTGTGACCCAGAAAGAGTAATATTTCAAACTCCGCCACTCTGTGTTCCTCTGCCACTGCCTCGTTTGAGTTTTAGACGAAATGGATTCTGGGATATTGCATTTCGTCATTTTGAGCTGATTGGAGACCAGACCAGCCAATCAGATTTTTTTGCATCCAAGTCTGTGATTGGCTGGTTTTGTGGCACAAATATAACGGTGTAGAGAAAGAGTTGAGCGCGCACGGGCAGAAATGTTGAGAGCGCGAGCAACACGTTGCGCGCGAGCAACACGTTGCGCGCGAGCAACACGTTGCGCGCGAGCGCAAATGCAAAAACCGAGCGAGGGGGGCTGCTATTGTGTGTGTGTGTGGATAATAGCAAACACTGAAATACATTTTTTGCACGCAGCAATGAATTTTGTTCACTCAAATTCAGCTTTTCTTCGCGCAAAATTAATTTTTCCTCAAAATACAACACTTGCACCTGCAAACTTTTTTTACATGCGCTCATTTTTTTTTTTACTTGCGCTCAGAATAGTGGCACAAAAATAACGCCATAAAATGGCAGATTATAAACAAACAGTTACACTGGTCTTGACATTGTTGACGTTTGGATGAATCATTGGTTTACAAGGAAAAAAAACGGTTGGAAGAAAAAAAGAGCGCATAAGACGCATGAAGATAGTGTCATTTTGAGCAAGTATCATGAGACAAAAACACATATGATCAGAAACCACAATACAGAATTGCCAAAAAACAAATGAGAGCAAATGATTAATACTTCAAACAACAATTTTTTTCTCCAAACAACCAGGAAAACATCAAAACTATGGCTGTTTCTCGCAGGACATCATGCACAAATTGCTTGATAGTAGTCCCCCATATTGGACGTGAGACAACTACATGTCGCGCTGGGGGTCGGGTTGTATTCTTTGACTGGCTGGTGAGGTGAAATCAGTCAGAAAGAGGCTGCTTCACCAAAAACCTCTTTGTGATTGCATTGTTCACTATCAGATAGCAGTGGCTGCCTGTAGCTTGCATGGACAATGCCGACTTGTCTTCAGATGCTTGCTAACTACTCAAGTGAAATTTATTTGCATAGCCCTGTTCAGACACCAGAATGCTTTACAGAGGGACATTTAAAACTTTTAAACATATCACCTTATGACACGTGTACAGTTGATCCTAGGAATGTAAAGGCAATAATCAGAAGTTAAAAAACAAACAAACTTCACAGATGTCTTCCTACTTTTATCTGGCACAATAAAGTCTACTACAGATGTAACAGGCAGGCATTTGCAGTGACAAACTGTAGGAAAACTTGAAAAGGTGTAACGACAATGGAAAACGTTCTTTCTAAGCAAAAAGCTTTACCCTGGCACTGGAGCCAAAACATTTCAAAAGGTACAAGTTTTACTTTGAATGCAAAAGGTCTCCATGTCTGGTTGGTTTTGCACTTTTCAGAGTTTCACTACCGCTTGTAGAACAGCCAGTGAGTGCCTGTGAAAAAATTTTAGTCTGTTCCATGCAAACTTTAGGCGACCATGGCAATCTGTCACCAACCAAAGCAATTGCAAGGTGGTTTATGCCAATTAGTCAAGGAACCCCAAGATTTCACAAGTGATGGGAAAAGACCACGGGATGTTTAGCTGGTCTCTAGGCCTGTGTGACTGGGATCTTATTCACTTGACCTAATATTGTCACATGTCCAAAATGGTAAACAATTTAATGTCAAATGGTTAGCAGTCATGTGACTGCAAAACATCAATAGGTGCGAATCTATCAATGAATTATTTGGTCTACATCAGTGGTGGGGAACTCCAGACCTCAAGGGCCGGTGTCATGCAGGTTTTAGATGTGTCCCTGATCCGACACAGCTGAGTTAAATGGCTTGAAGTTCTCCAGAGCTCTGGTACTGAACCAATCATTTGATTCAGGATGATATCTAAATGGGATGATATCTAAATATCTACCAGGAGTGGGGAACTCCAGGCCTTGAGGCCCAGAGTTGCCCACCCCTGCTCTACATGAATTGCTTGTGGAAGCAGTGACCTGTGACTGGTATTAAAAAAAAAAAAAATCAAAAGTAGGCAGGACAGGAAAATATTTATAAAAACCAAAAAAGGGGGTAAAAAGCCTGGGTCAGGAAATGAATAGAACCTACCATAAAGTTTGTATCATAGCAGTCTGTACTGTCAAAGTCCCATGCATGCAAAAGTGGCTGACTTGATTTTGGAGTCTGGAGCTCCTGGACTGAGCCCACCTTGCTTGCATTATTACCCCTAAGTGTTCATCTCTCCTCGAATAACTACTGGAACAGTCACTTAAAAGTCTCAGGTCAGCTGAAACATTTGAATAACTTCAAATATCAAGTGAACATAGAACACCAAGTTAAAACATCAAAAGATAAATTAGAAAAAATAAAATAAAATCAGTGACACAGCACTTTTTGCTGTTTCTTTGTTTTTAGAAGCACATGCTGAGATTTTTAATTAATCTCTAGAATCTTTGCAAAACTCTCATGTGTTAATTTCCACCATGAAACCATAAACCCAACTGCAACAATGGCGGGTAAAAGATATGCTTATCTTCACACATTCAACAATCTGTGGCTCACCCTCCGATCCGGATCTAAATCTGGAGTTCTCAACAAGCTAACAGTCCTCAAAAAAATGGGCAACTTTTACTTGTGTAGGAAATAGTCATTAGCTGTTCATTTATACTGGACTTCCGTGTTGGTCTATTAAGAAGATTTTCTTCTGTAAATAATAGCTCCACCTTGGAACTGCAGAATGGTCAACAAGGTGATTACAGCCATTCAAAGCTTCTTAACTCATTCACTGCCAGCCATTGGCAGTGAATGAGTTAAACCCATTTACTCATTCACTGCAATTGACGGCTATAGACGTCAATGGCAGTGAATGAGTTAATTCTCTGGAAAAAAGGCTAAGAAAAAAAAATGGGTAAGTAGATTTAGTCTGTGGGGTAATGAATAACAGGCCTTTGCCGGGGCCTCATATTCTTATGGTCTACAATCGTTCTACTTTGCAGTTTAATTACCATTATGCACTAATATCATTGTCTTAAAACATGTGCATAAACCATATTTCTAAACTGTTGCTACAAGAGACCACAACATATAGTACATAGCAACGTGAGTACAGGCAGCTAGCTATGTTCAGCTGCCATTAACTTCCCTCACCAGCCTTTTATTACTGTTTGTTTTGTTTTTTTTCCTTCACGTGAGAATCACAGAGGAGCACGATGGTTGCCTGACTGGCTTTCTTGCCACATGCAGGTGTTTGTTTGCCTGAAGGTACAGACTGTAACATGAGTTGTACTTTTTTCAGGGTGGGGCATGATCAGTCCTGCTTGCAGAGGAGAAATAAGGGTAAGAGAAGCAGGATCCTACCTGATGCTAGAGAAGCTGAAGGGAGAGGCCCTGCCTCTCCGCCGCTCTTTTGACTCATGACTTTTGGGCTTTGCTGAGTGGATGAAGGCAACTGCAGCTCTCTGGGAAGAAGGTCATACACTGACTCTGTTGTGAAAGGAGGGGGGAACCAATAAAAGCGACAGTAAGGTGACAGATTTACAGGATCTCAACAGCTTTTGTTGAGCACCATCAAATGTGTCAGCTCCATGACCGAGTTGTAAACGGGAAACCTGAAAGTGATTAAACCTTTTTGGTTTTGGCTCATACGTTCTTCTGAAATTATATAATTACACAGCAATGTCATATCACCACTCTTACACAGTTATAAGAACCACCATGACCTTGTTGGCAATGACTCCAACACAATGACACACAAATACCTATGATACAAAGCTAGGGCTATTGGAACAATGCACTGGAACATATTTCACCATCAGTTCTGATGCCAAACGCGTCTTCACCTTTTCACTAAAGCCAAAGCCTGTCGCAGGCTGCAAGTATGAATAGTCATGCCACACCTTTCACCCAATTTGCTGACAGACTAAAAATTCAAGGGGAATTCAAAGCTATATAATGTGACTGACATTAGATGGAAATGTATGTAAAGAATCTTTGCATATCAGAAAAGCAGCATCATGGTTTTTAAAAGATTTACAAATTTATCTCGTATCTTCTGTAAAACTACTGATGTCACAACAGACAGATAAAAATAGCATAGCTGCAGCCAATGCAAAGATATTATCTAATTTACCACATTCTTCTTGCTTGTTAAAGCCTGGCGGCTGCATTAGCTATAATGCAACATGCTACTAACAGTCCAGCCAGAGATTCAGGTGTGTTCTGTTATACTACAGAAGGCACTAATGTTGCCTCGGGCTAATGGCTGTAAACAGAGATGATAGGTCGCCACAGGGGTCATGGAAGTTCACTCTCTTTTAACACCTCTCCCTTTTTCAACAAGCAACTTGAAGTGTTTAAATGACCTCATTTGAGGTAATTTAGCACATTTCTTACTGACACAGGAGCCTTTATCCACCATGTTTTCACATATAAGCAACAGCACTCCAACACTGTATTATAACATGAAAAAAATGATGCCATCGTTGAAGTTCATCATTAAAGTTGCTGCAAAATATGAATAATAATAAAAATCAATACAGGCAAGAAAATAAAAAAGAAATTGGAAAGACATCTAACGTGTCAACTAAAGATGAAAAGAAAAAAAAAAAACCAAGTGAAAAAATACCAAGAAATTAGTTTGTGATGATGACATCCATCGAGGATGAAATGATGCCCATTTTCACTCAAGACTATGTGTGAAATATCTGGAACTTTTAAAAATTTCTCTAAAAGTATGTTTCATAAAGGTGGGAGGTAAATTAAGCCATCATTACTTTCAATATAAATTTGTTTACATTTCCGAGACAGCAGGACTTTGATTATTTGTGCTCACAGTCTGAGGCAGTTCATTTGTTTGCAGCACACAAACAAATTCAGGTCAGAAAATTTGTGAGTGAAACTTTTGTACGCACAGTTTAAGCACAGATTTGTTTGTATGCACTTTATGCATACACCCATTGCCCCCTACTATACAGCATCCAAAACTGAAAGCTGCATATTTTTTCTCAGAGGACGGTCGGTAGAATCATATATCTGAACTAGTTAGTCAAGACTCGGAGTACACTTTTGGGAAAAGCCAGCAACTTAAGACATATCAAATGCTGTAGCATGCAAAATAAATAGCAGATCTCATTACAGACCAAAAACAGGGTCATACAAAGCCTTTTCTCTCCTCTCTGTGCCCCCTTCTGGGGCAACAGGACATGGAGAAGGGAGAAAGCCTTGGGTCAACAGCATGACAACACTTTTACTAGCAGCCTGATTCATCATCCAAATATTATGGTATGAACTTAGAGCGGCCATTACAGTCGCCTGACTCTCTTCTCTGCCAACTGCCAGCTTTAATTACTTGCAGCTGAGTCCCAGGGTTTGGTGTGTATATCAGATACGTAACCCTCCCATTGTTACCACTCGCTGTGTACAAAAGACAAACCTGGGACATACTGAAACCAGCCCATGCCTCTTCATTCCCAAAGCCCTCCAGCCTCTTACAGCTCGGTTTAGAAGAGCAGGGAATGCTGGTTCCCAGAAAGAGGCTTAAAAGTGGAGCCAACAAACTCCTAACTCCCAGTGAACCACACATACACAGAGGATTCTAGTGTGGTTTTCCTGGGGTTAAAAAAAAATTATTATTTTTTTTGGCTCCGTTCTCCAAACAAAATCAGAGACACACATGCATGCACACAAACATATCCCACCGCTGCCACAAAAACACTTTCCCTGCCCGTGCATTTACACTTTTAACTTCTTGGGCCTCACTGACTGCACATGCAGCAACATGTGCTCTCAGTGAGCAGCCCTTCCAGTAAACAGATTGCCAACCACACAGACAGAAAATATGTACTCTTCTCTCACAGCAGTAGTGTCGAATCACTGGCTGCCCTGTTCAAAGTGTTTCCACAGTCCCTTGGACTTTTTTAGAGGGCTGAATGAAAATTCTTATTTTGCTGCATGTTTGTTTCCTGACGCACATACAGAGTGCAGTTCTTTATTTACACGTGACAAAACACTGTCCCTTTCACTCTGAAGATTTAAAAAAAATAATAAAGCCTTGCTAACTGGGCAATAAACTGTACGGACTCACACGCACCACGTGATGTTTTGATTTCACCTTAAGACTACAGCGATGTTGTGCAGTCCGCTGACCACAGAGCAAAACCTCTCATTTTCTGTGATAATCATAACAACCAGAATAATTCACACTGACACATGTGGTTAGTTTTGATCAGTAGCACTCATGCTAACAATGCACTGAAATATGTGTGTATAAAAACTGAACTGACTCACAGCTAAACTAACAAACCACACACACACTCACAATCTGAGTTTCACATCAGGAATTCTGCACAGATCATACTCATCATGTCTTGTGATATGTTTATGTGGCAAGTAGTGCAGACTTAAGATGGAAAAAAAGAAGAAGAAATAACTCACCATGTGAATGGTAGGACTTACAATCCCATTCATTTCCCTCACATTCCTCCTGCTTGCTCTTACTAGCCCTGGCACCTTGGGCGTGGCACTGGTTTTTTAGCCGAGTGACTGATTTAACTCACTTCTGTCCCCCTCCTCCACTCCACCTACACTCTCCCCGTCTTGTTTACTGTGCTCCAGACCCTTTGCTGCAGTGCATCCTGCTCAACAGGTTAGTGGTATTGTCATGTGGAATCCTGTCATGCAGAAACCGAGCAGTGGTGCAACCTACTTGCTGAAAAATTTCAGGCTGCAAAGACTTTGTGGGATTTCACAAAATGCAATGAGGAGCACAAGCTTAATCGACGGGCAACTGCAGCAAACCATCTACAGCAACCCTGAAATGTTTACAACCGACCTACATGTAGGCTACCAGGGACTCCATAGCAACAGAGACCGAGAGACAACTCTTTTGAGTGTTTGTCTCGCTTCTGAGCCAACATGGAGAAATTAGAAAATAAGCAGTATTATTAAGGCATAAATGAATACAGGTTTATACCTGAGCAATGAAGTTCGAACATATATAAATAAAAATCAGTATGTGGCTTCAGTTTATAACATTGTACTAAAATCTCACTCCATGTTATTTTTACCACCCCCTACTAACAATGACCTAGTTTTATACTTACACTGGACATTTTAAAGAAGCTAAAATAGGCAACATGGTTAACGCTAAAGCTACCCAGAGATTAGAGCCAGTCAAAGTCAGCAGTCTCGGTATGAACAGTGAAAGAATCAAAGCAGTTACACAGAACAGACTATATGCAAGTTAGTAGTAACTTGCATATTTTGTGATCTGCTGCATTTGTTTTTATTTGAAAAAAATATGTCAGGCAAACCTTGGTGTACCACAAATCCTTTACAAAAGGTAATTATTTGTACCTCGTGGTGACTTTTTCTTCAAAGCAGCACTAGTATTCTTCAACATGTTATCACACATTGGCTCATATTTCAAAACTGAGAATTATGTTTTTATATTTATGTTTATCATTGAAGGCTAAGATTTGGGGGGGGGGGGGAGCACAGGATCAAAAGGAAAATACCAAAGACTTGACCCCAAAAGCCTCTTGGCAAGTTGAACAAAACTTGTCACAAACCTGTGCACAATATGAATGTAGCATGTCGGCATATGTATGCAGGAATGATGCATGAGTAGACAAGTGCATGCGCATAAGTGAAATGATTTTGCAAGGTTTCCTTCTGCAGTAATTACATGGGAAAAGTCACATGAGCCCAAAATACCACCACCAACAAGATACAGCACATACGTATGAGCCAGATGCACTACGTATACATGACCATATACGTAGTGCATCTGTCACACTGCATACAGGTGACTGGTATTACATAACCCAAAAATCAAAGTTGTAATTTAAACAAATTCTGCTGCACCTAGCTACATTTACATTGGCATAACAAATTAAGTCGTTAAATAATTTTTTTTGCCTTTTTTTATTTTAATGGTTGTGGCCCATAGAAAGGAATGTTGTGTTACAATCGCTTCTGCCCTGTTTTCATTAACCTCTCTGACAAGCCCACCATTTTTCTCCTGTCATGATCCTGATGCTGTGAAGGCATGTCCGGACAATGCATTTTGACAGGCTGCCACCACCACTTACTTGTGTAGAGCATAAGCCAATGTGTTCATACTCTTCAATGCTACAATGTATTTGTCCATAAACTTCTCAGAACTCTTGGTTACTGCCACGTATTTAAAAAAAATTAAAAAAATTAAAAAAAAATACAGTGAAGGTAGTACTTGGCTAATTGAGTAATCCCGAATATGACAACCACCCACCCAGTATTAAACCACTTTCCCACGAATAGTAGGACATACTGTTTTATTAATTACATCACTAGTGGAAAAAAAATGCATATTTTCTAATTTATTTAATTTTTGCCAGAATATGAAATCAAATATCCTACTAATAAAGAGTAATGATACATATTTAAAACACATAATCTGGAGGGAACAAAGATGTGGATAACAAGTTCAGATGGGGAAAAAAAGTCTAAATTTAAGTAGTAAAAACAGAGTCTTCTATAACATTATTAAGTTATTATCAAACAAAATAACTTTCATCCTGACAACACACTGTCACTTATTTCTTAAATAATTGCATCACACATGATGACTACAAAACTGTTGAAACAAAGCTTACTGTGATTGATTTTCAACCTACTGCACAATAGCAGCCAGTGTTGGTATTGTGTTGGTATTATGGTGGTTAACCACATATTGCATTTGGGAAAAGAAAAAAAAAAACACAACACCATCATCATTGTGTTTGGCAGTTTACCTGATGAAGAAACTCAGAAGACTTACCAAAGCACAAGAAGAAACTATTTGTGAAACCACAGTTGTTGCATGTGTGTTTTATGGAGTAATACTAAGCTACAGTCCTGTGAAAAACCAAATACACCCTCACTGCTTCCATAGGAATTTAGATGCTAAGTAGTAGCCAGGTGCTGACAATCAAATGCACTTGGTTAACTGATCATCAGAAACTGTGAGCGCCTTTTTAAAGCACAAGTTGTAGCAGGTTTTAGGTCTGGAGCATTCAGATGTGTGTTAACGAAATTTGGGGGGGGGGGACAAGAAAGGATGTTAGCAATGATCTTAGAGAAGCAATTGTTACTGCCGTTAAATCTGGGAGGGGAAGTTTCCAAATAATTTAGGCCATTTTTCTCCAAGTTGACCACAAGTGGAAAACATTCTTTGAACACATGAAACTGAAGAGGAGCTTTTTGGCCATAATGCACAGCTCTATGTTTGGTGAAAAACAAACAATATATCAGAACAAACACCTCATACCAACTGTCAAGCACGGTGGTGGAGGCTGATGATTTGGGCTTGGCAGAACTTGCAGTCAACCACAAACTCTTCTGTATACTAAAGTATTCTAGAGTTAAATGTGAGGCAGAAAAGTGGTTATGCAACAGGACAATGATCCCATGCACAGCAGCAAATCTGCAACAGAATGACGAAAAATGGAAATAATCAATGTGGTCCATCCAAAGTCCAGACCTGAACCACAACAAAATACTGTGCCAGGACCTGACAAGGACCGGGGAAAACTAAAGTAAACAAACCTCAATGAATTTAAGTTGCAAAAATAAGTGCGCCAAAATTCCGACATAGTGACATGAAAGACTGGCAATCTTCCAGAAAATGATTGCTTTATGTTATTGTTGCTAAAGGTGGATCTTAAAGCTACTGAATCACAAGGTGCACTAAGTTTTTCACAAAGCTGCATAATACGTGTAAAGTGCGAAGTGTACAGTGACATATGTAAAAACGCTTTCACACTTACCTGAGTTTGCATGAGAATACATGGAACATAAACCAACTTTTCTCACTTTAACGGTAACTATTTTGTGCCCATCTAACTCTTAAAAAACACTGTTTTTACCCAAATACTTAAAAAGACAAAGTTTCATCTTTCCTCTCAATAGAAATGTAAATTCCCCAACTTTTGTTTCAGGGTATATTGGAAAGGTTGGCCTAAAAAGGAAAAACAATCCGAGTACAAATTTAGAAAGTGTGTTTTTAATTAGATGCATCTGAAATAAACAATGTATTCACTTGAGTTATGTCAACATTTTCTATTTTGACCATCACCTCGTCCTTGTCACGTTTTTGAAAAGAAAAAGAAAAATCTTACAGACTGTTCTTTCCACACAGCGATCTAACAACGTAAAAGTCAGTGAAGCCTTGGAGCGGGTCAAGTTATTTGTGTCACACCAGGTTCAGCATTTGTGGCATGTAGCCCTTTTATCCCAGCTAATCCTGAAGCAACCAGGAACAACTTCCATGCGTCATCAAAAAGAAAAAAGGCCACTGAGACTCTATGAGGGCCAAACCACACATCCACAAGTCATCTTTGAAAGCAAGGTAGGTCAATTATCATATTTATTATCTAAACAGTACCACAATGGAGTCTGTTTTACTGTCAGCAGATACTACTGGAAAAGAAAATAGTGACAATCTGACTGAATTTAATGCTCTTAAACCCATCTACCTTTAGCTCTGTGCTTACCAGTGGACCCAAAAGACAAAATGGTCATTCAACTTAACCTGAAAGCTTGACTTCAAAAAGCAGTGGAATTCAAACTATTTGAAGGCTGGCAAATACAGCATGGTCAGCTTTGAAAGCAAGGCTGTCACAATATAAGATTCTTACCATTTTGTTTGCCACATTTAACCTAAACCTCGTCACACCTTGTTTTTAAACAAGTCAATTATAGAATGTGAGATTAGGGATTCTGATAACCTTGCAACCTTGGTTGCAGTAATGTCATATGAATCTATAAATATTTACATGATCAGGGACAACCGACACAACATATCTATGTCTGTGTAGATGCCTCACAGTTGGGACAGTGTGGGTGAATTTCAATTCTAACCAAATGTGCAAATATTAACCATTACTTTGTGCAGTGTCACTGAGACCAGCCTGCACAGCCTGTGATTGGTCGGCAGACTCAAAGACACCATGACTTTGCTGAAAGGCCTGTTACACTGGCCTAGAGACCGGTCAACAACCTCATGGCAACGCACAATCCTTGCGACCTCCAGCAACCACTAAATGAGTGAAATTCACATTTTACTCACGTATGTGGTGGTCATCGAGGATGTTTTAATTTTCTGAAAAACTTGGAGCGTTATCTATTGTTTTCAACTGACAAAGCAGTCCAGAATCTTTTCTTACTGACGGCATGTAGAATTTACATTATATGGACAAAATCAGGGTACCACATGCAGATTACATCAACAGAATACCTTTACGTTTGTGTTAATGTCAGAAGAGGTTTGGAGCTCTGCAGTTATTACAGTAAGTGAGCAGAACGCTGGTGGTTTTTATGCACCATGGGCCTTACGACCAGGAGACCTCACTCTTAACTTTAGTGGTTTACCACTTGGTGGCTGAGTTGCCATGGTTTGCAATCACTTACATTGCGGTTCATCGTGGACTACCTACGAGGGAATAGATTTCACAAACTGACTTGTTTCAATGGTGGCATCCTATTTCAGTACCATGCTCAAATTCAGTGTGCTCTTTAGAACAGCCCATTCGCTCATAAAAGTTTACAAAGGCAGATTACATAGCTGAGTACTCGATTTTACATATCACATATGCACCCCTTTGCAACCTAAGTGTGTGGCCCATGTTCCATCACCAGAATTAAAATACTAAAAGTGCAAACACTAGCCGAGAGAATGCTGGAAATGAAATTTAATTCATATTCTTTATGAGCCGGCTGTAACATACGAAGTAAACTTATCAGAGAGTGATGGTATATACTCCTGTAGAAACTGCATGTCTGTATATCAACCTCTTTTTTTTCACCCTTCAAAAAGAAAAAAGAAAAAAAAGAAAAACGTGTTTTATCTGCAATGTTGCAGAAAATAATTACTTAAAAAAAAAAAAAAAAAAAAAAGATCAAACCATAAAATTTCCAGCGAATTCATGTCTAACTGCTGATGAGAAGTTTTCCAAGTCTCCATTTCCAGTGAATCAGAACACACACACACACACACACACACACACACACACACGCGCGCGCGATGTGGTAAAACAGGGATTTCTGACGATGTATGAAACTATACATTTTTAGACATAAGTTGTAAGGGCCGCCGTTTTCTTTGTGAGTATTTATTACACGGCGTGCTGCGGGGAAAAGCCTGTTCTAACGCTTTAGTCTAAGGTTTATTTTTTAGCACCTGACGGCTCTTTTTTGCTTCTCATCCGTAAATAATCCGCTCTTTCACGCGATTCAGTTTATTTTGAAAAGTCTCAACAGGATCTTGAGCTTTGTTGTGAAAGGTTTATTTGGAAAATAAACAAGCAGACACGCGATGGTTTTACCGTCGTTGTTGCTAACGACAACGCATAAAAACAGGAACTTGTCCATCTGTAGTGTGGTTATATTAAATGTAAGAGAAAGGGAGAACTTTAAGAAATTAACATAGCCACTACAGTGACCATCAAAACGATGAAAAAATATTACCGTAAACAGTTTATTTTGCGACACCACGAAACAAACGTTAGTGTAAAATGAAACGATAGATGTTTTTATATCGTCATCCGATATAAATCGTTATATCGAACAGCCCTTCAAAGGTGTTTTAAATTTAAAAAAAAAGGGGGGGGGGGGGACAGCACCCTAGCTTCTTAGACTGGAACAGTCACTATCAGCAAGACCTTCCGAGTCTTTTTAATATAATACTATCCTGGACTACCCTGAGACTTTTTAATGCAACAACTCATTTCATAATTAATATAATGTATGTATGCACATCATAAAATCAGCATCTGTGAGCAAATGATGGAGATAATGATTCAAAGATGCGAATAAATCTCCATTAGCACAGAGCCACTGCACGTCAGTATATAACATTACGCAAAAATAGCTTGTAGTATCACAAAAGTCTAGTTTTGGAAACTCTGTGGGCTGATTTCTGATGAAAGCTGTTGACTCTAATGATAAGAAGGTGGAAATAAACATTTTTTTAAAAAAACAATCTGGCACTGAGACAACATTTAAAGTTCACTGAGAAGGTCTTGAGGTGCACTAAATCTACACTGAAAAAGTCCAGAATGTAGGACTAGCTCTTAATACCAATGTTTTTCAGAACAATAACTGCTTTGAATTCTTATCCTTGCGTTGTAGATTTTACTTCTTTGTAATATTTTCAAGATTTCTATTGACAAACTGTTATGAGACAGCCTGTAGACTAAGCCTATAACTTTACCACTTATATAGGAAGATTTACTTCCGAATAAGGATTGAGAATGAGTTGTCAGGCAAAAGTCACAACAGAATGGCAAAGACTAATCAAACTACTCTATCGCAAAATGCAGTTTGCTCTGGGAGGGTTTAGGCCACTAACTGAAAAACAAAAACAAGGGGTGATATTGGAATATTGGAACTTGTGTTGAAATTTGAAGTCTGCATGTTAGTCTAGTTGCCTGGACATGCAAAGATTGGCACCCAACAACAGCTTTTGATCTAGAAGCCCTCTTTATGTAATTTCTGTTGACACCTAAGGCAAAAATTCCTCCCAAATAGCATGCTTACTACTCTGCCCCACGTGCTCAAACAGGTTTACGTCAGACTGCACACTTAAGTCTGCACCTTCACTCACTGAAGAGGAGAAAAAAAGATGCAGACTCATATTTCTGTTGCTCATTTTTCAAGCAAGCTGTGGCTTGTTGATATGGTGAGAAATGAACAGTTTTTTTTCTTCTAATGAACTGGTATTTGACTCATCAAAAAACAAAGAAACAAAACAAAACAAAAAAACTGTGCCAAACTAATAAATGAACCTGACCTTTGATTTAACAAGAAACTATGGCAGGGCACCTCAAGGTTAAAAAGACCATAATGCAATCAAGCAGATAAGCAGTGACTTAAATAGCTACCGAATGTTTTGAAAAAAAAATGCAGTTAGCAGCCTTGTGACCAGATGTCACGCTCTAGATATTTAAGATTTGATTTTATCATAAAAAACTGACACGATTAATGATTATCCAACCTAAGTACAGGTTTATTTTGCATCAGGCAATGTCTATACAATACCATCATTATACTTTTATAATCAGATTTAGTTTAAAAAAACTCAATAAAAGGTAAAGCACATCTTTAACTCTTTGAATTTTGTGGAACAATGTGGGGTTTAAAGCTGAGGGCAAAATTGCTGCGGTAAACCAGACAAAATAAAAATAATGCCAAAGTTTAAAAAATGTTTTCAATGTCAGAGTACAAAAGGAAAAACTGTTTGGTAAGGTCACACAGGTCTGGAGACCCATCAGTGTCTAGGGAAAAATGTGTATGCCCCAACCAGTAAGCAAGGGTTTCCTGAAGACTGATAACAGTTTCACCTAGCAACAAACGACAAAGAGGTTGCTACATCAAAAACCTCCTGATTGCTTTGATTGACAGCACATTGCAGACAAAGTCAATGCACTATAGCAAACACTTGCTAACTAACCACTAAGTGGTAGTGAAACTTGAAAAAGTGTGACCAAACCAAAGACAGATTTTTCCCTTGTGGTCTTTAGGCCTGCGAGACTGGGACTATAGCAATTGATTTCACAGCAGGCGTTCACAACTGGTGGTTGCCAGCCAGGAGAATGGGGGAAAAAGCTGATACCTTTGGTCAGGGTTCTTGTCTAATGCAAACAGTGTTATCAGAGGGTGAAGACGAGTCTCCGTGCAGATGTTTGCATGCACTCCAACTTGTTGTGTTTGTGCAGACGCTACTTTAAACCCTGCGCATGCATCTGTGTGGCGTAAAAGGTATATTCTTGGCTTCGCTGGACTGAATGTGGGCCAAGTGAGAGTGCACAACAACAAGAACAAGCAAGGATACAATCAATGACAGGATACAGGAGGACATCAATGCTCCAGTTCATTCCAGCACAAATTACCTGCCGGTCTGCTGGGGAAGCCAGATGACTCAGAAATGAAAACACAGGATACTGGCATACCACAACTGCTGGCTTGCGAGGTGGATCACTTGAGCACTTTGTGACAAAGAATTCGTCATTACTGAATGTTATGAAATACCTTTTTGTGTGAGGAAACTCAGATCTGTGACAAAATGTGTCAAACGTAAGAGGGGAAAAAAAAAAATCCCTTACAGGCTTAACAAACCTACAACAGGATTTTGAAGCTAGATGACAGCAGCTATTCTGTACCTGCCGGGGAGGGGAAAAAAGAAAGAAAAAAAGCTATAAAAAGCTAAGAGAATATATCATGTGTTCATAACGTTTCTTCTACTTGAACTGGCTTGCAGACCTTAACACAGCCTCAGATTCACCTTTCATTTCATTTTGTGCCAGGATATTAACAAACGGCTACAGATGTGATTAAACTGACTCAGCACTGAAGGAAAATTGCCTTAGCTCTGGCTCTGGATCTGCAGGAAAATAAAACCATGGATGCAGTTCAAAGTCTCAAAAGAGAGCCACATGTGCAGTCTCAATCAAGCCCAAACAGCATGAAGGACAAAAAGGGGGGGGGGGGAAGGTGGCAATTTCAATTTGATGTATTTATGCAGCTTTGGTTAAAATGTAGAAATCCATAAGGGCTTGGAACAACACAAGATACTACTATGTACTGTGTGAAACTGCCTGAAAGAAAAAGCCCAACCCTAAATATACGTCCCAGCAACCATGTGTGAACACATGCATGAAGTTATTCAACAGGTCCTTTGTGCATGTTATCATGTTTCAATAGCACTACGTTTAATGTCTCACTGCCAACTGGTATTGCATTAGATGAAAACTGATGGAATGATATATGCTAAATACAGCTAGCTAATAAAAGCATCATTCACTTAACCAACATGGTGCAGTAACAGTGGTCAGAACAACAACGCAGCAAGACGACTGCTGCAGGACAATCAAACCACTTTGGAGAGCGATCCTTAAAGACCATTTCAATCCACAGCTCTCTGGCACTGTCTCAATAAAAACGGAATATGATAAGCTCCACGGAGAAGGGGTTTGTTGTAAGGTTAGTATATCGGATTACCCAAAGTACGTGTTCGGGTTTCTGATTTCAGCATACATTTAAAACACCATACTCTAAAGTAAACACATTTTGGGTTGCTATTTGTCTAACAATTAGACAATAAAGTCTTATCATTTTATTATTTGTTAATTATTGTAAACTGACCACTATGTATTTATACACAAACACAGACTGGCTTGATAGGAACTTGCATGTACATTTGCTTTATTTAGAAATAACAGGAAAGAAAGAAAAATAAATGAATAAATGTGTGAATTCAATTTAACAGCCTCTTACTTTGAACCAGAATATAACACACACTGCGCTTACAGCCTAGTTATGAGTTTCTGACACCTTAAACTGCCGCATGTCACCTGCCAATGGAAAGAGTGCGGCAAGCCAAGATTCACCGCACTCAATATTTAATGTCTTAGTTCAGAATCATCTTCCTTGGGCCAGAAACGCAAGGGCAGGCTGTAAGATGTCACAGGTGCTTTGGGCTTTTCACAGAATAGTGTTGAGAAATATTCTCCAAGATCTGTGCAAGCAGAAGCGTTCAGGCGCTATGCTCGAGTCCTATTCCTGTTATTTTGCATTGGAAATCCTGAACTGCGGTAAACCAGACAGTACTGCGGACAGGACTCTTTGAAACATGGTAACGGACACAAAATTAAGTGGGGCAAATACAATACAATGCTCCGCTTCGTAACCCACTACTGTATTTTTTTCTCAGAGCTATCCTGCTGCACAGCAACACCTGTCTGGCAGATAATCTCCTTGCTGAGAGCAACAATTCATGAACACAATTAACCTGCTCACCTAAAATAGGCCAAGGAGACAAAGAATCTTTACTTGATTACTTATTAAAGGCCGGTTTCTGGCAGAACGGAAAAACTTTAAAAGACGCGTATAATACTTTATAAGTTCCGTGATTTCGGCAACTTCATTACACGTCGTAAAATCTATAAAGGTGCGCGCAAAGCTGTCGAATTGCAGTTTCAAAAACGAACACTTTTCAATGTCTACAAAAGGTATTTGTAACTTTGGGAACACACATTTTTTACATATGTATGACACAAATGTGATACTAGTGCTAATTATTACAAACGTGCTCGTTTTTGTAAAATATTTCTCTTTTTTTTTTAAGCATCAAATCTCAACACGGCTTTTGTGTTCACTGCAATACAACAAAGGAGATTTTGGAGATCTATACGTATAGCAAAAAGTAGTTCAATAGTTGACCTCAACACACACACACACACACACACACACACACACACACCACACACACACACACACACACACACACACACACACAAGAAGACACTTTAGTATAAACTTCAAGTGCTCTGATTGGTTAAAAAGCTCATATATTGATTTTCCGCAGCCAAAACAAAGTCACCAGTGTGCAATAAATACCAGAAGAGGCGATATTTTGACCCGACACTGATTAGACTTCTTATTGAAGTTTGGTTAGTGTTAATGATTGATCAAAGAGATTTCAAAGAAGGTAAGTGAGAACACTTGGGCCGCATTTAGATGTGAGTAATCTGAATTACTTTATGGCTCTTTAGGAGCACTGAATGAGCTCATTAACAGTTAACCCTGAAGATGAATGTATCGAGCACTAGCATTTGTGACTTATATTACAATAGGAGATTGTATTTTACTTGAAGATGATCATAAAAACTAAATGTTCTCCATCTCACAAACATGCAATTAGTCCAGATGCCCGTCTGTCTGCATTCCACTTTTGCTAGTGGACTCTGATCTACTTCTTCCTTAGATTAGTCAAGTTGCCAGCTGCATGTAGCTTTGTTCATAACAATTAATATCATAAAACACTTCCAGGCCACAAAAGACAAACAAAAACCACCACTAGCTCTGTGAACATGGCTGGGCCTCAGAGAGAGTATAACTACAGGAGTAGTAATTTTGTGGGGCGAGGAGCCATAATGGAGCTTCAATGGCCTTCAGTCAAAATAAATGTTAAGGTCCTTTGAGACAGAGTCAGTCTGGACATTATACAGCAGGCCCGATATAGAAAACAGTTATGATAGGCACTTATAAATGGCAGAGGAAGAGGGGTATGAGCGAAAAGTGAAGAGATTTTACCAGTAAGCAGTTTGTAGACATTCCCCATTTCACCCAGTTTCATAGGACTCATTGCACGCAATGCAAATTGTGCTCACAAAGCTGTGTTGAATATTGTAAAGCTGAGGAGGAAATCCATGTCATGTAATCAGCATATTGCTGGTATGGTGTCATGTGTGATCTCATTATGACACCAGGCAAACTTGACACACGAATATATATCTACAAGGGCGACGGTTTAAAGTACATCGAACAGGTCTGGGTTGATGTTAAAAAAGATGAAGATTGTGAGTTACCTTACTGTGCGTTTCACCGTGTTCACAATGAGCTTAAGTTCCCAAGACCACTGACTCATGAGTTTATTTACATCTCCAAATACAGGAGTTTATTAGAGTCCACAGATGGCGACGTGTCTGCGTCAGAAACATTCAGAGTAAAGCGCCAACTCTTAATGCACTGCTCTTTTTCAGACGTTTCTCCTCTATGACATTGTTTCTTTCGTCATCAGATCTCAACGAGCTTTCAAGGGAGTCAAATATTTCTAAGCGCATGCCGCTAAGTTTGCTTAACACAGCAGAGTCAATATTAATAGAGTGCTATTTAAGCCCAGGTTTATACACAGTGCAACCAGCAAGGTAATGATTGACCAGGCTTTGGTCGTGTCAATAGAAAAAAAAAAAAAGAGACAGAAAAAACTATGTCGAGATCTGAGGGTCGTACAATTGTTAACTGGGATAGATAGTGCAGAACCCATAACATTCTTCAACTTAATGTGAAACTGGTGGAGAGACATTTTATTACATGCATTAACTTACAGTCCATCAGTAAAAGATAGCAAGCAGTCTTGTCTTGAGTGCTATTGTTTATTGGATTTACTTTACATTCACTGTCGCAACAGCAAGCTAAAAATATGTTCCTCATCATGTTTTGCTGTTTAATGCAGCTTTTCTATTGTTTTAAATGGCATTTATTTTCTTACTCATCTTGTTCTATCTTGGGGACAGCTCTTTGTGACCGCTTGTGTGAGAAAGGCATTTTACAGACGAGCATTACCGATTAAAAAAAATAAATAAAAAAACAGCAAAAAATTCTGATCGACAGTATATTTTATTTCTGGGCTGGGGTACGACTTAAGCTGATGTGAAGGAGTTAAAAGATAACTGGGGCTTTCTTTCCAAAAAAAAAATCAACTGTGGAAGAGTGGGCCTTATCAGGACCATACCCAACACAGTGAAACCCAGCTTCTCCACTAAACAGACCATGGTGTCGACACACAATTGTGCGATTAACAGGTTTAAAAACAAGTTACCACTGGCCTTAATCTCAAAGGAGTTTTAGCTGATTTATGTGGTGCATAAGAGTTCACGGTCTAGAGTTAGGAGTAAAAAGTTAAATTATATAATTGACAGCAAAAACAAATTGTTATCTTATTATCCTTGTGCATTACTGGGAATGATCAATGCTGCTTACAAAAGCATTGAAGTAAAGTTGCTTTTACTGTAATATTTTTACTATATTTATTATCACTTTTCTCTTATGTCACAGAAGAAATTGTTTAAAAATTAGTATTTAGAGCAGTTTGAACTTTGCCACATAGCGAAATTGGTATGTCCCGGATCTGGCCCACACAATGTGCTTACACATGGTCCACGTACCGCAAAGAATGATGGGACTTTGGTGGCCCAGATCTGGTTTGCCAGAGGTGGCCCACACATGGGCCAGCCTAAGGCCAGTTGCAGACACACTGGTGGTCCTGTGCTGGCCCATGTGTGGACTACCTCTGGCAAACCTGATCTGGGCCACCAAAGGGCCGTCATTCTTTGCGGTATGTGGGCCATGTGTAAGTTGTGTGCAGCCACGGGCCAGTTGTAGACTCACTGCTGGCCCATAACAGTTTCAGCTATGGCCCCAGATGTCAGCCGAATGCGAACCTTAATCAAGCCAAATAATAACAACATGTACCAGAACATGCAAAACAGAGCAAAAGTAACATAACTCTGTTCAGACAGTGAATGAACTGATTCTTACATAGTGCTTTTCTCATGTCCTGGATTACTCAAAATGCTTTATACAACATGCCACATTTACACACTTTCTCTAAACTCAGTGCTTCCTAACTACATTCACACTCTTGACATGCAGACTGGAGGAGCCAGGGATTGAACCACTAACCTTTCGCTCAGTAGGTGGTAAACATGAGTAAACCGTCACTAGGTTTTGGATAAAGTGTACACTCAATAACCTGTCAAACCTGCATTTGAAATGTTGGCTACCATAGCAGTATAGTATTGCAACATGGCATTTGGGTCTTTTAACTAAAATAGGAAAATAGGAACATAAATAGTGCCATCATTGCCAGACCTGGCCCACATCTGGTTGACATACACCCTGCCATGACACCAATCAGTCAGAAGTGCCAGCTTGATGCCAGATCCAGGCCAGACCTGTTTTCTATGGGCCTGGGCCACATAAACCAAACCACAATCGAGCCGGATGTGGCATACCATCACATAGGCAGTACCACCTATGCCAGGCCTGGCCCATATCTGGATGACATACGTCATATCATGCCAGAAGTCAGCCAGCAGTACCGGCTTGGTACAAGATCAAGGCCAGACCTCCTTGCTATGTGGGTTATTGGTTCACAGCAATTACTTGACCATGTGGTGGCCTTCATGTTAAACTTTAGTACTGTTTAATATGAGCAGCCAGTGCAACACATATTTGGTAAAATAAAAGCAATACTGGGTTAAACTTGTTTACTACATTAATGGACTCCTGAATCTAGGAAAGCACCTAATGAAAAAGATGTTAATATTCTGGTAAATATGCTAGGGCAGGGAGAAAAGGCAGAGAAGGTCTTCATTGCTGCACATTTCCAGTGATTGAGCCAGCGAAATGATATAACACAATTTGTGAGCATCCATTTGGGTAATAGTTTCAAAGTTTGACACAAACCAAAACCACAGCATGACAATTTGAAATAACAAGAGGAAGCATTTCACAATTCTGGACAGAGGTTGCAATGGAAGTGCGACATTGTAAAACAACCTAAATGTTTCAACTTTTCAACTTTTTCTCTCCAACTTATTGCAAATTGCAAAACGTTTCTACAGAAAGATGATAAATATACTTTCAGGCAATGTGTCATTATTGCATGTTATCTTGAGTCATGATCGTTTCTCTTCATGATCAGCCGCAGTAAAGTTGAGCGTTGAATTCTGCACCACGACCTTCATGTTTATTTAAGAACATGTTTTTCAGTCTAAGATCATTGTAAAAGCAGCGTTTGCCAGGAAAATCAGTTGTTGATTTACAGAATTATGGCATTTTGGTTTTGTGTTTTACAAAGACCCATAAATTAAATTACTAATTATATTATTTTCCCATTATCGACTCACACTTTCAGGTTAAAACTGGCAACAGATTTCCAATTAAGATTCTTAATGATGCAAAGTTTCCGCACGAGCATGAATGAAGCCACCCACTTAATTCGTTTGCTGAAACCCACTGCTATGAGAAAATGGTAGCATACTATTCTTAACCTTAAAAACTGATATTAGCTTTGCACACCCCCTGTTGGATGAAATCGCTTCCAAAAGATATTTCTACATATGACAGTTTTGGGAGACTTATTTTTTCCACTTTTCTCACTAGTATCATGCAAAGCAGCATGCTCCCACATGTGTGTCCTATTGTATGGATAAACTCATTCATGTAATTAACAGGGTACTACAAAATGACGCTGTTTTTGTTTTGTGTTTTTCTAAATTTACACCTAGTTAAGTTCATTTAAGTTAGGCTATGCTATGTAAAAGCTTGCATGAGGCTCTCACAGTTCATGTCCATGATCCCATTACAGCGTTGCTTTGGGGGCAGTGCCCTGTATATGTAGTGCTTCGGGGGGCGGGGGTCACTGATGGCCTATTCAAACAACCCCCAGAACATAGATATCACCGTTTTTCAGCTGCCAGGGAATTGGTAAACTGGTCTGACCGGTGTGCATGCAGCTGCCCAGGGCTTTAGTTTTGAGAAAAGATAATAATAATTGAAAAAACATTCCACGTTGCTTCAAGGTCCAATCCCACGACACAGTACACACAGGAAATATCTATAAATTATCTATAAGAGATTCAGTACCTCACGTTATTTTGAGCAGGCGTTTTAGAGATGGTTTACAGATGAATGAGAGTGAAGGAGGGAGTTCAGCCACCGCACAAAAAAACCTCCAAAAAACACACCCACGCACACACTTGTTTAAACCCTTAGACCAAACGCGGCAGGCGGTCAGTCGCACATGTAAACTCCGAAAAGTGGCAAATGAGAGTGACAAGCGAGAGAGAAAGTGAATAAAGAATGTTTACCTTTAGAGTACAAGGATCTGGGTGAATTCAGGTCGAGGTCCCCGCTGAAAAGGGAGATAAAGTCAGAGGGCATTGCAATCCCTCAGTGTGAGGAAACCGGACACCGTCAAACACAGCGTCGCTAAAACGTTTGATTGTTTCTCCGAACAGAAAGCCCCAAAACTTTGAACGGGACAGCGGTCGCTACTAGCGTGAGAGTGTCCTTAGAGCTGGTTAACTGCCCCCGCCGCTACTCTGCTGTAGAGTATCCCCTCGGGCTGCCAACGACGCATGTTTGTTGTCAGCGGACCAGCCGAGATCACTGGCTCACGTGGATAGTCACGCCCACAGCCGTGACGCAACACGTAAAAAGTGCCGTCGGGGATACGTAAGATCGTTGGGAGTTGTGTAGTAGCTTACCAGAGACACGAGCGTTTTATTTATATGCAGATTAATATTCCCTTTATTATGGGATTTAAATACTGTAACTTTTCAAATAATACTTTTCCAATAACCTACAAATGCGTTTATTTTGTAAGCTACACTCTAAAGACGTCTCTTTTTATTTTAAACCCCAAAACACTAGTGAAAGACCATCTCTGAATCGAGGAGGGTACATCTTTCTCCGTCTTACAATGCTGTGATTGCAGCCATTCCCCAACTCTCTGTGAATGGTACTCATGGTCTTTGATCATTGAACTTTGATCAGTGGTTGTTGATCAATGGTTATGACAATTTGCATATTAATGATCAAGAAACTGACCTCCCAGCCCATTGTTCCTTCGGTGGTGCTAGTTTCAGTCATTATGCAAATGTACTGTTTATAAGACGTTTATAAGATTGGGGAAACCTGCAGTCAGCTGAGACTGAAGAAGTCACGTTTCTCCCACTGAAAACGCTATGTCCAGATGAACAGAATCAACTTTTGAGGATGTTTAATTTAACTAATTTATAATTATATTGCACAGACTGAAGAAATTCGTGTCTGAATGTGCAGAATATGAATGTGTGTAAAAGAATTAAGACAGCATATGAATAGAAAATAGTATAGATTAATAATGGAAATACAAGCTAAATGTTTTGGGGAACCCAAAATCCAAGAAAAGAACAGAAACAGCGAGCAACAAAACACCATACTGTAGTTCATTATCGAAGTGGCTGGGAACCCCTTTGAGTTGTCCTGTGGGCAGCCCTATGGAAGTCCTGCTCTCAAGATCACCCTTGGGTAAAGGCATTACCTCTAAGATTTATCACTTATTGCAAGAACGGTCAGCTGACCCTCTCCTTAAAGTTAAGGGCTATTGGGCCCAGGACATGGCATTGGACATATCTTCAGTTGAATGGGATTCATGTTTTCAAAATGTTAATACTATGTATAAAGAAACAGGCAGTAGATTTATTCAACTTAAGACAATCCATAGGTGGCATCGAACACCGCAACAATTGTATAAATGGAACCTGGCCTCTACGGACGAATGTTGGAGATGTGATGGTCAAAATGCTTTGATTTTACATATCTTATGGAGCTGTTCGGCACTTCGGGATTGGTGGATTTGTTTTGTTTTTTGTTGTTGTTGTGTTTTGTTGTTGTTTTGTTTTTGTTTGTTTGTTTTTTAAACTATTTATTTATGTAGTTATCCTTAAGCTCTGTTATTAAAGTTTAAAATGAAATAAATAAAAATTGTTGATGAAAAAAAAAAGTTTAAACTTCAAAGCTCATGCATACATGCACATCCAGTGCTCAGTGTCTAATTGTGTGTTTGTGTTTTTACCTTTTTGCAGTAGCGTAGTGAAACATTTGGGCGGTGGATAAATAATGGAAAATAAAATTCAGACTACAGACGGCTTCAGGTGAGTACACGTGGTGCACAAGGACCAAAGCTCACCTTCTCAACCTGGACAAAATGAATTATTTTACACTGATACTGTAAACTTTTGTTTGTGTGTCAGGTTTCCATACATCGGAAACAGCTGCTGCATCTGTAATTCTGTTCATCCTGAGGAGAGTCCACACTCTACATCAGATCCTTGGCTCGCCTATAATGACGCACAGGTGCTGCACACAACTGGATCTGCAGCTTGTGAGGAACAGCAGCACTCAGCCTACATCCTGTTTTACAAGAGAAACGTAAGAAGACACAGCATCTCATCCTGAAGTGAGAGAATGGCACGCCAGCTGCAGCCTAATCCAATCTCTCTTCTTTTCTTTTTTCGGTGCCCAGACACCCTTCAGTTTCATCATGTCATCCCTAACAATAGCTGTAGAGTTGGATGGAGGATGAAGACAGCAGAGAGCAAAAGAAACAGGTAAGAGCAGACAGGTAGTCAGAGTTAACAAAAACTTTTAAAGCCAGTGTAGCTTCTGTTTTGAACACATTTATTGATGACAATTTTACATAAATAAGCAGTGTGTTATACTGTTATCAGATGTGGAGTCTCACTAACCACTTTAATAGTGACTTGTGTCCCAAATACTGTTTATTTGTCTTAGTTACAGATAGTGAAATAAAAATGGAAAATGATTGTTTCATAATTGTATACTCAGCTTGGTCGAGAACGAGGGGCAGGATTTTGAATTGATGCCATTGGTGCATCTACTAAAGTTCTGGGGTCAGTTTGAATATCAGTGACCTTGACCTCAAGTTGGTCAAGTTTTCTGAAAATCTTGTGAATGCTACAACTCTGTGACGAGAAGTAAGTCTCCTAGGTCTTTAAATTTGTATATAGGTGATCTACTAGGAAGCTGAAGGGTTGCACTGCGGGCCATCTGTAGAGGTGTAGAGTCAACAACCTGTCTCTGAACGTGGACAAAACAAAAGAGATTGTTGACTTCAGGAGAGCACAGTGGGATCACTGCCCACTTAACATGAATGGATCCTCTGTGGAGGTCGTCAAGAGCACCAGATTTCTTGGTGTCCACCTGGCGGAGAACCTCTCCTGCTCCCTCAACACCAGCTCCATAACCAAGAAGGCCCAGCAGCGTCTCTACTTCAAGCAGAAGCTGAGGAAAGCCCATCTCCCACCATCCATTCTCACCACCTTTTACAGTGGGACTAACAAGAGCATCCTAAGTAGCTGCATCACTGTCTGGTATGGTAACTGCAGCGTATTAGATCGCAGTACCCTACAACGGATTGTGAGAGCAGCTGAGAAGATCATTGGAGTCCCTCTCCCCTCCTTATAACACCCGCTTGCTGGAGGACCCCACACAGCCTTCAAACACACTCTTCACCCTGCTGCCTTCTGGAAAGAGGTCCCAGAACATCCGGGCCCTCACTACCAAACTACGGAAAAGTTTCTTCCCACAAGCCGTCAGACCCCTGAACACTCAGTGACTGCACTGGCACACGCACACCTTCACACATGTCACTACCAAGCACTTATCTGCAGTATCTCACACTCATACACATACATACAGACACCAAGTTACTTTTGCACAATACTCAGCATTTTGCACATTTCCATTGTCTTGTGTCTGTATCGTCCTGTTCTGTCTAGTTTTGCACTGTTTTGTCTTGTTTATTTTTGCAATTTATGCACACTGCACTTTATGTAGTCCTGGGTTTGTCCGTATATGTCATATATAGCACCAGGGTCTCGGAGGAACGCGTCTCATTTCACTCTGTACAGTACCTCTGCACGTGGTTAAAATGACAATAAAAGCCACTTGACTTGACCTGTTTTTGTAGCAGTTGCTTGGAGACGAGTGCCATACAGTTCAAATGAGCATACATTCCAAAATATGCAAATGAGCCCCATACATCATAATGCTGATGTTTGCTGTTCAGGGTATGAACGTTCTATGCTGAAAGTTTATAAATATACAACCTTTGACTGCTTGTTTTCAGTTGAACTTTTGCAAAGCTGAGGAGATTTTGGCTGCGATCACATCAAGTCCAAAGATGTTTAAACTTCTTTTTCACAGAAAGGTAAGTTTGAAGAGACTCGCAGCACATTTCTCTGAATATTTTCTTATGGTAAACAAGCATTTTTGAAACTTTTAAGGAAGCTTCTTGGATGATTTCTGTAAAAACTGAATTTTGAATCCAAATGAAGGATATTGTATTTTCTTACCATATACTTTGTTTTATGCCATTACTGATGTTGGTTTTCTTGTTTCTAAACAGAAATCACACAAACAAAACGTGGCAGAGAAGGAAATTCCTTCTACGTCTCATCAGAGGTAAAGAAATGCGCCACTCTTTAATGCTGCTGGAGATATTTATAGCAGTGGTTTAGTTGGAGCTTTTTATTTCCCTTTTATTGGTGTTTTGTATTTACATCTTTTTTACTACTTCTAGTCTTGTCTATAATTTATATTGATTCAGAGATTAGCGTTTGAAAATGTAGAGTGTAAATGTACAAAATACATGATTTTGTTCCATTACAGTTATTAATTTTTATCTGCAATCTCCAGCATGTACTCCTTGTTAAAAATTTCCACTTTGAAAAATAACATTTACACTTTTGTCCTCATCAGCATCCCGGATGCTTGTGTTGCTGAAAATGGTCAAAAGAAGAAGAGAAAATGGAGACACCTCTGCTGTTCCTCGGTTTGCTTTTACACAAAACATATGAAATGCACATTCTCTTTAAATTGCACTTGTTAATTTAAAGTGACTTTACTTTTTTAATAAACTTATGTTTGTTCGTCCTCTGCAGCAAACTGACAGCGATGCAGAGGCAGAGAGCAACACTGTGAAGACACAAAAAAAGTGTCGCTGGTTTCTTTTTAAATTCTGGAAGGTATGTTTTATGGAAAGAGTCACTGTCATCAAGCATTTACTCATCACAGTTAAATGCGAAGAATTAAGAGCAATTTAGCACATCTATGTCCTCAAATTAAGTTCAAAGATGTTTAAACGTTTTTTTTTCACAGAAAGGTAAGTTTGAAGAGACTTGCAGGATGTTTCTCTAAATATTTTTTATGGTAAATAAGCATTTTTGAAGCTTTTAATGAAGCTTCATGGATGATTTCTGTAAATGGTAAATGGCCTGTATTTATATAGCGCTTACTAGTCCCTAAGGACCCCAAAGCGCTTTACATATCCAGTCATCCACCCATTCACACACACATTCACACACTGGTGATGGCAAGCTACATTGTAGCCACAGCCACCCTGGGGCCACTGACAGAGGTAAAAACTGTAAAAACTGAATTTTGATCAGAACCAAATGAAGGATTTTGTATTTCATAGGACAAACTTTAAAACTCAATTTAAAGCATGAATAAATTGTTTTTATTTTATTTAAAGATATTCCTATATATCTGCTTCATGAGCTGACAGCTCACTAAAGTGATAAATAATATGAAATAATACCAAATTTTCTAACTGGACACTTTTCATGGAGAGACTCCCTTGGTATGTTTGTTTTATGCCATTACTGATGTTGGTTTTCTTGTTTCTAAACAGAAATTACACAAACAAAACGTGGCAGAGAAGGAAATTCCTTCTACGTCTCATCAGAGGTAAAGAAATGCGCCGCTCTTTAATGCTGCTGGAGATATTTATAGCAGTGGTTTAGTTGGAGCTGTTTTATTTCCCTTTTATTGGCATTTTTCTTCCACCTTGTGTATTTACATCTTTTTTACTACTTTTGGACGTCCTCCAAAATGTTTCAACTTCAAAGCTCATGCATACATGCACATACACTGCTCAGAATCTTGACATCTTTCCTAATTTTGTGTTTGTGTTTTTACCTTTTTGGAGCAGTGTAGCATGCGGTGGGAAAAAAATAGAAAGTCAAACTGGGACTATAGACTGCTTCGGGTGAGTACACGTGGTGCACAAAGACCAAAGCTCACTTTGTCAAAGTGGAGAAAATGAATTATTTTACACTGATACTGTAAACGTTGCGCGTGTGTGTCAGGTTTCCAAACATCGGAAACACCTGCTACATGAACTCCTGCCTGCAGAGCCTCCTCAACATTGAGGAGTTCATAAGAGACATCAGGCGTCAGGGGGTTTTGTGGAGCACAGATCCAGAAGCTCAGCTCTTAAGGTGCGCTACGTCAACCTTCTACTTTCTTCAAAAACCTGAAGAACAAAGAGATCTAACAGCAGAAATGTCTGTTTACCCTTTCCTTTCTACAGAAGGCTATTGATGTCAGGGACTGTCATGAGTCAACAGATTATGGCCTTAAAGATCACCACCTAAGAGCTTTTAAGAAGGCATTCAGCAATCAAGCTCCTGAATACACCGGCAGTGCACAGAAAGTGCGTCAGCTATTTGGACATTTCGTTTTTTGCTTTACCTTCTGATTTTGATGTACTGTTTTAAATCTCTCTGCTTTTCTTTCAGGACGCTCATGAATTCCTAACATTGTTCCTCGATGAGGTCAAAAGGCTCCACCTCACCTGGAGAGGAACGCAGCTCTCCTGGGCCAAAGTTATACCTGCCCAGTAGAAGAGCATCACATTTTTAAAATGGAAAACATGAGGACATGCAAGAGGTAAGCCTGTCTTTCAGAAACGCAGAGCTGGTTGCAATATTTTCATATACCTCTTTTCCACCTACCTGATCTTTACTTTAACTACGTTACTCCTGAAATGTGTAGCTGTGGTCACCAATCATCACAGCACGAGGACTTCACCAGCTTGTCTCTTGACCTTGTTCCAGAGGGGTCTATTATAAACATGTTAGAGACATACTTGAAGGTAAGATCACAAATTCCAATAGAGTTGTCGTATCAGCGATCTTAACACACCTTTTTTGTTAGTGTTTGTGTGTATGTGTGTGTGCATATGTTGAGATTTCTTTCTACCATAAAGCCTGTTTTCTCTGTGCTGTTGTTCAGGAACAAGAAATAGAATTTCGCTGTGATTGTGGAGGGACGGCCTCAGAACTGAAGTCGTCTTTTGATACACTGCCAAGGTGAGTAAGGTCACATCAGAATTGATCGACTGACCAGGTTTCCAAACTGTGGCGCATCAAATATCAGAGTTTTTCGAGACAATACTTGAGCAGTCGTTTTCTCCCATCTTCTGTTTGTGTTTGACACTCATTCTTCTTATTTTCTACCTTGTTTGTGTTTTTTTTCTTTTCTGCCAGAGTTCTGATCTTGCATCTGAAGAGGTTTGGCTTTACACAAACCTACAAGATTAAGAAGGTGGATGACCCCGTCAGGCTGCAGAGGGACTTGGTGGTGCCATCCAATCAGGTAAAAACAGACTGCAGAACGTCTCAGGCTACGTCCACACTAGCCCGGATAGATTTGAAAACTCCGTGTCCACACTAGCGTTTTCAGTCATTTTCAAATAGTTGTGCGTCTGCATTGAAACGGCCGAAAACGCTTACGTTCCAGTCCTGCGCATGCGCAAAAGTGAGTGAGAATTACAGAATTTGAAGAAAAGCTATCCGGAGCATGTACAAACTGATATTAATCTTTTTTAGGGCTGTCAAAGTTGAGAGCAATCAAAACAACTGCTGTATAATGCACTCGGCTATCTTTGTTTAATTGCTCACATGACTGCATCACATGACTAAAATGCGTCATCGTTTTAGAAAGTCTGCGTTTTCGAGTGTCCACACTGCGACGGGACAACTCCGTTTTGAAATGTATGCGTTTTCGAGAGCGTTTTCAAGATGCTGTGTTTTTCCTTGAGGAAAACGCCGTCTCAGTGTGGACGGGAGGTCAAAGCGGAGAGAAAACGATGTGTTTTCAAACGAAAACGCATTAGTGTGGACGTAGCCTCAGCAAATCAGCTTAATTATGGCACTGATGTGAGACTTTATGAAACTAACACTCTTTGGATTTGTTCCTTCTCAGGGTGGTGGCTGTTATAGTCTTGTCAGCATCATCAGTCATTATGGAGGCACAGAGTCAGGTAAAACAACAGACTTGTGACAAACAGAAAATGAAAACTTGCTACTTTTCAGTGAAGGACTCACACACAAAAGCTTTTGATGTTCTAAGAAGCACTAAGTCAAAATCACTGTTTGCTTGAATCAGTTGACTTCCAGAAGTTGGATTCATTTGTCTTAATGTGATTTCAGGACACTACATCTGTAGTTCTGTCCATCCTGAGGAGAGTCAGCACTCTACATCAGATCGCTGGCTCACCTATAATGACGCACAGGTGCTCCACACAACTGGATCTGCAGTTTGTGAGGAACAGCAGCACTCGGCCTACATGCTGTTTTACAAGAGAAACGTAAGAAGACACAGCATCTCATCCTGAAGTGAGAGAATTTTTAAATGTCCTGTTACCTTGTTAACCAGTTTTGTCTTCATTCTCAGTTCTGAAACAGGAAATGGAAGGAAGGAAGGAAGTTAAGGTCATCATCATGCTGAGAAGGAAAAGCAGTCGTCCCAGCCCACCATCGCACACTGGAGGACAAGTATAGGTAAGTATTGCCCTCAGGAGGAAGGGTCCTCCCAGAGAGCCTGGTCCTCCCAAGATTTCTTCCTCCAGGAGGGAGTTTTTTCTTGCCACCGTCGCCCCACATTCACTGGTCTCATCAGCAGGGACATTTTTAACATCCTAAGACCTGAACTCTTTCATGGCATGCATTTTTAATTTCTCTGTGCCATTTGGGTTGATTGGGACCTGATGAATGTAAAAACAAAGACATCAGATTCGGAAATCTACTAGTAGTGCACCACTACTAGAGATCGTCCTTTACTAGACCAGTGTTTGGCTTGCTCTCTGGGAACAACAAATTAGTGCTGTCAGCGTTAACGTCATTTTACTAATGACGTTTACGCTGACATCACTAATTTGTTGTTATTATTATTAATATTATTATTAATTTATTTGTAAAATAAATTAAATTAAAAAAACAAAGAAACAATTTGATTCTTTATGTTATTTTGTTTTATTAAAATCAAAATAACAACAAAACAAAAATAACTAATAAAAAAATATTAAAAGTATTCAGCAGTGTTTTGTGAAATTTGTAATGAGCCTTAGTTAAGTTGATGTCACAGAAGTTTCTGAATCATTTAGATTGTTCAACAAACTGATTCACTCAGGTAAAGATGGTAAGCTGGAGCAATGGTACCCTTGGAGTTCAGTTTAAGTTTTCAGACAAATATTCCCTCGATCAGTTGCAGCTTCTGCTTTTAAATAAATGATTTAGCTGCAAATGTTTAGCTGCAGGTAGCAAAGTCCAAAAGTGACAACATTTCCACTGCAGTCTCTCCAGAAATGGCTTATAAAACTTTTGACCAAATTAGACATTTATCCTTGGATCATTGACAACCCTGTAGGGTGAAAATCTTTAATTGTACCTTTTATAACATTTTAACAAGTTACTGTCTCCTGCTGCATGTTTCCTGTTTTGGCTGAACTTCATCAGCTCAAAAAACTCACCGTGCTGTGGTGTACTAAATGGCCTCATGTACAGGACACACTGAAGGCAGGTTTGCAACGTTTAATCAACAAAGTCAAGATCAGTTAACAACAGCTGAACTAAAGACTTTCTTTTTCTCATCGATAAAATGAGGTCCATGCCAATGCGCTCAAATGGCACCTCCATTAATGGTGAGGGGCATAAAGGTGGTTTTTGAATGACCAGCTGGTTCACCAGCTGACACCACTGGACGCACACCATTGGTGCACATCCAAACATGCAAAAAATGCAAGATGGTGGTGCGCACAGATACAGCGGCTCTATGCTCTCGACACACTAAACGTGGTCTGTCCCTACTCGTTACAACATGTGGAAATGTCAGTGCTGTCAGGGCGCACTATTTGACTATCAGCTCTCATCATTTGATCAAAGGGCCAGTTGCATAATGCTATTATCTTCTGTGTAGCGAATTGCTGGAACGGGCAACCCAAACGCCACGTGTCCCTGTTTGTGGTGTGTGCAGGCCTTTAACACAGAGCAATATGAAAGAAAGTCATCTTTCATTGTTGTCTCCAGCGTGTTAAAAGAGAGATCGAGCTCAGTGATGAGTTTTGAAGCGGCTGCAGGGACTTCTCCAAGGTTTTGGCTCGAACAGTCGAAGGATGTTGTTCACAGTGGTGACACTGTTGACTGGTGATTGACAAGCACTGAGATACTAACATGACAAACACAAGAAACATCATGACTTATTCTCCTGAGTGCCTGCAAAACACAAACACAAAATCAAACTCAAAGCTTTTCTCTCAGATGCTGGTGTGGCACAATCTAATGATAAAAAAGGTCATGCTAACAGCTTTTGGAGCACAAAATGCATTACAGGTAAACCCAGTACCCAAACATGTTAACAAGGATAAAGAAAAAATCTGAAACAAAAGCAGGTAGTGTGGTGATTTATGTTGTGAGGATGCTTTCACTCCCATCAAAGTCCCCAGTGTTGAGAACCCAAATGAGCCCAAAAACCTCAAGTGGCTGCAACCAACAGCGAACGTCAAGAAGTGGATACTTGCATGTTGAGCCAGAAACATGCAGAAAACCCAAAAGAGGCAAGACAGCACATCTTGGTCCCACTCAGGCAGTACGAACACCTGGAAAGAGGAGCCCACAGTTCAGACCCAAGGACACCAGCCAGTTATAAGTCTAGTTTTAATTTTCATTTTAGTGTTATGGCCTTTCTAAGGGTGGCCAGACCATAATATAAGGGTGATCCACCCCTGTCTGACCCCAAGCAGCACATCACACAACCAGTACAATTTTGATGGTGATTTTTTTTCACAGTGATTGAATTCTAACAAAGGAAAGGAGCGAACTATAGCTTCGGGGTGGACCCCAAAACAACAAACAAAAGGGACCGTATCTAAAGGATGTACAAAACTTATTTATGAAAAGAATAAAACCAAATGACAATGTCTTATCTCCCTAACTAAGAAAAACATGAGAAAAGGGTAATCAAATAAAAAGGCAGTCCACCCCTACATACCC
>NW_024582411.1:1468333-1491289 GCF_018398535.1 Haplochromis burtoni
ATTAAAGACTCTGGGTTTATTAAATTGATAAGAGATGAAATACAATTTTACAAACAGACAAATAATCGAGAGGACACTACATTGGCTACTTGGTGGGATGCTATGAAGGCATACTTAAGGGGGAGGATAATTTCTTACGCTTCCTTTAAAAAGAAGGCAGCTAAGAAGAATATCATTACGTTAGAAGCCAAATTAAAGGCACTTGAGGCAGTACATTCCCATACAAAAGACAGAGTTACGTTGAATAAAATTGTTAAAGTTAAATATAAGTTGAATGTACTGTACAACAGAAAGGCAGAATACGCTTTATTTCGCATTAATCAAGCATATTGGGAAATGGGAGAAAATCCGAGTCGTTTATTAGCATACCGTCTTAAACAGAAAGACAGTATGAACCATATCCCAGGCATACGACAATCAGATGGGGTTATTTCAACTTCTATTAGACATATAAATGATGGATTCAGGGCCTTTTACAATAATCTTTATTCTACACAAGGTAGTTTAGATGAACAGAAATTCGAAGCATTCTTTACTGATTTAAACCTGCCACAGCTTTCTACTACTGACCAGCAGATTATAGATGCTCCAATTACAGTGGAGGAGATTACCCGTGCAATTAACAGTATGCCACTTAATAAAGCTCCAGGATTAGATGGGTTACCATTGGATTTCTATAGAGCATTTGAGGATATGTTAAGTCCCCTGTTGCTCGATGTTTATAATGAGGCGTTCAAAGTAGGCTCATTACCTCAGTCAATGCACTCTGGACTTATAACATTTATTCTTAAAACTGGGAAAGACCCTTTAGACCCAAGTGGTTACCGCCCCATATCTTTGCTGAATTCTGACCAAAAAACCTTGGCAAAGGTCTTAGCGGGTCGATTAAAAGTAGTAATGGTGAAAATAATTCATGCAGACCAATCTGGTTTTGTTCCAATCCGCTATGGTTCAGATAATATTAGGCGGTTGGTTAATTTGCAAAATTATGTATATGATTCAGTATATCCAACAGTGGCCCTGTCGCTGGATGCTGCAAAAGCTTTTGATTGTGTTGAGTGGGATTATCTGTTTAAGACATTATAAAAGTTTGGTTTTGGTGACAATTTTATTAGGTGGATAAAGATATTATATGATTCGCCTTCAGCGCGAGTATTGACGAATGGGCTCATATCAGACCTATTCCTTTTACAGAGATCCACAAGACAGGGTTGTCCCCTTAGCCCCGGTCTTTTTGTAATTGCTATAGAGCCTCTGGCACAAAAACTGAGAAATAATGTAAATATATTTGGAATTTCGATGGGTAATAGTCAACATAAGCTTCTATTATATGCAGATGATATGTTGTTACTTATGACCCAGCCTGGGAAGTCAATTCCAGCCCTATTAGAATGTATAGAAAGCTTTACGCTGCTTTCAGGGTATCGCGTCAACTGGGATAAATCAGAGGCAATGCCTATGTCAGGACACTGCCCCCATACTTTATTTAAACAGTGGGCGTTTCGGTGGTCCGTGAATGGTTTTAGGTATTTAGGGATACAAATTACCTCGGATTACACTAAGATGGTTCGAGCAAATATGGAGCCAATGTTTGAAAGAATAAAAATGGAATTTGGTAGATGGTCCAGAGTACGTCTCACAATATGGGGTAAAATTAGTTGTATTAAGATGATGACTGCACCCATGATCTTTTATATTTTATCTAATATTCCATTACACATTCCAGTATTTCAAAGATCTAGACTTTTTAATCTGGCAGTTTCTTTGGGGTAGCTCACTGCATCGTTTAAGTATTAAGAAACTTCAAGCGAGTGCAAAACAAGGAGGTTTTTCATTGCCTAATTTCCAATGGTATTATTGGGTGATGAACGTGAAACAACTTAGAGCTTGGTTACCTACTGCACCAGTTAAACCCATCTGGTGCCATACAGAGACGGAAGTTAATGGCGGTATTTCTCCTTGGAGGGAGCTGTTTGATAGCAGTCATAAAACTACCAATCCTATAATTACAAAGACATTGTGGTTTAAATTACATAGGGCAGGTCGCTGGGCCTTTATTAAATCACCTTCGGCAACCTTATGGAGTAATAAAAGAATTTTAATTGGAGGGACATCGGTTGACTGGTTACAGTGGCGTAAAGCAGGCATCCTTAATGTATCAGATTTATTTGACTGTGGGACTAAATGTTTTTTAAGCTTTGATAAAATTGTAGAGTTATATAAGTTGCAGCGTAATCAATTCTGGAGATATGTCCAAATACATAGTTCATAGGGCTGGGCGATATATCGAGTTTTTTAAAAATATCGATGTGACAATATCCTTTATATCGATATATACGTTATATATATATATATATATATATTCCATGGAGACCTAACCTCATCTGTCATCCTGTCCATTACAACAGTAGTGGAGATGATCTCTGATGTAATTCTAACCCAATTTATATGCAAATTGTTGTATTGTGGGGCCAAAAAGCTTTCCAGGTTATTTTGATCCTATCCTTCATCAAGCTCCTCTCCCACTATCTCCATATTGTTGGCTTCTGGCCTTGATAGAAAGTGAAAAGTCCTTAGCAGCTTACTGCTTGTTTGCTTCCAGCCCTGAGGATCCCTGTAGTGCCACAATTCAATTCAAAGGCTTAAAATCAAGCCTGGTCAGCTACAGCAAGCACACAGCACCTATGGAACCTTCAGGTCATCAAGTCATCAGTACCGTTGCTGGCATGTTTTCAAAAGACACTTTAACATTTTAAATGTAATATTTGATTCTTTTTCTCATTTTAACATTTTTGGTGTTGCTGGTAAAGACCCAGTGACAGAGGAATTGTCTAAAGCAGTCTGTATCCGTCTATCTATCCATTCATAGGTTATAAATCTCACTCAAAGAGCTGAGACAGACAAAATTTACATCTGCAGGTGATGTAGAACTACCAGTTATCCCAGACTAGATGACAGGAGAGAAAGAACATTTGACTTTTACATTAATGCACATTAGAGCAACAAAAGAATTTCAGTTGTCAGGTAATATGAACTGCATACTGGTATTTATGGTTCACTGATCTATGGATTTTTACCATATGCACTGTGTGGAAGAAGACATTATGTGGGTTTGAAGTGTCTTAAATTCCCTTTTTTGTAGCTTGAATGGATAAGACTTCACGCGATAACGTCTTTAAGAGGTCTTGAAGATGCTATGAGCAGTCTAAAGAACTTGCACATTAACTTGAAAGTTCTGTGCTCTGCTCTCTTGTGTATGTTGTCTAAACTTGTGTTATATGAGATGCTCTTACAGAAATTGGTCATGGGGATATAATGCTAAGCACAACACAGTGCTCAGTATATTACTATTAACTACTGGGCATGGCTGCTGACTACTGGACAGTAATGACAGTATTGATTAGCCTTGCCAGGGTAATGCCAGTGCAAGTTTCCACTAATATCCATAAGTACCTATATGGAATAAATGCATATTGTCCACGATTTAGTCACATAAATACTAATTTATTTCCTTTATCACAACAAACTGCATTCTACGTACAATGCCTCATATGTGGATAAAATAAGGATCGCCTCAGTTTCTAGCATCTGCAGTGCATCAGCTTCTCGTACAATGGTTCCAGCTCTGCAGCAGCACAGAAAAATGCTAATACAGACACTTGGAAGGGTTAAAATATTGCGTTACAAAGCAACAACAACATGACAACTAAATCATGCTAATGAAGGCAAGTAGAAACTAAAGCAAAGCATTTGATGGGTATCACAATGTTAACCTTCTATCCCTGTCCCACTTATCATCCATCATGAATATTCCCAGAAGAAATAGTTGAGAGTGTGTTATTCGGCGCAGACGACGTGTCTGGCGTCCCGGTCAGGCCGTCTCCTTCTTTCTTACATTTGATTCCAAACAAACTGCAGATTTTCATTAGCATCAGGTCCACAATCTCATCCTCTTCTGACGGCTGCAAGAACAGTGAGCATTCAGTATAACTCAAGGATTATTAATTCATCTCAGGTCATTAAAAACAAAAACATGTTAACAATCAGGTCTCTACTGGAACTGAACAATAACACCAGCAGCATTTCAGACCTGGTGTGGGTGAGTTACCTTGTGATGTATCTGCTCCTGAGTGAATGCCACCAGAATGACGGAGATGAAGAGGTTCAGCACCACAAAGGTCATAAACACGATGCAGGACCCGATGAGGAAAGCACCGAGCACTGGATTGTAATTTAGTACCTGTGGGACCAGAAGCAAGAACTATAGTGAAGGAGGATGAGCAGCAAAAGTGAGCTGTGGTTGAATTATGATTGTCTCATACTGACCTCTTCATAGTTAAAAATACCAAGCTGCAAGCTGACCATGGTCTGCACAGCATCAAGCAGAGTCCGATAGGAGTACAGCTTCCAGCCATATATCAGGTTAGACTGGAAAATAGAAAGTTCACCTCTGTGTCAGTGACCACCTTTAAATGACTTCTATTTCACAAAGTAAACATAAAACAGAGAGAGAAACATGGACTCCAGCAGCATGTTGATGTTAAGCGTGGGAAACTCCTCACAGCAATAGAGTAGGCCAGAAACATGATGGTCATGACCACCAGGAAGCCTGAAATTTCAGTCCAAGCTCGCTGCAGTGTGGCTGTAATCATGTGCAGCTTGGGGTTCAGTCTCAGCAGGTGCCACAGTTTGACTGTAGCCAGCAGTACCAGAAAGGCAATCAGATATCCAAGCACTGCATCGGCCTTGGCTGTTTCATGGAAACTGACGAACCTGGACAGAGCAGAAACAGAAAGAAAATGACTTATTTTCTTTAAATTGTTTTATTTTTAAAGCCTTTATTGCTCACCGTAGAATACAAATAAATATTTTCACCATCACAATCATAAATCAAGATTTAAAATGTCATATTGCACAGTTACTCTTGATGTGGATTGCATGTATGTTTTCGTTTCCTTAAGGTGATTTTTCTCCATCTGCACACATTTTTATCTTATGTGCACCAGTTATTTTTGTTGTGTCATCTTGTACACACAAGATTTAAAAACTTACCAGTTAAAAATGAATTAAAGTGGACCTCTGATGCTCATTTCCAACTCCATATCAGTCCTGAACTCTATTTAGACAGCCTCACTTGATTCACAGTTAAAAATAATCCTCTCACACGTTAAGTCTTTGTTGTGGACACTCTTCGGTTGAGTAGTTATGAAGTCCGCTTGAAATCCATTACCCGGGGTGGATGTGTTGTTGGTGTAATGTAAATTCTCTATGGACGAGCCCACGTGGTCACAAAAAGCAGACAGACACACAAACATCCACACGGACCCTAACGCTCGCTGTCTAATGATGAGGTTGTCCTCACCCTGATCTGAGCAGACCTGGGGGACAGATGGGGAGGATATATTCAAGGCTTTACACTAGACCTTTGTAAAGCCCTTCAATTCATCCACTGTCAAAAACAAACAATTTTAGCTCCCTTTCCCATCCCTATAAAGATAAAAAACTCTCTGAAACAGACCATTTAAACCTGAAGCCTGAGCTTTTGGCTCACAGGGATTACACACACACACACACACACACACACACACACACACACACACACAAATGATTTGTTTTAGCTAAAATTAGTGTTCTCAAACTACCAGTAGCACAGCATGATGTATGCACTCTCTGCCAAAGTGAATTCGTTTCATCAATGCATGGTCATGCTACTGGAGAGCCACTAAATTGTGACCTTGACCCCTGAGAAATAGAAAAAAACCTGATTTGTGCAGCTCCTGGTGGGCAGAGCAATACATAAGTGGTTCATAAACTCACAGCATTTCTTATTGCTTACTGCTCTTTGTTGTTCTGGTAATAGTTCATGTCTCTGTTCCCGAGTAAAGTCCTCTTGATGAAAACACACAGGGCGCTCCAGCTGAGAATGATGATCGCCAACTCGAGCAGGTTCCACTTATTCTTGAAATAAGTCCATTTCTGTTTCCTCATCAACTTTCCCTGTAAACACATAGGAAACAGAATCAGGTGAGCATATTTACTGTATAACTTCACTTGTAATAACTTATATTTATATTAGCAAAGAAAAGATAAAGCTTGTGCACCTGAACAAACATGTAATAGATGATGAAAAGAAAGTAGATGATTTCAGAAGCCACGACAAAGATGTGAAGGCCACCGGTCGACTGGTAAAGACGCACAGTCTGAAGTTCACTGCGGAACTGGAACGCTCCTGTTAGAAACACGGTATGACAGATTAGGTGGTTCTCATAACGGTTGAGGATTTGTGCAACTCACACAGAATATCTACATCTGGTCTACATCTGGTCTACTCACCTGTTGCTGTGGTCTCCAGCACAAGTGTGACGATGCAGAAGAGGTTGACATTGGCATTGTACACAGTGAACTCAACAAAGATTGCTTGGGTGTACACGTCAAACCAGGTGTTCTCATAAAGGTACTGAAGGGTTCTACAGCAGCAACGATAAACGAAGTAATTTACAGATTTTGTACTTTAAAACGTGACTCAAGACTAACAGTTCTTTCCTACGAGGATAAAAAAGACAAATCAGAACCAGTCAGGGACACTCAAGATAAGATTTTTTTTTCTATCTGCAGAAATTTGGATTTGCCAGTATAAATGGGATCTTCTGACCAGCAAGGGCAAAGCATCTATCAGTGTTAAGAGATATGACACTGATTAAGTCAGCTCAGGAGGAGATGGTTGAAAACCTGCCTGCTGCTACATGCTGCAACTGTGAGCAGGCTAAAGTAGCCCAAAGTGTAGCATAGATGTGATTTATAAAGTGAATATTCATTGAGAAGAGTATCAGCTGAGCCATGTGGATGTGGATCTTTTTTTGAGAAGCAAATTACTTATTCGGTCATAATAGTCATATTTCTGAAGACCAATGCAATGGCTCCTGTCTACTCATCATACATTTAAGTTTACTTTGTCTTAATAAGAGTAATTAAACCTGCAACCCACAAGTTACAACTGCAATTATTATGTATGAAACAATATTTTAATTTTAATATTTTTATTTGATAAATGCTCTGAATTCTAAATATTTTCAGTTTACTCTTTATACCATTTAAGTGCAATAATTTCACCCGCAATTAAAATTAACTACCTGCTGGAGTTTTGGAAATCTGGCCCCAGATCCATCACAAACCCTCCTCCTCTGTAGAGCTTCACATTGCCCCAGATGGGGTAGGCCCTCAGTTTACGCTGAGACTTGTACTTCCACGGGTCGTGAATGTTCGTTGAAGCATTACGACCTACAGGTCGAGTCCAACCTGGGCCGTAGGAGCCCATGTCCTCCAGCTCCCATGAGTACGGAGTGTGACAGTCCGGGATAGACTCCTGCATGGATCGAGCTATGTGGCAAGAGTTTTTCTGCACCCTCACCTGGCGGAGACGAGCGTTGCCCACAAGCCTTGAGTTTCCATCAGTGATAAATCCTGGTACCAATTTCCAAATGACAAGAAGAAATTTTAATGAATCTTTATGCTTTACTACATAAATATAGAGTTAGTTTCACATGGGTAATATTGTTAAATTCTCAGGAGTTGTTTAATATCTTGTATTTAATTGTTACATTTTTAAAATTGTTTTTAATTGAGATAAGCTTCAGCTATTTATTAAAAAAAAACTATCAAAACTAAACTAAAAGATTTTCAAATTTCACAAGGGATTCATGTAAAACATTCTGTGTGCCAATTAGCGTCACTGATATTTGACCTGGGTACTCTCCAAACAAGTTGCTCAGCAGAGTCGTGTTTGCCCAGTTGAACACATCTTGAATGCTCATTGTGTCTGAGACGCCTTTGCTGAAGCTCTTGCGAATGTGTTGAGTCAGAAAGTAGCCGTTGGGGTCCCTCTGACCGTATGCCACCAGGAGTAACATCCACATAAATCCCGTATAGACTGCAACAAAAACAGATCCCTTACATCAGTTTGTTAAAATGTTAGTTCCTGTTCTTGCTTTGAATCAAAGTGGTTTCCTCACCGACAAGCTCCCGTATGAGTGCAAAGACTTTTTGCTCTTTAATCATGTTGTTCCGCATCTTCTCGATATCAGTGGGAGGTGGTGGTTTATAGAAACTGCAGGTGCTGTCTCTTCTTGCTGCCTGGACTGCATCAGGATTGTCTGGGGGAGGATTTTAGATTTTAGATGCATTGCATTTTTTGTTCTTCAACACAAAACAATGCAAAAGATGCAATGCAAAATTAAAAAAGAAAAAAAAAAAACAAGGATACAAAATAAAACTACCTGGGCTTCTGAGACTTTCTTCTATGGCTGGTTCTCCGTATTCCTCCTGGTCAACTTTCTTCAGGACGAGGGCAAAGAAAGCAGCAAATCCAAGAACCTGCAGCAAAAGATAGAGAGATTGACCTACAGACTCTCGCATTTAAAAATGGCTTGTCTAGAGTGGATTGTCTTCAGAAAATGTAACAGTAATTGCAGTATACAGGTAAATCAGTGCAGTATTTCGCACAAAAACGGATTTGATATTGTTTAGTAATTTTCTAAAATTGAATAAAATGTCAGTTAAAAAAATCTTCTAAAGTGGGCTAAAATCTTCTGCTCCTACATATACTGTAATGTTTCTCACCTTTAAAGGCTGGGTGATAAAAAGACTCTCAAAAAAGGAGACCACCATGGAAATAAGCCAGCTTATAGAACGGTCTTTCCCGTAAGTCAGCCCATACATCATAGTGAAGTATCCTGACACACCACTGGTTGCGATCACCAGTATCCACCCGATAAACACAAACCACCACGGTAGCCCTCCTTGGCAGCATTTCTTCTTCCCACCAAGACTCTCCTCTGGCCCGGGGAAACAGCTGAGCTTATCTCCATCCAGGATTGACATGGGTAGGTGGTATTCCAGAAGCCCCTTCATTCCATGAACTTGCTGCATGGCTCGGTTGTAGCTGTCTGGATTTGGAAACTGAGAAGGTCCCAACATACCAAGCTCCTTCTCGATAAGCTGCAGTTGCCTGTACAGGTACCGGCTCTTGTTGCTCTTCTTCTGGGCTAGATCTAAAGTTTTTTCAGAGCCCTCCCACACACTGGTTTCTGTCCAAGCAAACACACAAAGAAGGACATAAATTATATATAGAATTTAAAAGCATTTATAATATTATAGTGCAGTTTACCTTGCAGATTCACCGCACCCAAACTAAGGATCATAGCTTGATCTTTTTTAGAAGAATCAGTGTAGAAGTCTTCAGCGGCTTGGTTTTGCTGTCTGATGATGTCCTCCACCAGAGACAGCAGACTGTTGATGTCAGCCTGCTGACCGTGATGGAGCTCCAGATGTGGCAGTGGGCTCTTCATGGCCTTTGAGAGAGACTGAGCAATTCTTTTTATGTCCTAATCAAGAAACCACACCAAGCTCTTCAGACATGGAGAACAAAATATTTACTGGTACTACACTGAAGAGGTACAAATAACATAAACTTCACCTTCATCACGGTATCTGGTGTGATGTCCTTTATCTCTTTCTGTGGGGACGACGTCTGTGAGGGAGAAACTCGGACAGTCTTCCCCTGTTTTGCATCTGCTTTGGTGGTTTTCTCTCGAGGACGAGTGTTTCTGAAGATACTCACGATGAGCAGATTGATGGGGAACATGATGATTGAACTTTGAACTCCAATCATAACCTGTTGCCAGGTAAACTCGATGTGACCTGCCAAGTTAAAGTCTTACTTTGAATTGGGTTTTAATGAACACTGATGAAAGATTAAATCTTTTTATGTTGGTCTTACTTACTCCTGCTACCAAATCTTTTGTAAAAAATCAATCAGATATTCTTCTTTTCGTTTGCACGTATGTAAAATTTGTAAATCTTGTCAGTTTTGACGATGCATAGACTTGAAGGTAAGGAAATGTGCAATTAAAGAAAAGCTTTTAATACTGAAAACTAAGTGTAAGTCCAAACAAACAAGTGAGCAACTTAATCTGGGACCAAACCACAAAAAAAGAGAAGACGAGGCTATAAATATGCAACAGAGTTATAGACAAACAAGACACAGGTGAGGGCTGGATGTATGAGAAAGTATTTAACAACAGGTAAAATCAGGGAGGAGCAGACCTGATCCATCCATAAAGGATTCCATTAAGCAGGAAGTCAGGGATGCAGAAGGAGCGAGCGCATAAACAAAGAAACGGGAATACAGACTGGGAAACAGACTAAAATCAAGCCATGAACTGAAATAAAATGTTAGAACAAACTGAAACACATCGTAACACTCAATTCTAAAACCTGAACTGGGAACAGGGCCCCCAAAACTGAACCAAACAAGAAACAAAACACAAGAATTCATGGAGAGTGTAATAAAATGAATGCAGGAATCCAAAACTCACATGAGCATCATGAGCATCAAACTCCACATCAACCATGAGATATTTCTCTTCACATCAAAATATTTGAACCTGTTGTGTTTATTGAATCTTGTAACAAATTATTTAACAAAAAGTATTTAAACATCAATTTGCATATATGAATTTTAATTTGCACAATTTGTTGCATGTGTCTGATTGTATTCATAAAGTTTTTAACAAAATAAAAAATTACACTTATGATGCAGAAGTATCAAAAACTCTTGGATTAAATATTAAACACTTTGCATTACAAAATTACTTATCTACTGTTGTTTTTCAGCTTTGTGAAAGCTTTGTGTACATTTTGTTACTTACCCAGGTCCATCGTCTGCTCAGAGGGGTCTGTGGGGATGCCCCAGAACATGATGCTGGTCAGCATGGTGCACAGCAGTAAGGAAAAACAGCAGGACACTCGCTGCACACGTGTGAAAGTGCTGCACGGAGGTCGACTAATGACAGAGAACCAGATGTGGCCATCACGGAAATCCTTGGCTGTCTTCATGAAGAACAGATTACTAAAAAGTTTTTAAGAAAAGTGATTCAAGAAATTAAAGTCAAGAAAACAAACTCCAAAAACAGAGTGGATTCAAAATCCCTTGAATAAATGACAAGTCTCACCTAAATCTCTTTAGATCCACCTCCGTTGCTACTGGGAATACCTTGTCGAGAGTGCACTCTTCCATATCTACAGCCAGCCAGGAGTTACAGAGAAAGTGCCACTTTTGACCAGTCTCCAGATCCTGCACCATCACTTTGCTAACATACCTGCACATTGATTGAAGTAAATATCAAAAATATTGATACAGCTCAAGCATATCATTAGCCTTTTTCCCTTTGACCCACGTACCACGCAGGGTGATCTCCTGAGTTGTCGTGCCACAGTCTTATGCTCTGCAGCTCTCCAAGAGAAAAGTGTGTGGTCAGCAGAAACATGTCCCCCCCACCTCTCTCAAACACAGGCTTCTCTGAATCTGTCAGGTGGTGGGGCTCACTTTCTCCCTCTGTACCCAGCAGAGTTATGGTTACCTAAAATAAAAAAATAACTAAATGGTTAGTCGAGGCTTGGATGGTGAGAGCCATCAGAATACCACAATCATACGTTGTTCAACAAAAACATCAGATGGGTTTTGCCTTTGCTGTGAGTCCATCCAAGTCTGCATCAACATCACTGACCTGAGAGGAAGTGGATGCCCCATGTCGGTGTCCTGTGTTAATACTCAGCAGGTAACGATACTGAGCCAAGGGGTCATTGTCCTCAAGAACTGTTATCTTGACCTGGAAGTGGATGCAATGGGCAACGTTTAGGATTTTCTTTTTTTTTTTTAAAACATGATGGTAAAATTTTAATTTCAAGACAAAATTAAAGTAAAATCAAGATGAAACATTGAAGGTTAGCATGAAATTCTTAAAAGCAAAAGGTGTAAACTGGTGAAGCTCTACTTTACCTTGACTGAATCTTGCATGTCTTTCCTGCGCGCCCATACCACCACCAATAGATAAGCACAAAAAATGGCTCCGACAAAACACACCACAACGGGGTTGTTTGTGAATGTAGCAAAAAGTTCAGCGGTGCGTGACACATCCACCAAGTTAGGCATGACAAAGAAGGAGCTGCCAAAGAAAGTCAAGTGGTTACAGAGACACTGAGTGACCAAAGGTGTGGTGAGTGGACCAACCTGTGAACAAAACAAGAAGCCAGGTGATCAAACCTCACACTCCACATTTTAAGGAAGTAATAATGCAATCAGTTTGGATGTGATTTTTTTACACCTACCCTGCAGCCATCCTCACTCCAAAAAGACCCAGTTTCATTCCAGTATTTGCACTGGGCAGCGATGGAGATGACAGTGACACTGGCGTTGATGGATTTGATTCCTGGCTCTACAATGGGCTTTATAACAAGGTAGTGCACACCAACATCATCTGTTCTGTCTTTGGGACTCAGCACCCAAGTAAATTTTTCTTCTGTGTTATAACAGAGAGATAGAGACAATTTTAAGAAGACTCATTCTAACTTTAACCATAATTACTGCTTGCATAACCTTAATGCTTAATCCTTGTCTTCATGAGGTAGAGATGCCCTCATAATGTGGCTCTGGTTCCCACAATTTGAGAGCTATCTTCAACTTAATGCAGATTTACATCCACACTATACTATACAGTACATTATTCACCATGCATGACCACACAGGAATGGGATCTACTGTTATTTGTTATCTGCAAAGTATGAAAAGGATGTTTGTTCTGCAGTCACGTGAAAAAGAAAGCTACCACACCCGGCAAGAGCTTGTAGAACCACCTTTAGCTGCAGTAACTTAAAAATAATCACTTTCTGCTAGGCTTCATTGATCTCTGATGTAATTTTGGCTCAGTCTTCTTTACAATGGTTCTTCATTTCATTTTTAGGCATTAGTTTATGCACAGCTCTTTTGAGGTCCCACCACAGCATTTCAATCAGGCTGAGGTTTGGTTTTAGGCGTTTGTGCTGATATCCTGCGTGTTTTAATCAAACATGGTGCAGCACTTTGGTCTCATCTCTTTAAACATTCTTCCAGAACTCTTGTGGTTTGTTCAGATGAAACTTTGTAGCCCTAAGCTGTGCTGTCATGTTCTTTCTGAGAGAAGAGGTTTTCTCCTGGAAACCCCTCCAAAACAAGCTAAAAAGGCTTGTTCAGTCTTTTTCTAATTGTGCTGTCCTAAACTTTAACATGGCAGTACGCAAAAGAAGTGTTTGTGTTATCATGATACTTAGGGATGTCGGCTATTTTAAGAAAAAGAAGCCCAGATAAAAAAGAATTTACATTAATTATATGCAACCCTAATATTCTTTTCTAAAAACAAAATACTGACCTTCTCTCGCACTCTCTATAGGGATCTTTGTCTTGGCTACATAATCCTTATCACTTGGATAATCTTTATATCCCAGGAAGAGCATGAAGGAAATGTCTTCAGAAGGCTCAGTTTTCAGCACCAGTGTTACATCCGGAGAGGGAACATCAATTATTAATGTGCTGAAATTGGCGAGGTCCAGGACTGTGCTGTTCTCCTGTCCGCTGTCAAGCCGGGGTAGGAGAATCTGAAACTCCAGAAAAGACATCATGCCCCAAATGCTTCTTAAACTAAAGTAAATAAAAGTATCTCTTATGCAATAGTACCTCTATCTCTTCAGGTAAGTTCTCAACAGGAATGACATTGCCATTCACTCTGGTGAGGGAAACGGATCCCACAGTTCCTGTGATGTTCTCCTCCTTCCAAGAATATGGATTCTTCTCAAAACTCATCATCTAGAAAGTAGGTAATACAATAAATAGAGGCTCAGATGATTTTGGTGAAGCCTTTTTTTTCCCATCTACGAAACTTTGCTTTTGCTTTCTGAAAACACCTTTTCCTTCTCGCTTTTATTTATATGATTTTACTTGTTTGTAATTCTTTTAAATGGTTCCAACATCTTGTAGTTTACAAAGCCAGAAAAGAGAGATAACCCTACAAATAAGGTGGTCTGTTTGTATCTCTTATTGCTGGAGCTAAAATGATACGTTCATCAAATCTAAACTGTGGACTTTCAGCTATAGGAAAAAACAAATGCTAAAAAAGAAAACTAGAACAGAAAACAGAAAAAACTCTCAAAAATATACTGATGATGATGTCCACTTCCCTTCAGCGTGCAAACACTTACTCTGACGTCCACTGGCTCATCTGGAGAGACAATATGAGGAGGAAGAGCAGGGAAGGAAAAACTCGAGGAGCTGTTTTTCTGAGCATTTATATCCAGCATTTGCATGCTTTTTGGAGAAATCCTGGAGAAGACGGTGTTATAATTATCTTCAGGAATTCTTGAGCACATGTCCAAGTCAGAGCCTGTGATGTCTTACCTGTTCACATACACACTGATTTGACCAGAGTCAATGATGGCAGGCTCTCCGTTCAGCTCTTTGTTATTCAGCAGAGCACTCTGGACATTATTTATCCCAGTCAGAAGAAACTCTGAGACTTTTTTCTAAGGAGAACATACAACATCTTGTTTGGTAAAGACCGCAGTGGACGTAGGAATGACATCCAGCATGATATGTCATAATTTTGTTCTCACATTTGATGAAACATTCAAAATATTACTGGCTGCTTCAACTATGGGTGCAGCTGCTTGCACCAGTTCTACATCATCTGTGCTCTGCTGATTGATGCTGATACTGTTGAGGGAGGAGCTGAGGTCTACCAACAGAGAACCCGCTTCTTCCTGGAGAGAGGAAATGCAGCAGCAGAAACCACAAAAGGGTCAGTGTTGATTTGCCTTAAGCCTACAAAAAAGGCTGATGATTACACTAAACCTGTAGTTTAAATGGGTATTTAAACTACCCAAATTAAGTATTTAAACTTAATTTGTTGTTGTTGTTTTAGCTTGGTGTTGCTGCAAAATATATTCATTGCACAGTTAAATTCAACAGTTGTTCTCAAGAGTCCTACTCAAGAAGTTGACTGACTTTGCATGATTGAATACTGGTTTCACTTAATCCTGCTGTGTTTTACACATCTGTGCCAACGTCACATTTTTAGTCTTTAATCAGCTTTGACTGATTAAAGACTTCAGACTGATCCTTAAATAAATAATGCAAACAGACAGCAGGTATTGTTACAGCCTTATCAAAGCAGGTGGTCTGCACTGCACTTTATTGGATATCTAATGTATTATACTTGAGCAGCAGGACTGAGCTCCTCTGAGCGGTGCGTGAGCCCAGCCACAGCTCTGGCGGTCACTTGCACTTCCTGAGTCGTGTTGCTGGGGCAGTCCTGCAGAACTGTACTCATTCTGGTCAGCATTTGCTCTCTCAGCTGAAAGAGAAGGAAACGATGATTATCATGTTCTCCACTCGCAAGTTGTGGGCCTCGTAAACATCACAGCAGTGTTACCCGGTCCAGTTATAACATTAACTGCATTCTGTTACCTTTGACCGCTCGTCCCTCTGATGTTGGCCACTCACTGTATTCAGGATATCGGAAACAGAAGCAAATATTTGTCCAAGCGCCTCACCGGTGAGCAGACCTTGCTCCTCTAACTGACTCACAGAGTCCTCCACTGCAGACTGGAGAGTGCTAACGGAGGCACTGGAGTCACCTTTCCGTACCTTAAGGTAGAAACACAATAACTGAGGTTATTTAATTAATCATTAGCATTTCTCTAATCTTCCTTTTTGTATTTGAGAAAATGTAATAATTGACTGATGACCAACCTGAGTGATGACAGTTGAAGTTGCTGTTTTTCGCTCATTTTTCACAGTCACCACAACACACAAACTGTACTTGTTGTTGGCATCGCCGAGAGGCAAGAAGACTGACCTCACCTCATTTGAAGTACTGCATCGTAGATGTGTGCCTAAAGGACAAAAGAAGCAGTTTAGCACGGTTGCACTTGATTCTCAATTACGTACCTACACATCGGTTGATAAAGTATCAAAATGAAAACTAATTTACTTTCTCCGGGGAGTCAACCACCAACTTTTCGAACCACTCCTGTCAAGTATGTGTAGTGGAGAGTAGTGTGAGGACCTGAACGCAGACTGTGAACCATTTATTGTAGGCTGTTGGCAGGTTTATAGCTTATGTTTGGGATTTGTACTAAGAAAACTGAAAACTGTAAACCTAAAGCTAATAACACGCACTAAGTAAGTTTCAAGACAAAGATCATAGACACAGGCTTGAGACAGGAAAGAGGAATGGCTCTAAAGGAATGAGGAACTAAGAACAAACTGAATACGCAAAGAGGAAAACACAAGAAAACCATAAACATTAAGCAACCCTGGAATTAAAGAGACTCTTAAATAAATACTAGAAAGTTCAAACTGAGAAATGCTGGGTCAGCTGACCCAGACCACGACGACTCCACCTACTGAGATTTTTTATTTTAAAGCGCTACGATCTAACAAAAAAACATTTCTCAACTGAGCTGTACAATTTGTTTGAACTGATAAAGCAGCAGCTGATGCTGGCACATGGCCCGAAAATACCACAAAAGCTTTATTTATATTCTGCTCATGAGTTAGTGGCCCCATAGTGTAGTGGTTTACATATTCACTTGGCAAACAAAAGGTCACTAGTTCCAGATATAAAACCGCCAAATCAAACATGTGGTTGCTGTCTGCTGTGCTGACCTCTTGTGGCAAGGGCTAAAAAGCTAAATAAAACTATCAAAACAGAAAAGCTGTGAGATTGCTTTCATCAATAACACTAATTACACTCCACCACACTCTCACCTGTGTTGGTCTTGAAGCAATAGAGACAGCCTGTAGAGCAGAAAGAAGTTGTTTTGCAGGTAATGTCAAAAGCATCGAGCACAGTTCCTGACGGTGGGGAGATGCTACATGAGGGCACTGAGGGATCCATCAGTGCATCAGTTGTGACTACTGAGTTTGTAGGTGGTTCAGTTGGCTCAGGGTCTGGTATTGGAAGTGTGTACTTGACAAACCCCGGCTCCTTCTTGTCTGTTTAAAAAAAAAAAATTAAAACAAATTATACCTGATCAGGTATAATTTGTTTTCTAGACGTTGATCAAAAATGTCTTTTAAAAGACACATTCTGTGTCTATCTATGACATGAAAACACACCATAAGCAATTACAGTGATGTTCTGCTGCATGTCCCTTGAGACTTTTAGATATTGGCTGTGAACGGTATATTCAATGTTGCCATCGTGCTTCTCCGTAAGGGGCCATCTTCCCGCTTTGGAGTAGCATCTACCGAGGCTACCCTGAGGAGAACTCATTAGTTATTTCTTGTTTGTCACACGGGTCTATTTAGCCACATTTCCTGTTGTTGTTTCAGACTTACTGTCAAAGGTTTAGGGTCCTCAATATACCAAACTACATGCGGGCAAGTCGTCAAACAGCTCAGTCTTAGCTTTGCCTGGTCATTCACATTTATTGAAGCACAATTATCACAGCTGCAAGAATTAAGAACATAAAGTAACTGGTTGTAGTTCCTGTAGTTTGCAATCCTGTACAAATACCATTGTTTCTAATTAAACCCATTTTACCTGATGGTGACATCTGTGAGTTCTTTTGAAGGAACAACAGAGACACATTTAGAAGCTGTTCCAAGTTCAGCCCATTTCCTAAACCAAGTCCTTCTCTTTACTCTTAAAATGTATCTGAACATTTCAAATGGATCTGGGAGGCATTCTCGTTCAATCACATGAGTTTCATCCATTGTTTTGTTTTTGCATTTGCAATCTCCTGTGTGGGGAAAAAAGCAGAAACAGTCTCAATATAAGACCACAATAATAATGATGTCATAATAATGCTGTGGTATAGCAAGATGAAGCATAAAAGATTTTGTATAAGCAATGCAGTGCAGCATCAGCTCTGTTTGCTAAAACTGCAATCTGACACTATTTTCCGTGCAAATTTTCTTGACTTAGGGCATAATGCACTCTTCTAGGTGTTTCTTGTCTTGTAATGATCACAGATTACAGTTGCAGTTTGATTGTACTGTTGTGTGATTACGTATTTTCCTGATACAGCCAAAACAAATTTCACGATGATGCAGTGGCAGAGCTTGTGGGGTTTCAACAAGGATCTGAATGACCAGGTTTCCCTCGACCCATGCATCATATCACAATTTAGTGACCAGTGAATTAGTGTTGTACTTACTGCATTCCCATTCATATGCCAGTTCTTTGCTAGGCAGTGATTCAGTTCCAGTTACTGTCAGTGTAACCCTCTGAGTGTAGTCAACCAAAGTGTCAGGAGTAGCAATTATTTTCAAGTCAGCAGAGTCACTGTCACTCACATTATCTGCCTGGAGATGAAAACAGAGTCATTGTGCTGCAGTCATTTCTGCAACAGGTTACATATTTTGCACAAGTTCCCAGATTATTTCTTTTTAAAATGATATTTTACATACTGTATGTTCATTGGTGCTCGGTGAAAAGTCAGAGTAATTCTGGCAAGCCTCAAGAATCTTGTCTAAGTCCACATCGACATCAGAGGATGAAAGACCATTGGTGGCTCTTACGTTCACTTGCAAAGATCCTTTACCAAAAGAGATCATGTTTAACCAAATCGGGCACAAATCATATATAACTGGTACTTGTTTTGTCTTAACAGGAGCATGACTCAAGCTTTAAGTACCTTTAAGTGGGCTGGAGAATGTGTAAGTTTGCAAGCCAACAGCGAGCATATCTCTGCTCTCCGACAGAGTGTCCTCAGCTCCAGTGAGTGTGAAGAGCAGCTCCACAGGGGCTCCTCGCTCCAGTGAAATGTTAATGATGAGATCACACGAGTCGGGGCATACGTCTTCCTCCGCAATCACAGAGGCCTGCAGGCCTTCAACGGGATGCAGCAGACACAGCTCTAGATGAGCAGACACCGTGCGGGTTGTGACCCCGTTAGATGCAGCTAAGGTGAAGTTGTGGCAACCATGACCGAGCTTCTCCACCATGCTTGCATTCAGGGTAATATTGTGTGGCATTTTTCCGCTGCCCACTGATTGATTTGCGACTAAATGGGCTTCATGATGAATTGTGTAGGAAACATTTGTACCTAGTTACAGAAAATAAGAACAGAATGATCTTCTATTTTTGAGAAATGGACGTATCGTCGCACCCCTTGTGCTGCCAAACTGACTCACCTGCCTCCACTGCAAGTTGGATTTGAACTGGAATATTGAAGAGGGCATTGCATTTAGTGCCACCTGTTGACATATTCTGGCCATTACACATAATCACACTGAATTCTCCAACTGGCTCCTGAATCGTTATGGACTTCTGAGCTGCGACATTCCAGTCACTGGTAGTGCACTCCACTCCAACCAGGAAGACACCAGGATGTGTGAATTTGTGTATAATTGTGCTCTCCATCCTGTGAAAAAGCAGCAGTGTTTGTGATATAAATAAAGTACTAAGATCCATCTAACATATTTGGTCAACTGCAAATCTTTGCTCACTCTTCTGGGCTGTACGGATCAATAGTGTGGCCATCCCCAGCATTCACTGTGCATGTTAAGTTTCCCTGGAATGGATGAAGGAGCCACTTCACGGTGATGGTGACATTATCGAAGACAGCTGCAAGTTTACTCATCAGCAGCTGAAGCCCTAGGAGGAAATCACACCACTGAATTAGACTTGTGGAAACATACAGTCAAAGATCTTTGCACATAACATCATAAGCACTATGGAATCTGTTTTGATCAGCTGGTCTTTATGAATTTAGGTTGAGTTTAGGCTGATGGGTTTAGTGCAAAAAGTGTATATAAAACAAGAAATCGTGCATCTGACCATTTTTGCAGCGATACTCTGCAGACAGGTAACTTCCCAGCGCCGGACATGGTTCACCAAAAGTGCTCAGATCTACTCCAGCCTGGCAAGCCTGCAGTCCGTGGCAGTGAGCTGCAATAACACATACAGCAAGCCGAGCAAACGGCAATGAAACACACTTTATTTATTAGGGTTTGCACATTAATGATAAGACTTTACAGGCAACGCAGAAAAAGTCACACAAAAAGCAAATAAAAACAATAAATGCTAAAATTGAGTTAGCTAGATAAACAAGTGAGATATAAATATTTATTATTTTAAATAAATGTGTCACGAAATTGGCATTCTTCACCAATAAATGGCTATTATCACTTGATCTCTTCAAAGTCAGTCCAGGAAATGCACTCAGTCTCTGATCCCATGAGTGTGGTTGGGACATGTCTCATCCTTCCACTTTATAAGCATTAAACTTCTAGCTATTTGTGTAGCAAATGCAACCTATATGTTGGAAGGCATATTATTTCAACCAAATATTTCAAATACTGGAGTTATTGGAGACTGATCAAGATTTTAAAGGCTTCCCTTCAGAATTTAAGGAGACGGGGAAAGTCCCAAAAAGTATGAATAAGTGTTCCAATCAGATTTCTTGCATCTACCATACATGGGATTTAAATCTAAATAAATCTTGCTCAGGTTGTTTTTGGTAAGGATGTTTAAAAAGAATGCTGCTATTTAATGTTCATACTATCAAATTTCAACATCCTCCTTCTGTATCTACAAGCTTCTGGTGAGACTGCATAATAGCTTTTTAAAGAGGGAGAAGCTTACTAACCCCTCCAGCATAACTAATACTGCTATGAATATGGATGTAGATTCACTCTACCCATCTTTCACCTCCAACAGGGAGGGATTACACGAATTTAGTTTCTGGCAGTATAACCCCTTTGTCTGCAGTCACAGAGCAATGATGGCTTTTATGTTTTACACGAATCGAGAAACAAAAACATAATAGTATTGATTGATTTCTTGGCTTTTGGATGATGTTGCTTTAATAAAGACAAACACTGCACGCATCCGCAGAATTTACCATTCTAAAATGTAACGAGGTAAATAACTGGTTAAGTAAATGACGAGTAGCCCAACCTATTGTAAACATGTTTTTCTGTTTCTGTATCATAGCTGCCATCAAAAGCTGGATCAAGTCAATTAAAAAGATGTGACCCATAATACCTGTTACATAATCTGTTACATCGATCCAGCTGCACTCTTCCTGGGAAGACGTGGGCGAGGGTGTAAGTTGGGATCGGCAGTAGTGGATTGTTTTACGACCGTAAAAACTGTCATCAATCTCTATAACTTGACCAGAACCACACTGCAGTGTAGCGTTTTGGCCATCACATGCAATTGATCTCCCAGAATCTGCAGGGAGAAAAAAAGGAAGAAAATTTACATAAGAAAAAGAAGCAGCATAATTGTATTGTCATATATGACGTTTTTTAAGGGCGCATACCAAATTGACAAATGAAGTTAAATTCCTGGCTGCAGTTTTCTGTAGCTTCCCACTGAAAGCCTGAGTGTCTCAGGACATGCGCGCAGGCTGCTTGATCATCTGGCAAGTTAACCCAGTTACTGTAACTTACATCTGAGCTGTCCAACCAAGCGAGAACACCTGAAAAAGCACAACAATTACTTTTGATAATCAAGCGAAATGCGGTGGAAATGTTATTACTGCATCCCCATTTGTTTTCTTTCTGACAGTAAAGAACAGACGGGGTGAATAAATGGTAAAGTCTTGTCCTCTGTGAAGGGAAACAAACACACCACTGTAAATCAGGCCTTGTGACAGCCACCCTATTGAATAGTTCAAAAGAGTGACAATTATCTCCCATTACACCTGTTGGCTGAGATATCCAACTGGGCTCCTTTCACTGCGAATGTCAGTAAACAAACACATCACAGTTATTTACAATGCACACACAAGCTGCCCAGTGAGATAGCAGTAGAGGTTATAATGCCTTCATTTCTGAAATTTATGGTGCACTTTGTAATATAATCATTGATCACTTATACCTCTTTTCTGTCAATAAGTGCACCAGAATACTTAATATTTATAGTGTGTTTCAAAGAATTTCTTGTCTATTATAAAGAAGCAATAATTTTACTAACTTTCTGCAAAACCTTTTTTCTAACTGTTTATGTTAGCACTGAAATGCATACAGTCATAAGAAGTCATTCAGTGCCTCCTCTCACCCTCAGTGGCAGCAGAGTCAAGCGTGAGGTTGGGAGCAGCAGGTGCCACTCCGAGCCACCAGTTCCTGTCAGGCATCAGGTGCTTCTGAAGGAACTGCTGCGTCTCATCGTTCAGGATAAAGGCCAAGTGTCCTCCGCCTCGCTCACACCATTCCTCAGCACCTCGAAAGGATCGCTGCAGATCCACAAACTCGTAGCAGGAGCCGTCGAAACCTTCCTGGTATTCTGGGCAGGATTGAGCTTCAGTATCGTCCTTGGCGTGACAACTCCAGCAGAGGAAGAAAACCACCAAAGTGAGCGTAGCTGAAGTGGTTCTGTCCATCTCTGAAGCTGAACACTCTTCAGACTCTCTGGTAGCATCTTGTTTTTAAAGAGTAATGACGTCAGTAGCTCTGACAGGGATGGCTTTCTTGATGGGTGCAGAGCTTTGTATGTGGCCATAATCCTTGGAGTCAAACAAAGCCTGGCTGTGCAGTGAAAAGGGTTAAAAGCTCACTGTCAACAGCCAGATTGCTCCTCTGTCTCCATTACTGCAGAGCTTCACAACCTGCACAGTGAGATAAGCCTCACAGTCAGACCTGATGTAACCCCCGTCACTGTGAGCTTGATCTTGTTCAGACTTGTTCAAGTTAAAATACACGTTTAAGGATAATCAAAAAAATTATCGGAGCAATTCTACACTAATGAATTCCCCTGCACAGAAAGCTCAGTATTCTTGAGAGCTGAGATTTTAATTTGTTACGAATCACACTGACAATGACTTTCATCTCTTCAAGGGAAAACAGTCATAGCAAAACAGTAAGTTTGCTTTTTCCACCTGCTGTGACATGTCAAAATGTATTTTGTGGAAAATACCTGGAATTATTCACTTAATGAATAATTAAAGCAATAATTACTTTTTAGTGTGTGCAGCCATGTACATAGGTAACATGTGAAGGCACCTCGAGAGCTGAAACAGTTAAAATGTCGATCGATCAGGATAGATAGATAGATAGATAGATAGATAGATAGATAGATAGATAGATAGATAGATAGATAGATAGATAGATAGATAGATAGATAGATAGATAGA
>NW_024582411.1:1491417-1530222 GCF_018398535.1 Haplochromis burtoni
TGTGGGCTTTGCCAATAAAAAGCTACAAGGGCAGGTTAGTTGGAAGACAAGCAGGACAGCGGCCCTTGAGGCCTGGAGTTTGACACATGTGGATTACAGTGTTAAATTGCTGTGTTACAGAAAATAATCATGATTGTTAAAGAATAAAAATAGAAATAGTGACTTTAAAAACACGTACAACCAATAATATGTATAATTTTATTTATAAGAATGATAAAATAAAATAATAAAATGTAAGACTGAAAAGAGAACTGTACTAAATGGTACGTATGACCTTCATAGCAAACAGTATTAATACATAACATATAATCTATTAAAAAATGACATGTATGAGTCTTGTATTCATTCAAAATATTAATTTTATATTCATACCATGGCAATATTAGAAATAGCAACAACTAGGGCGCTCAAATGTGTTAAAAAACCCAAAGTGATTTGTGACCCGGATGTATGACGTCATATTTGAGGGACTGCGCTGTCTGAGGACATGACAGTTAAGTAACCGGTGTGTGTTTCACAAACTCCCCTGATCAAGCTGTGCCTCCGTTTTCACAATGTTGGCTTGTAGTCGCAGTTTGAACAGCGCTGTGGTGTCTGCACTCCGTCTTCTGCGCAGTAATCAGGTTAAAACACCTTTAGCAGTACCAGCAGTGCATTTCAGAGGGTCAAGCTTTAGCTTAATGCTAGCCGCCAGTTTGCAGAAACTGTCTGCTGAACTTAAACTCATCTCCTCCTCCTCAGACTGCCGTCACTGGACAGCTGGAAAGACCTCTGTCCACGCAAACCGACGGAGAGGTCCGCATCGCAAAGATACTGAAGGAGAAGTTCCCTTCAGCCTCGTCACTCAAAGTTGTGGATATATCAGGTAAACACTTAAATCCGCGGAAATGATCCTGATCCGCCTAAGATGTTATCCGGGACGGGAGCACGGCTTAACACGTGGGAAATTAAGCTACACAACTTTTGGTTCATACACAGTGGGGACCGTGTCAGACCTTCTTGAGTAAATTTTTAAGAATTCATCTACTGTGCAGCTGCCACATGAGGAATTAGTGACAGGCAGTGACGGTGCTAAAAACAAATACATCACCCAGATTGACAGGATTACATGTTTTTCCTCTCTTTGCTTATTAGCAACACCCTTATTTCCTTTTATTGTAAGGAACCGTTCTGCCCGATCTGCTCCTTTTAACTCTGGTTGGCGGTATTTGATTTGTTAATTTTGTGTAAAAGTGTCAAATAACTTTTCTGTTATTTGCACATACACAGTGGATAAATACTTTTCCCTGGTTTATATCATGTGATACCCATTATCACTGATTTTTAAGCTTTTTGAGTCAACTAACTCAAAAGACCCTCAGAGGGATGCATTCCAGTGCAGGATTAAAGGATTTGTGAGCTTAACGTTTTCAATCTTAAAGATGCTATTTTTTTTAATTATATTTAATTTATTTTATTTTTTTTGGTTATTGTTTTTGCCTGGTCCTACTCTGCTGCTAAGTCTGTTTTAAATTGATGGATGGCAAATAACATCCAACTGATTAGAGTATTTGTAGCCCATTTAATACCAAGAACAATCAGTCAGTAAAATTAACTTCACCTTGATCTGGTCACCCACCTATTAATACCCTCTTCATTAGGCTGCGAGACAATGTCAGACTTGATTACATTGATTATCCTTTGATGTGTGTATCATTTTTTAACTACACACAGAGCACATGGAGTTATAAAATCAATATATCAAGTCAAAATTCACAAAAATAATTGGTTTTCTGTGGTATTATTCTCAATTTCTTCGTAGCAATAATGTGGCCCTTTTCTGATACCTTGTTTTTTTTATTGTTGTTTTGTTTATCAACCACTCGAAAAGGCTTAAAGACTCAAATGATGCAGCAGACACCACTTTTTAGCCTTTATGCCTTGGAGTAAAAAGCCCAGGTTAAGTCTTTAACTGCCTTCATGATACTCACCCACTTCATGTGGTTTTAGGTTTGCAGAATCGGCTAATGCAAAGAAATCCCAACTATGTTGAATTTGCCTGGTAGGACATGTAGGTCTTCCCTGAAGCCGTGCATTTGAACTGAGGAAAACTCTGAAAGCCAAGGAAGCAAACAAACAAGCAAAGCAAGTCATAAGATTCTCTGTTTCTGTGTTTCTGTGCTGTTATTAGGTGGCTGTGGGGCCATGTATGAGATCCACATAGAATCCAGTGAGTTTAAAGGAAAAAGGACTGTTCAGCAACACCAGTTAGTCAATCAGGTAAACCCCTAGAAACCTTGTCTAAACTGATGTATTAAATCTAAAATTGTTGATGTTTTATTTAGTCTGTGTTGAACCTTGTATGTGCTTGTTATTTGTTTTTTGTTTTTTAAAGATGACATGAAACGCTACACATATAAAGGATAATTTACATCATGGAGCCCTGCTCTCAAAAACTGACATAGATGTAACTCTGTCTATGAAGCTGGATTAAATATGTTTAGCACCATCTTCTGTTAGTATGGAACATGATGTCACTGGGTTGCAGCTAATAGTCTTACATTAGTTTATGTTTGCTAACCAGTGACAGAATCATGATCCCGTTTGTGCTGCTCCTGGGTATAACAATGAGTTTTATGTTAAGAAACCAAGGATATACTGTCCACTTTTACCGTCTTGTCTCTAGCAGTATTTGGCTCTCATTACTTGGCTAGCTACACTGAAATGGGAAAATCCATCTGTTAGCTGCAGTGTCCGAGTTTGTATAGCACTCCATGAGGTAAATTAACCTCCATAGATCTAGTGTTTCATGTTCTCTTTTAAGTCTGTCGTCTTAGCTTCAATTAACAAAAACTTGTAGTTTATATTTGCAATAGTTGATATTTTAATCACAAGTATTGCGTATGTCTTGTCCTCCACAGGCACTCAAAGATGAGATTCAAAACATGCATGGATTGCGAATATTCACTGATGTCCCACAACATTAGAAAAAGTCCTATTTCTGGCCCACAAACCTTTCCTTTGTTCACCCTCTCTAGTATGAATGCACAACTGGGAGGAAAAAAAGCTGTTATGTACTAAACTAATCCTGTGACATAGATGTTAATGTACCAGTGGCAGAAACGCACAGGACCTTATCTGTAGCAGTTACACACTGACAGTGTGAAACATGCATGATTGCTAAGTGAGTTATCATGTACTCTAAGATAATATATTGAACCAATGAAAGCTGTGATACGCACAAAATGGCCTGCTAAATTGTTAGCAAAGTGTCAATTCATGTAGGCTCTTCCCATTGTGGGGTCTCCTGAGGGCTGATGGTGATGCTGGTGTAATAATGGGCAGTCTCGTAATGGTGGAGAATAGCTACAGACTCTATTTTTAACTGGGGATGGATCTGTTTATGGAGCATTAGTTTGCAATGTCATTAACTCTGACCACAGTCTGTGTTACCGTCTAGCTTAAGATGATTAATTTCAAAATTGGTTACTGGCATTGGGTTGTACTTTGCTCCTGTGTTTATGCTACCTATTCCTTTCTAATGTACCTTGCAATAAAAGGAAGCTACTTTTGTTGACTGTTTTGTTTTTGTTGCTTAAATTAAAGAAAAAAAATCCATTTAAATAAAAAAGGAAATGCGCTCACTATTACTGCCTGTCAAATTAATCTAATATTAATCACGCTGAGGATTAAAAGTGAAAATATGAAGTTTTTCATAACATTTTTGCTGCTGTTGAATGTTGAAAAATGATGGCAGAAAGCAAGTGGAAGCCTTAAACAATAGGCTTGAATCATTTCAGCTGAACCAGTGTATAGCTGAGTGATGGAAGTTCATCGCTCTGATCTGTAGTTCTACAAATCTGTTTGAAAATCTTTCCGCTCCTTTTTGGAGTTTCCTGTTATTTAAGCAGGCTGCCGCAGTTAGCTACGTTAGCAGCTAGCATGTTCTTGAGCTCAGAAATTCAAAGTAGTACAAAAAGTGAATGTCAGACAAGTGTTATTATTGCGTCTTGGCTTCTTCAGGATGTGTAGTAAGCAGTAACGTTTATAATAACTTTATTCATTTTATTATTTATTTATGCTTGGCACATATCATTGGCTTCTTTTTGTGTTTGAGAAATTTTAGATTAAACCTTTTGCAAAGAGGTCCGTTTATAAAAGAAAACAGTTACGATAAAATTAGGAGCGAGTGTAGCAATTTATGATGCAGGAAGTTGAATGCGTCAGCAGGTTGTTTTAAGATGTTGCCAGGGTTACACCGTAACCTTGGCAACAGTTGATGAAGTTATTTTCTCCATGACCATGGAGTTTATTCTACAAAGAAAAATAGAAGTCAATTTCAAAATATTAGAAATATTGCACCATCTGATTTATTTATTTTTATTGCAAAAAGGCTTTTTACTTTTACATATTAGGTTTTGTGTTAGGTAGCAAACGCACAAAATTTGTTAAAGGATATGATAAATTAGCATTTTGCTAGTTTCTCATTAATTGTAGCACCTGACATTGAACCACTCCAGGCTACATTTCAGTTGAATCTATGTTTATCCATATCTAAGAGAGCCCTATAAACCTTTTCAGCCAGCCATAAAGACTTCATAGTGTCCTCTGTATAGTGAAATGCTTTTCACTGTTTTGTTTTGGGGGTTTTTTTGTTTGTTTTTTACAGTCATAATAAAAGTCTTATTTTTAGGTTGCAACCGTGTGATATACAAATTAAGAAAGTAATGCCCGAGCTTTAAATACAGAATCTTGTTTCCATCACTGGGGGAAAAAATATTATCTACCAATCTTTGGTTATTATCTCAATCTTGATTTACGAATAGGAGAAAAAAAGAAGACAAGTGGAAATTTTGAGGTTTTAATCTCAGAATTTGGGGTTATGTATCTATAAATAATAAATTATTATTAATAAACTAATAATATGACATTTTGAGTTACTCAAGTCAATTTTGACAGATTTATCAATTTTTAAAAAATCTGTCTTTTAGTTATTTATTTATTGTATATTGTCATTTAAACATCGTTTAGCCCTGTTTAATAGTTAATTTAAACAGAGATTTCGAGGGATGTAAAAGAATGTATTAATATGTATCCAAATTTTAAAAAAAATTATAGCCTCGAAGAAACTTCAAGTCTACAAGTCACGAATACATTATTTTAAATAGGAATGTTGCACTCGCACACAAACATGAATGCATACCATGATTGATTGTTGTTAATTCTTCGCTAATTCTTCCAGGTTTGTTTGTTTTGTTTCCTCTGGTCATTTTAATAGTTTAACCCTTTAAAGAAGAATAAAAGAAAACATCCCATTAAACTATAAAACTTTGAATCTTTATTATGAGGTTAACGATTATTTATTTATATCCTACTCTGTTGTGCTGCCGAGGGCATCTGAAGGAGTTCATCAGACTTAAAAGTTTTGCGGGCGCTTCACCACCAGATGGTGCACTTTATAAGTCGTACTGGCGCAGGGAAGGATAATTCACCAGGATGAAATAATTTCCTGATTTGAAATAGCAAAGTTTTTGTTGTTGAATTAATCGCCATCTGTCAGACTTAAAATACTGGAACTTTAAACCTGCGTGAGTGCACGTCGCTTGCAGATGATGAGGATTCAGCTTCCACTGTGGATAACCGTCCGTACAGCGCCTGCCTGTGTGCAGGCTGCACCGGCTGCACGCCCAAATCACTCTCGACTAGGAACGGGGAGGCAGAGCAGCTGGTCTTCGACATGGCTAAAGAAGGAGCAGACATGACAGAGGAAACCGAGTACATGATAGACAAAAATGTGAAGAAAGAAATAGACAACGTGGAGACGTCTGGCAATGCCAAAGAAATGCGAGCGGTGATATTGTCAGGTTTTGGGGGTCTTAACAAACTCAGGGTGACCAAGAAGGCAATGCCCGAGCCTCAGGATGGTGAAGTGAAGATCCGCGTGAAAACATGGTAAATATGAGGGTGTCAGTGTTTTTCATTTGTACTTGTGAGCTGCGGTCTGATCTGGTCTTTTACTCCCACGTTGCATGGTGCTTTTGAGAAGTCTAAACGCTGATCAACAAGGCTTACACAGAAATTCGCAGTCATGAATCCACAGGTCTTTTCTGGTACAGGAGGTTGGGTGGCTGATGTTCATAACAAGCATATCTGATGCCACAGTTTCCAGTCATTCTATGTCACACTTTCTATTTTCTAAGCGCTTGTTTACAAGATATTGAGCAAGTCATTTTTCCCCAGGTTGCAGCTGAGCTTTTGCCAGTGTTAGCAGTGTGACATTGGGAAAATTAAAGTGTACTGTTTATCCACAGAGGAAAAGCCTGTGACTCACTGCTCATAATAATGCAATAAACAGTGCTGGGTAATCCCTACATCTCTTAACACCTCATGCTAAATATTTGATATTAAAAAGCTGTTAGAGACTGTTCAGGGTCATGGTCGTCATCCAGATATCGAATCAGATGGATTCCAGTGTAAACAAACAAGAATTATTCTTTGTTGCAGTGGCTTGAATTTCCTGGACCTGATGGTACGTCAGGGGACTATCGATAATCCCCCCAAACCCCCTCTTGTCCCTGGATTTGAGTGCTCTGGAATAGTAGAGTCAGTGGGTGAAAACACAAAGGGATTTGAGGTTAGTGTAATTACAGCTTGTTGATGCAGTTGTTCTATGAGTACATGCTGCCAGAGAAGTACACCAATAAAACTAGAGAGGATGCAGATTGCAATAAGTGCTGTAAGCGTAACAATCAGAAATATACTGCTGTTAATTCATAATCTGATGACATTTACTGCCACATGACGTGCTCACGTTAGTGTCTGCCGTGTGTTGACCTCCTTCCCTCACATGTTTCTTTCAGATAGGCGACAGAGTCATGGCTTTTGTGAATTACAACGCCTGGGCGGAGGTGGTTTGTGCACCCGTGGATTTTGTCTACAAGATGCCAGATGAAATGACGTTCGCTGAAGCAGCAGCCTTCTCCCTGAACTTTGTGGCTGCTTATATGATGCTCTTTGAGGTTGCCAATCTGCGAGAAGGGATGTCAGTGTTGGTCCACTCAGTAGGAGGTGGTGTAGTAAGTCCAGTTCTCATATGACTATTGCACACCCTCTAAACAAATGCACACATATGGAATTGTTGTTTAATCCCCGCTGTTAATAGTGCTATTTATGCCGTGGTATGAGTTATGTTTATGTCTGCTTTCTTTATCCTCTGTGCTCTCGGGCACTGATACATTATTATAACTGTTATTATGTTCAGGGTCAAGCTGTGGCTCAGCTCTGCTCCACCGTGCCTAATGTCACTGTGTTTGGGATCGCTTCGTGTTTCAAACACGCAGCCATTAGAGACTCCGTGGCTCACCTCTTTGACAGAAATGTTGACTACATCCAAGAAGTCAAAAAGTAAGTGTGTTGTGTAAGTGGTTTTACTTCTTTTTGACAAATTTTGGCAACATTCACTCATTGAGTCAAGACTGAATGTGGAGATGTAGTCAGGTGAAGATGTTGCCGGTTACCCCTTTAAACTAACGTGACAACGCTTAGTTAACAGAGGGTAAGAGGCCTGCTGGAGGATGCAGATGTTACTGCTTGCTTTATTGGTCATGTGTGGCTGTGGTCACCATGGCAACTCACAGCTCATCTCAGCAAGCAGCAGCATTGTGTAGGGTGGAGGTCTGTAGCGGCAATGTGGAACAGCTGAGCCAATTAGGCCAGAGGAGACGGTTTACGCTACAAAGAAACCGCTGGTTGCGAACATTCATGGGATTGGATGCGGTATGCCACAGGTCTACTACAATTAATCTGCGCAGGTTTCATGTAGTTCTAACAATGTTGCAAAGCTTTTGATTATTTCATCACCAAACGGCCTCCTCTGCTTCACAGAGCTCTGGCAGTAATTATCTGTGGCTATACTAGAAACAGGGTAGATGCGCATTAGTATGATGTATGAAAATCCATATTTGCCACATTGTAGTACCTACAGATGCAAATGGCTTGATTAGGAAATGATGTTGAGTGCTTTCTGCATACATGTCAGCAGTGGTAGTGGATTAATATGCCTTTCATCTCACTGGTCCACACATTCTTCTCAGGATCAAGTGCAAAGTACAATTAAATTAGCCCTTTTACAAAAGGCAAAAAACCATGAGAATCACAAGACCACCAAGCTGTTCAGCCAAGCGGGTGTTTGGGGCCACAAGGCAGAAAGTATGGACTTAATGTCCCCTTGATAATAACATGCCTTTCATTCTTTCATATACCGTACTCTAAAAAGTCTCATTATGGCCCTTTTTTTTCCACTGGCTGATTCTGTGTGCGATGAGATCAGAAACTTTTTGTAACACAGTGTAAAATATGTTACCGATGAGGAGCTACGTGGGCACTGCAACACATCAATAATCCCTGTATAAGAAAACGTGGGCTGCAACTTTTTCTCAGAGTAATACTCCAGAGAACCAAGCTCCTTATCTTATGAATCCATGATTAGACAAACCTGAAGCTGCTCCAGCATGAATCACAGGCTGAAAACACACACACACAAACATATAAATAAATTATATATATATTTATATATACATATATCTATATATATGCTTACAGAGTATGTTTTGCATGTTTACATTTAGTGCTTGTGGACACAAACAAGCCAGTGCAGTCATATCTCTGCCTTTCACTGTACTTTAACTCAACTGCTCGAATTCTTCATGACATTTTCAGTCAGCTGAAACAATTAGTTGCTTAACTGATTAATGGTAATTGAATGTTGCCTGTTATTTGGATTTTAGATTAATCTACTGGTTATATTTTTACCCTTGTGAGCTTTCTAAATCTGGGTGACTGGGACTCAGGAGATAGAGTGGGTTATCCTCCGGCTGAAAGGTGGGTAGTGTGATCCGCAGCTCCTCCGGTCTGCCTTTCAAAACGTTAAGATGCTTAACCCCAAAATGAATGTGGGGGTGACAGATAAAATATAGTGCTGTGTGAATGTGGCTTGTAGCGTCTAAGTTTCTTGCGGGCTCAGTAAGAGTAGAAACCTTTCATATAACTGCCTCCATTCCTTAAATCACTTGTTTTCTCAGACAAAAGTGGAATACTACATTAAAAAGGCAAAAAAAAAGTATTATGTCTGAAATCGATTCAAATTTGTCCAAAATGTGTCCAAATCCTTTTTCTGCTAATCTTACCATCGAGGCTAAATGTTTCAGCTCAAATCTGTGTTTAGAATAATCTGTTCATTTATGAGACAACATTCAAATAATTTACTGGTTCTAATGAAGTGTTTAAATCTCTGCGTGTTGCATGTTTATTAGCTCAATTGAATATTTTTTAACTGTCCCTTTGTTCTTGGTGTTTCAGGATTTCTCCAGAGGGAGTGGACATTGTGCTTGACTGCCTGTGTGGGGAGAACACAGGCAAAGGCCTGAGTTTGCTGAAGCCGCTGGGAACTTACATCCTGTATGGTGGGGATGATATGTATTCCTTTACTGTGCAAAAATGTATCGCTTCAAACTCAAAATAACTACATTTTAAATCTTACTTCAAATATTGAGAAGTAAAGTCTCACTCTCGAGTCAAATTCCCTGGCCCAAAAAAGCAGTCTGGCACGAACACGCAGAGATTTTTATACCAGTTTGCGTGTGGATTAAAGAAGCTTTAGAGGTACTTTTAGTTGGATTTTGTTACTTTTGCACAGAGCCCGAGTAGCTGTTTTACATTCCTCATGGCAATCTATCTGTCTTCTTGCTGCAGCTTCAATTTTTACACACACCCATAAGAGTGGCACAGATCTAGTCGCAAAATAGTGAGTGTCATTTGAATAATATATACTCCAGAGCCTGCAAATTGAATGTATTGTCCTTCACAGCAACCAGTCTTATCTGGTCTCCGTTAATTACTTTAGCTTCTGTCAAGCCTCATGAATCAAGTAACATGATTACAGAGAGATTAATTCATTATCTGCAGCCATACTCAAAATGTGCAAAGGCATACTTGCACAGATCTAAAGGGCTAAAGGTGCCAGCTGATCCTCCCCCACTCTCCCTTCATGCTTCATGGCTGCCAATTATTGACTAGTCACTTCTGTCCAGTATACAGAAATCCTTTTATTTTTGTTTTTTCAGGCGCGTCAAACATGGTAACTGGGGAAACAAAGAGTTTCTTCAGCTTTGCAAAATCTGTGAGTCAGAGATGCAGTCTATCATCAATATTTGAAAGGAAACTACACCCTGTAACTGCCCAATCAATTATAAGTCACAGGAAATGAAACGCACGCACACATCCGTCACCCTCGTTTGCTTGTTTATTTGTTTTTACAGTGGTGGCAGGTGGAGAAGGTGAACCCTATTAAGCTATACGAAGAGAACAAAGTCATAGCTGGATTTTCGCTCCTCAACCTGCTCTTCAAACAAGGGAGATGTGGCCTCGTGAAATCAGTGATGGACAAACTCCTGTGTTTGTATGAAGAGAAGAAGATCAAGCCTGTAGTGGACTCCCTCTGGGCGCTGGAGGAGGTAAGAACTTGAAGTAATCAGAGGGTTTAAGACACAGAGATCGATGAGGATCAAATTAAAAATGACCCGATCACGTCGGTTACGCAATCCGAGATGCCAGAAAAGATTTAAAGAAGAATTGGTTTAAACATCCTGGACAGAATATAATGTGTTGTTTGTCGCTGCTGAACGTTGTCAGCTGTCCTTGGACATTCTTCCACAGATGGTGGGTAGGTTGAATCTTCCTGTTCAACTATTATGTCACACCAACACAAAAAGCCAAACAGCCCATACATCAAGCACTTGACACTCGATTTCTACAGACTCTTTAAGTCTTCCTATAACTGTGATCATTCAGTTTCTCAGGAACCTTTGTACAGTAGATGCATGTTTCCTCTAATAATTTGATATTTACATTAAGAGATCCGGATCAGTCTTTTCCTGCATTGTGCAACGTTTAAAAGGGATTTGAGTTCAGGGGAACATCAGTAGTAAATGAAGACCCATGACTGGAAAAAGAGAGACTCATAAATACACTGTCACAATTGGTTGTGTGTAGAACATATTGAAGCATTGAAAACCAGACTCTTTCCATCACATAGGCAATTTTACAGACAGATGAATATTACCACATCTATGCTCGATTTCCTCTTTTTACTTTGCTCGCTCTGCTATATTTTTACAAGGGCATTTGTGGCTCACATCCCCATTGGTACATAAGCCTAATGGAAAAGTACCACTTTAAGAGAGCGTACCTATGCTACTTACAGGGTTTTTCCTGCCTAAAAGAATTTTTAGTGCCCCCCAAAAACGCTTAAATCCAAGCCGGCATCGTAATGAAATACTTTTTTTTATAAAGCAAGTTTGCTAATTGGGGGTTTTAGTTGTCCAAGCATAATAATCATTTCTGTTTATTAAAATGGTCCGAAATAACAGAAAATGCACTGATTTGTTTTATACAAGGTAACACACACTCACTACTTTAACTGTATGCAGGGCCATCATGCTTATTCATCCACTTAATCCCCATATTTAACCATAAAAGCTCCGGCTTGTGATGCGGGTTTAGTTGGTGTGCATTTGACCACTGCTGGGCTCCTTCATGAGAACAGCTTCAGTTTAACCCCTTTTTCATATTTGTGATCCTTCCTCTGATGTCCACGTGTACCTGCAGTGGATACAGTAAAACGGGGATCGGAGTAAGGCAGGAACAGTTCTGTGTTTTTCGTCTGTAGTTAAATGATACACAAAGATGGGGACAACCATGGCCCATCGCCACAGCTGTTTTCTCTTATTTGCTTAATTAAACCATTTGCAAACAAGGAATGTGTGGGCTGTACAGATGGTGGTTGATTTATTCATTTTTCTGCACCTGTGGGGTGGAAAAGCTGCACTTTTAATATTCTTGTAGGTTAATGAATTCGGCAAAGCCTTGCAGCTCTGAATGACTTACCTCTGCACCATTTCAGACCTAACAAACGCCAGAATCAATGAAGAACCTGCAGCTGGGGACTTGAGACTAAATGGACTGGTTTTTCTATAGTGCATTTCTACTCAAAGCACTTTAAAAAACGGGCCCTTTTTTCAACATCTAACTTTCACTCTAACATAATGGGAGCAACCCAAGAATACTATAATATTCAGAGTGGAGCAGGCAGTGATTGAACCACCAACCTTCCAATTAGTAGACAATCTGCTCTATCTCCTGAGCCATGGCCACCCCAGTCCACTGATTTTCTGGTTACTGGAAAAAGAAGCAGAAAGTTTATCCTTGGACTTTGTTTCATACTGAAAAATACCTCAGGAATTTAGATGAAAGCAGAGGCAGTGTAAGTAATAATCACAAAAAGCTTACTGTAAGTTATTCTAGACTCTGTCTACAGTCGAAGAGATATTTTTGTGAAATGATTTCTCATGGGAAACTTTCCATGCACTGTTGTCATTACTTTGGCAGATTGTTCAGGCTATTCACTGGAACCATTGCCCATGAAGAATCTCATTAGAGGGGAGGATAGCGTGGGATGTAGTGTCAGGGGCACAGCTTGCCTCGGTTGTTTATATGCCTGGAAGGAGAGGTTAGTTTACATGCTGACCATAGCAACCTTTCTTTCCGGAATGAGAAGTTGGACAATATGCATGGCTGGGACAGAATAATGGGAGTTTTTCTAATCGCTGCTAGTTTCAGTCAGGAAAATATTGTACAGCTTCTACGCTGAATGCTATTAAAAATCCTGAAAAACAAAATCGAACCCACGTTGCATGAAAATTGGTCATTATGCACAGAGACCTAATTCGCTCAAAATGTAAGCGGAATTTATCCAACCCCCAACCTCTTCTGGAAAGTTGCTACCAAACAGCAAAGTGCTGTACAGGTGTATGACCCACTTTTCCTATTGGCTTGATTTCTGTGACACAACGGGTTCCAGACAAAGGCATACACTCAGCTGCGTCTGCGTGAGTGCATGATATGGCATGGTAATCTTTTGTGGTGGGTCTGACTTTATTTTTGCCCTTTTATCAGTAGCACCATGCCTAACAGAGTTGATTCTTTAACCTGTTAAGTAAGTTGCTGTCACAGCAAAATAAATAATGATGACTGAATGGCCTAGCAGTCGTTCATAAACGTTGTTTCTGGTCTCCTTTTGCCTGCTGGATGGCAACACGGAACCGGAAAGCGTCGCTCGTTGTCACATGTTGTGCCTCTTATTGCTCCCAGGCCGTGTTGGTGAACACGAGCGTGATGTTTTATGACAGCATATGAAGTGTGGGTTTTTCGAAAACAGTGTACATTTGCAGGAGCCTTGTCAGTGCATGGCAAACTGTTGCCTCAGCTGCTGCGTCACGACTGGATATTGAATTATTTTCATTTGAATGCAAGCTGTAGAGTTCGCCACAACGCAGTGCTTAGTGTTCTGGGATTTTGTTTACAGGCACTGATGATGTGCACAGGGATTTCTCCTGCTTGCCTTAGTCTACCGACAATACACACCTTATTTCTGATTTTCTTTAGCTGGCAGTAAAGATCACACAAACCTAAAAGATTCTGACTCACTGTCTTACTCAGTTTTGCTCTCCTAGCAGGAGCACTGAATTGAGGGGTTTTGCTGAATATGAACGTGTCATGGTATTTTTCCACAGACAGCCGAGTGGCAGAAGCCTCATCTTCATTTAAAGATAGTTTAAGAGCCCTATCATGTTGATACATGATGTCCTTTATTATATCACAGACGTGATAGGTCACCTATGGTTTACTCTGCAGTGTAGTGCACAGCATCACATTTTATCTCTGAAGACGGCATAATGTGTGCTATAGATGTAGCTGCCTAATTGAGTTTGGAGTCCTTGGTTCAGTTCCTAGAAGGGTTGTTCTTTATTTTTAATTCTATCTACTGTAGCTATTGAATGTGGGGATAACAGTGAGCCAGGTTATTAGGAGGTGTGGTCTGAGACTTTATTTATTTTGCAGAATGTAACTAAGATTTTTTGCAGTGTAGAATAAACCATTTCTGGAATAAGACTGCAGAAACAGTTATTCTTAATGTATCTGTTATTAGAGACTGTCCCTCCCTGCCAGATTTTCAATTCAATCTCTTGCTATAGATCTTGCATCAGTGAGGTGTTCAGCGTGATGTCAAATATCAGCCAGCAGAGTGAGTCAGCATCATTTTGTCAGCGTTAAGGCCATTAACGTTCCTCGCACAGGAAGCCTGTAATATAGCTGTGCTAAAAATGGATCCCGTGTCTACAATCTGCAGAAAATTATTGAATCTTTTTGTGATTTTGAAATTTTATCAGCTGGTGTTTTTTTTTTAAATCCAATTTTACAGCAGTCTCTCTGTTAGAGCTCTTTTATTGGTAAACCAGCTTTTTTTACATGTTGAGAATAAGATCTGTGCGGCTTTTTAAGAAGAGGTTAAACTTATGTTTTCTTCTCAGGTAAAAGAGGCGATGCAGAGAATTCATGACAGAGGCAACATAGGAAAACTCATTCTGGATGTTGAGAAGTCTCCCACCCCTCTGGTACGAAAGGCTTTTATTGCTATATAGACATTTTCTCTTTTAAAAGGTGACAGACTGCATACGTAAACAGACGAATATAAGACAAATCTTATATTCAAGCCTACTGCAGTTTATGTAGGATTGTCTGGATGCAAAATTGGATAAATATGAATTCCAAGTCCACATTTTTAAGAAAATCTATAATGAAAATGATTTTTTTAGAAGTGCAAAAGGTATTCTTCTCACACTTCATTTGCTAGCTGACATGCAAAGTGGCATTTGTACTAAAACAATATATATATATTTGACTTTAATTTGTTGACAGCACATTTTCTTCTCATGTCAGGATTGTGAGAGCTGGATTTCCTCCTGTCCTCTTCATTTCCATTGTCATGTCAGCCCATCCTCTGCCCATTAGCAGAGTTCGCTGTGTGATTTGATGTCAGCTCACATTTATTTCCCCCTCTGTTTCCACTAAACGGTTAATGGTGGCAGTAAAAAATGTTTTATCTGTAGATGGCCAGCGACAGCACGGAGACCAGTGAAGCAGGAGAGGAAGAAGAGGAGCCCGAGGGAGACAACGACAGCAAGGAGCGAATGCCTTTTATCCATTAGACCCAACAAAATCCCACTGCAGCACACCTAGAGACACTGGAGAGGCAGCACAGTTTCACCAGAGCAACACAACCCCACTCGTGTGTGTTTGTGTGCATGTGCTGTATGCATGAATGTATGTATGTGCAGTATACTTTAGTGCCTCTTGTCCGTTTCCTATTATGTGTCAATTGATTAGTCTAAGCAAAGGATAGGATGCCACAATGTGCAAGAGCCATTTTCAACACAGTGTTACATTATATGCTGTACTATGAAGTAATTACCTGCTAGCCAATAATATGAATAGGTTTGTGTTCACTTTATAGTTAACTGCATCTGCCCACAGTTAAATTAACAGCAAACCACATAAGCATTTAAACCTGCCGACCTGCTATTCTCGTTTTATGATTAGCACCCCATGAAATAGATTAAGTAAAGCGCCTAAGTGTCAAATAGTAACAAGGAAACATTTCTAAATATTTCACAGCACAGGGGGAAAAAGAAGTATTTTTCTGTGCTCGGCTGTGAGAATTAAAAGCAAACAGCTGAAATAGGTTTGAGGAAGTGACCCCAGTGTTCTAATTGTTCCGATCAAGGGAGTGCATCCCTTTGTTGTGTTAACTAATATGTAAGCCAGGAGAGGCAGAAAAGACTGAGTGTAGATATTTGCATGACATTTTATGCTAATGTGCCAACCTTATATTATGGGATCACTAGTGCCTTTGAGCTACAAACAAGTGTAAAATACTTGAAATGTATTCCTTATGTGCAGTTCACATTGAACAAACAAACAAAAAGTTATTTTTAGGTGGAAAAGGAAGTGTAATCTGTTTTTAAAAAAACAAAAACATCATTGGATCATGTAATAAGAGGGATTTGGACTTATTTTTCCCACTGAACTGTATATTCAGAATTTACATAATGTGTAATACTGCGATTGTAACATTTATTGTTTCCGATCAGAAAACCATGAACAGATTTGTAAACACTTGAGTAGAACAGGACAAATTTCAATTTATACCTGCGTCAAAATCCTGGTTTTTCTTGAGCATTAAGTAGTTAGTCGGACTCAGACTGCAGTTTAAGGTATTTAGAGTCTCTAGCTTGCCTGTCTGACCAAAGTTGTTTACTTGCTGGTGCCTCACAACAAAAGTGCCGTAAAACTCCATAACTGACGACGTATTTTTACAGTGAACTCGTGTATGAGGCTGATTTAGGTTTAAGGAACACTGTGTAGCGCTTTAGTTAAGTATGGCAAGCTTTGCCTTTACTCTGCAAGTACACCCACCTACTCAGACGATTTTATTTTTGAAACTTGTGAGAATCTGCTACACTATTTCAATTTCTCTAATTACGCTACCTTGCTTACTCGGTGTGTTTGTATTGGCTAGCTGTCTGAATCCTTCATCATTTTAGGCTCATCTACAAAAACAACACAGGATGTCAGTGTTTTGTAATTGAAAAAAGTAGAAACTAGTCAATGTGTAGCTTAAAAGTTATGAGTAAACACTGCATGCTTTGAATGTGATAAACAGTGAAGAGAAGATGTTCAATGGGTTTACTAAAGTGATCAGATAAATTATATCCTAGACTTGAAATTTAGGGCGTTATTTAGACAATTTGGGGAAGAAAATCTAAAATTCGATGCCTTCAATGTCCTTGTTAGTGTCTGTGTGCGTGAGAGAGACAGTTGTATGTGTATTCATATTGCCTCGTTTAAAAAAAACAAAAGAAAGAAATGTGTACAACTTGTTCAGCACTGTAGTGTGTTCACAAAATTCCTCAAACTATGGTTTACCTGTGATATATTTTTGTCACATTTTTGTTGTGTACTTTCTTTGAGCACTGCTCTGTTTACTTGAATAAATTTATCTGCAAAGCATTTCTCGCGATTTTGACTCGTGTTCAGGTGTTAATGCAAATGTCTAATCAGCCAATCACATGGCAGCAACTCCATTCATGTAGGCATGTAGACATGGTTATTATGGTGAACATTGTGATTTAAGTGACTTTGAACTCGTGCTTTTTGGTCACAGATGGGCTGACTATTTCAGAAATACTTTGTTTGGGTGAAAATGTCTAGTTCATGCCAGATGAGAATAACTGATTACAACCAGTATGAAGAAGAGCATCTCTGAATGTCCACAATATTGAAACCTAAAGCACTTAAAGCACTACAGCTGCAGAAGAACAGACTGGGAGCCACTCTTGTCAGCTAAGAGCACGAGGTTATAGTTCACATAGGCTCACTAAAATTAGACAACGTGAGATTGGAAAAATGTTGCCTGGCCTGAAATAGCTACAGCGATTAGAACATGCTGTAGGTATTTCAGGTACTGCGCTGCAGTGGTTTGTATCATATCTAATAGACTCCAATTTGTACATGTAAATGGAGATCCTCTTCACACACTGAGGTTAATTATGGAGTTCCACAGGGTTCAGTGCTAGGACCAATTCTGTTTACATTATACATGCTTCCCTTAGGCAGCATCATTAGAAGACATAGCATACATTTTCACTGCTATGCTGATGACACCCAGCTCTATCTGTCCATGAAGCCAGATAACACACACCAATTAGTTAAACTGCAGGAATGTCTTAAAGACATAAAGACCTGGATGGCCGCTAACTTTCTGCTTCTTAATTCAGATAAAACTGAGGTTATTGTACTCGGCCCTGAAAATCTTAGAAATATGGTATCTAACCAGATTCTTACTCTGGATGGCATTACCTTGGCCTCCAGTAACACTGTGAGGAACCTTGGAGTCATTTTTGACCAGGACATGTCCTTCAATGCACATATTAAACAAATATGTAAGACTGCTTTCTTCCATTTGCGCAACATCTCTAAAATTAGAAATATCCTGTCTCAGAGTGACGCTGAAAAACTAGTTCATGCATTTATTACTTCCAGGCTGGACTGACTGTAATTCATTATTATCAGGATGTCCAAAAAACTCACTGAAAAGCCTTCAGCTAATCCAAAATGCTGCAGCAAGAGTACTGACAGGGACTAGAAAGAGAGAGCATATTTCTCCTGTTTTGGCTTCCCTTCATTGGCTTCCTGTTAAATCCAGAATTGAATTCAAAATCCTGCTCCTCACATACAAGGTCTTAAATAATCAGGCCCCATCTTATCTTAATGACCTTGTAGTACCATATCACCCTATTAGAGCACTTCGCTCTCACATCTGCAGGCCTACTTGTTGTTCCTAGAGTATTTAAAAGTAGAATGGGAGGAGAGCCTTCAGTTTTCAGGCCCCTCTTCTGTGGAACCAGCTTCCAGTTTGGATTCAGGAGACAGACACTATCTCTACTTTTAAGATTAGGCTTAAAACTTTCCTTTTTGCTAAAGCATATAGTTAGGGCTGGACCAGGTGACCCTGAATCCTCCCTTAGTTATGCTGCAATAGACGTAGGCTGCCGGGGGATTCCCATGATGCATTGAGTTTTTCCTTTCCAGTCACCTTTCTCACTCACTATGTATTAATAGACCTCTCTGCATTGAATCATATCTGTTATTAACCTCTGTCTCTCTTCCACAGCATGTCTTTATCCTGTCTTCCTTCTCTCACCCCAACCGGTCGCAGCAGATGGCCCCGCCCCTCCCTGAGCCTGGTTCTGCCGGAGGTTTCTTCCTGTTAAAAGGGAGTTTTTCCTTCCCACTGTCACCAAAAGTGCTTACTCATAGGGGTCATATGATTGTTGGGTTTTTCTCTGTATCTATTATTGTATGATCTACTGTACAATATAAAGTGCCTTGAGGCGACTGTTGTTGTGATTTGGTGCTATATAAATAAAATTGAATTGAATTGGTCTGACAACTCCTGATTTCTGCTGTGACATTTGAAGGGTAAGGTCAGAATTTGGTGTAAACAGCGTGAGAGCATTCCTCATGTCAACAGTTTAGACTGCTGCTGGTGCAATGGTGTGGGGAATATTTTCTTAGCACAATGTTGGACCTCTTAGTAGCAACTGAGCATCATTTAAACACCACGCCGTGTCCATCTCTTAATGTCGACAGTGTACCCATCTGATGGTCTACAGCAGGATAACACACCATGAAAGTAAATAATGCACCAAGGAAAAAATTCAAAAAGGACAGCTGAAACTAATCAAGACAAGTGAAGACAGTCAAGGTGGGGCTGAGAATCATAAAGGAGAAAAAATTGCAGGTAAAAAGCACCTTGAAAGTAAAACAGGAAGTAACCAGATGACCGAGAGGAGAAGAAAAAGGTACACAAGAGGGGGAAAGGGACTTACAGGGAAACACATGAGGAGATGGCTATGAAATCAAAGCAGGGACTACACTCAAAATAATAAAACTCATAATATACCAGGATAGAAAAAGGAAGAAAAACCCCCCAAAACAAAACAAAAACTGAAACATAATATCAAAATATATTAACAGGAATCTGAAACACAAAACTCATGACATACAAGTAAATCAGATTCTTTGTAAGCCTTCAGTGTTGCACAAGATGACAACAGCATCAGGGATTTCTCTTTAAACAGAGAGCTGAAACACAGTTGTGTTGCTAAAGAACATATGGATCTCGGAGGAGGACAATGGTGCTTGTGTCTAATGACGATGGTGGTCGAACATTACTCAGTTTCATTTTGGCCTTTGCTGTGATGTCCCCAAAGTTTGTTTGGTCAGAATCAGGAGTGCACTTTGGGCAAAACTGCTGCAAACGCCGCCTTATTTGAAGATTCACACACATTTGGTCTTGAGCAATGAGCAATTTTTAGTTAAACCAGAAATAACCCGCTACGTAGCTGTCTGTCTACCTCGGTGTTTGAGCTGCATCTTAAATGTGCCTCGAGAGGAAGAAAAAAAGTGCCAGCAGAGGTTGCATTCGAACATCATACATTAATGTGCTTGCACAACTTTATTCGTGCCACTGAATACTAAGCAACAAGTCTATAAAAGCTCATTTTGTAGGATTGTTTGTTTCTCACACGTTCGCCGCATCATGTTGACATATATGCATCTATATGTATTAAATTCCTTAATAAATAATTGGAATGCATTATTCTAGAGAATATGACACTCAGGGGGTGGATGTATTATTGAAAAAACAGTTTGAGGATCTAAAATAGGAAAACGTGCTTGAACTGGTTTTGACAGCTATATTGAGCAAATATGCCCAATAGGTTTTTTTTTTCTTATTTAGCTCCCACTCCCGTCTGTATACGTCTCCCTCTAAAAATAACTCGCCTGCATTAAAGCTGTAAACTGGACTTCTAATAGCAGCCTTATGTTCAAATATTGCATAACTGTCCCTGTGATTGAAACAGGCCTAGAGCTAGGCTGTATTGATGTACCAGGTATATTTAGTTGCTTAAATTTATTGAAGTGGTTGGTTAAACCTTTCCTGAGCACAATGATAATTCACTGCCAGGCTGCATCATTTGACACTTAAGAGGTGGTATAAGTTTTCAAGTCTCAAGTTGATTACGTCCAAACTTAACATATGAAAAGAGGAAGAACACTCTGTAGTATTGAAGCAGTCAATGGATTTCAGGTTTGTTTGTGAAATGAAAGTGAATGCTTCTTAGCGTACCTTGTCCCAAGTAAATATTTATCTAAAAATAACTCGACACAAGGAAATCATTATTGGCCTCCACCCTTTTTAACCTCCCTCACCTCCTCCTGATGTTTGGGCAAGAACTAACACATTTAGAGTCAATACAGGGAAAGGCATACAGAGGACCTGTATATATTGAGCAGCCTGCAGAGCTTTTGGTTCCTTTCACAGCAGCACAACGTGGGCCACTGTGTCCTGTACGCTGGCCGCAGACATGGCACGCCTGGCCCTCCCTGTCTTCCTCGTCCTCAGCTTCTCCTTGCTCCACATCTGCAACAGCGGTCCGTCTCGCACCAGGAAGGCTGTTTCACCTCGCCAGTCTGGAGGTAATTGTATAAATCCTATCAAATCATGGCTTTATCTGACCTGTGTGTGTGTGTTTTTCTTAATTGTCTCCTCCTTGTGCAGCTACAGAGGAGGAGGATGTGATGTCACAGCTCCAGAGGTTGTGGCAGGAGGTCAATTCTCTGAAAGAAATGCTGGCACTGCAGACAGGTATTAGTGAGAGCGTTTCTGCATTCCTGATAAAGTAATATTAATGTACAGACAAGCAAGACGAGCAAGAGTGTGAACAGTGCTGCATTTATAACTTAATAGCCAGAGTTTAAAAGTCAGAGTGATTCTGTAATCTGACGCACATTTCATATCAACTAAAAAAGGAAGAAAAAATAATAATCGAGACGCTTTCACAACATACTCCTATAGTGTGTAAAATCCATCAACTGCTGCTTAAGTGCTAATGTTTAAATTCAATATTTTGTCAGATATTAGCAGTGTCATAGAAAATCCTCGAGTCTCTTGGGAGGTTTTCCACCTATTTGATTTCAAAATCTGAAGTCTGAGAACAGCACTGGATTTTCTGTGGCCGAGAAGAGGCTGCTGAGGATGCTGAAGAGCAAATTATTCTTTAATCAGCTACTGAGGTCAAGTTACAGTTGACCATTTCAAATTCCCTCAACAGAAGGAATTTAAATCTTTAGCAAGGATTTCTTGAACACAAAGTGAATGATTTAATGAAAATCAATGGGTTAGAAGAGACTTTGAAGAAATAAAAATGAAATTAATACACAAACTCAAAAGGCTAATTCTGATATAGCATACCAATTTTCTGCTATATAAATTATGAAAACTGTTGACTTTTTCTGTATTAATTAAAGAGAAATGTGCCTGAATATAAACTTGATAATTTCTTGAAATTAATATTTAATGAAATTGATCAATACAGCCTGCAGACATGAAGCGTACCCTTAATTGTAGAATGAACCTTATGGTGCCAGCTTATCAGCAGAGGGCAGTAACACTCCAAGAAGCCTTTAAATGCAAAGTAACAGGTTCACTTGCAAGCTGCATGATGGTTACATGAATAGTTCTTGCAATGTAATTTGATGGGACTAGTTTATAGTGTTACTTTACCATTCATTAATTCATGAAGTAAATGCTTTGTGTTTTCAGTGTGTCTCCGGGGCATCAAAGTTCATAGAAAGTGTTATCTTACAATTGAGGAACCCAAACATTACCATGAAGCAAATGAAGACTGCATTGCACAAGGTGGAACTCTTGCAACACCGCGGGACATGTTGGAAAACAATGAACTGAGAGACTATGCAAAGAGGAGTGCTCCCGGGTCTAAGGACTTCTGGATCGGTGTGGCAGACATAGTGAAAAAAGGCCAATATGTCGATGTCAACAGCCAGCCAGTCCGCTTCTTTAACTGGGATCGCTCCAAGAAGCAGCCCACAGGAACGAAGAGGGAGAGCTGTGTTGCTCTTTCAGTGGCTGCACAAGGAAAGTGGTATGATGAGGTGTGTCGCAGCCTGAAAAAGTACATCTGTGAATATGTCATTCCCTGAAGCCAGAAGTGGAAAGAAGAAATTAAATAAAAGGATGTTGACGATTTGATGATCACTGATGCAGGTTTATTTGACAAAAACTGTACAAACCCTTGTGTCTATGATAGGAAGTTTTTTTCTCTGTGGTTATTAATTGGGTTCTAAAACAATCCTAATATTCAAAATAGTAACTATAGGTGGATTTTATATGAGTTCTCTGTGATACAAGAACTTTATCTTCACATGAAGCAATTCCCAATGGCTCAGACATCGACTGAGCAGATCATGAAATTAAAAATTATGAGTGAAATTTCACTGAAATAAACAAAAATGTAAGCTTCTGTTGTTTCCTGGAAATGATTTCATTTCACCATTACTTTTCTACATTAGCTTTAGTCTATTAATTTCATCATTTTACACTTTACATTAATGCAACTCCATACATAAGTATGAGAAAGTTCCTCGGTGCACACTTCAACTTCTCATGAAGTATTTTTGACTGTTTCACATTCATTGGTGTGAAACTGCAACAAAACCCACAAAATGATAACATTTTGTTTTATCGGGAAATGCAACATGTTTGAGGGACCCTTGTTGCACAACAGTCATAAAATGTACTGACTTAAAAAAAAGTAGCACAAGCAGTTCTGAATGTTGAGTAACGTTTAAACATTTCCTGGCTACAATCTATAAGAGGCCTGAGCAACACAGCAGGGCTGTGATAAAACTGGAGTTGCAGGCTCAGTTGTGCTCAACATTTCAGATTTTTTATTGCAGTGACACAGAATAGAGCCGTTATCACACCTTGAACCTTCGTGAGGTGACAATGTCAAATATTTACTCCTGTTTGCTCCGAATTGCTGCTGCCACACTGCAGTGCAGATGTCCGGTTATAGGAAAAATATTTTTGGTCATCTAACTACAAAACACCAGTTTAACAATCTACAGATGAGAGTTCAGCAACTACTGTGTCACTGTCCCCCACATCTGCTCTTCAGTCACAGCCAGCTGAGATGGTTGAGATGGCGACTACTAACCACGGTTCAAGGCAGGGACATTTATGTCTCTCTCCCTCTTTTTGTGCTAAATCTTCAATCTGTAATGAGCACCTATATCCCTCCCCACAATAAGCTATTAAAAAATGATGAATTCACATCTGCGGTATATGGAGACAGCTTTATTACACTTCTAAAAGAGAGCCCCAGGTAAAAACGAGCAGCTGGGACCCCATTAAACACCTGTTCCACCCCTTTTCTGTAGACTCAGTGCTGGCCAAAACTGATGTGTACCAACCCATCCATCCCTTTTGCTAACCTTTTATCCAGCTATCATCATACTATAATGACTGTAGTGTATATATTATGTGTTCTCGATCTCCTCCTAGACAAGTGGACCAATCTTGAAACTTTGCACAAACATTGCCGAGGACACCATGAGTGCCAACATCTGTATTTTATACAAATTACACAATCATATTTATATTTTATAACACTGAATGGAATGTCAGATTAGAATGGTGTGTCATAATATATTTGTAGCATATTTACTGATCTATGCATGTTTCTTATCTAGTTTGCTAGTAAAGTGAAAGGCGGGGTATACCCTAGACAGTTCGTCAGTCTTTTGCAGGGCTGCTGTGTTGTAATTCAAGTAAACATAAATTTATACATGCCAAATACATCCCCAGACAGGTATACTAAGCGTGCACCTTGTGATTTTTGTTGTCATTGAGCTCCACCAAGCTCAAATCAAATCACTTTTATTGTCGCATCACATGCGCTGGTACACTGGTACAGCACATGTGCGTGAAATTCTTGTGTGCAAGCTTCACAAGCAACAGAGGTGTGCAAAATACAAGAAACATAAGAACAAAGCAAAGGGGTTGGCCATTCATTTTTCCAAGGAGCCACATGAGAAAATGGGACTGGGCCACATCAGTAATCTTAACTCGGTTCTGCTCATTATTAATTTCATCTCTGGGTCTGGGGTTTTATTCAGGTTGAGATCTGGAGCAGAATCACAATCACAGAATCAGAATCAGAAAGACTTTATTTATCCCCAAGGGTCAATTTAGAATAAAAAATTAACTTAACTCTATTCATGTTTTCGGACTATGGGAGGAATCTGGAGTGCCTGGAGAGAGCTGGTTGAACATGCAAACCTCATACAAGAATGCATAGCTGCCTGGTGGATTCAAAACAAGGACCTTCTTGCTGTGAAGGAACCACTGCTAACCACGCTGATGCCCCACTATGTCATTATATATATGTATGCACAATTGTATAGTGAAATCCTCTCATTATATTAGTAGTTTAGGCCCAACAGGCTACAGGCTTAAGATTCTACGTGGGAGGATTATTAGAAGCCAAGTGGCGCAGATGAGCCTACAGTCAAACCCACGCCATCATTTACATTTAGAGTGAAAATAATATCAATAAAGTTTTGAATTTATTAAATCATAAAAGTAGGCACATCTTGTGCTATTTTTTTATCTTAATCTGATAATAACATGACAATTAATATATTACATAGTAGAAATTAAATTCACACATCTCTCTCATACACAAACTGTGCGCTTGTACTGTATATCTGTCATCTCTGCCCTTTAACGAAAACAAGCGAAAACACGCACACTCGCCGACGTCATCCTGTCCGCATCACGCACGCTTATCTGTATGGAAAGTGACGCCAGAGCTCCCTGAGTGAAGTCTCGCGGAGTAAAAACACCGGCCATTTTTCTCCATTTATAGCACGACACTTTGTGCTGGAGGTAGTGTAACCGAGAGTGTTGCGATTTCACTTTGATAAGCCTACAAGTTTTGGCAAGTTTAATTTTGGTATTTAAGCATCCAAACTTCTAACAAACCGACCACAAACAATGTTTGTGTTGACCGCTGCAAAGTTTGTTCGCTGACATCCCTGTCCGGATAGATGCTTGTCTAAACTGTCGCACAAATGGAAATGGTGCCTAGCGAGGAGAACCAGTTCGTACCCAAAGAGGTGAGGTTATTATGGACCGTGTCCAGGTCGGAGAGTCAGCCTCTCTGGGCATTAGCTGTCACCTTTGCAGACCATGCACATTAATGATGCAAAACTTTCTGCAGCACTTTTGAAGTTTGCGATCTTACCCCGTCTTTAATTGACTATCTCTGAGCTGCTAACAGTTAGCCAAACATGACTTGGACGGCCTATCATGACATGGCTAACTAACGCATCTGCTAACGTTAGTTAGCGGCTACTTTCGATGCATTTCAGACAGAGAACATTTTAGGTAGCAAAAGCGTTATCATAATTACCATTTAACTGTTTAGACTCAAGACATAGCTTTATGGTCACTAAAATCCCCAACCTTTTCCATTGTTGCTAATGACATTATGTTGTCCCGTCAAACGAAGGCATTTGTCAACATCAGTTAGCTTACTAGCATAACATTAGCTTTTGGGATTTAGCTAGCAAGCGCTGTTCGCTTCTTAAATCTGATCAGTGGCAACAACTCCGGCTAATCTAGATGTTTTTGAAGTTCCCCAACCAATTGCAAATGGCAAGCAGTGCTGAAACCCCTTCGACCCCAAACAATAGTTTTACAGATATATATATTTCAAACCCTTCTTGGAATCATTTACAGGTTGTTTTTAAGTAAAACTTCTACTTTGAATGTAAACGTCAGTGCTAGCAAGACAAATTGACAAGCTAACGCTAATGTTAGCGGAATTGACTAGCTACGCTACTGATAGATGTGTGTTTAACAACATTAGCGTTTATCTCAGAATAAATTGATCGTTCTTTGTTTATTTTTTAACATCGTCGATAACCTCTTTTATTGCTGAAGATAAGTTACTTAGAATTTTTATGCTTCTAGCTTGGAGCTCAGTTAACGTGCAAAGTCTTAATGTTAACATTAGCAGTTCCTTCTTATTCAAACAGGAATAAAATGAATAGTCTCTTTGATCAACGGCAGTGACGGTAGTCAGGTTTGATTACTGATTTGTTAGCTCACATATTAACAGGATTGGTTAAGGTAAACATCATATACCGTACTGCTAACATAGCAGTCATATCCATTTAATGCGTTACACCATTATTTTTAAGGGTGTGTTTTTACTTTGTTTCTTTTATATTGGGCTCAGAGCAATTTGTCAGGCGTCCATTTAACATTAGGACCCTATTTGATAAGCGAGCCTACAGCCTATTTTCTCGCATAGTAATGATACACCTTTTGGAGTCAAGTCTTTTGACAATAAGGTTGACTGTAGCTTTTCAGTAAGAAATAGTATTTCTTACAGTATTTCTTACTGAAGAAATAATGTAACCATTATTATTAATAATGGTTAATAATGTAACCATTATTTCTTTGCCGTTATACCTCCTTGGTTCCTGAGCAATGTACGATGGAGCAGGGTTTCTGCTTATCCATGTACCCTGGGCTTTTGTACTGTGAAGGCGGTTTACTTCCTACTGATGTATAACGTCATGGTTATTTGTGCTGGGAACAGGTGAGATTCCAGATTAAAAACCAGCAAGTATGAAATTACCTACCACTGGCTGATCAAATCTCAGGAAAATAGTGTCACCATTCCTGGAAGATCCTTGGATCTTTGTGAAAGGATAGGTTTTAGATTTTTTTTTTTTAATGCGTCTCCTTTTTCCAACTATGTTTTAAACATTAATTTAATCAAACATTTGCTTTTCTAGACCATTATGTACTGTGATATTGATGAGGCTGTCAACTTGTACAGTTGGTATTTTTTTCTTGCTTTCTATCCTGATTTCAAATTGGCTAAAGTTTATTAGCCGATTTGTTAGCTCATCTCCAGTCTTGTTGGCCAAAGTGCTTAAAGTGCTCACACATTTAATACTAAACTGCCGTGCAGTGCTTTTCATCACTTACTGCTGCTTTGTCTGCAGCTGCTGTGTTCTTTTAGTCTGTATTATGCGTTTAATCTTCATAGTTTTCAAATATTATAGTTCTATCTTCCTTCATTAGTGAATCGATAACCAGCTTTGTGCATTTTGGATCTAAAGAGTATTTTGCATCTAAAACTTGCATCCTGACCATAAAAATATTAAGATATATTTGAGATGTATGTTGGCCTGTTGTGGTGAAGGTAATGTAAACTGCAGCTGGCGTTGAGAATAGGTGGAAGTTGAGGTGGGATATCCTGGGATAAAGGAAGTCACAGGGAACTCTATTTATATGTTGTTTCGAGTTAAATAAAACACGAGTGAGGAGAAAAGGCTAATTAACCACCTCTGTCATGTAAGACACTCACATGCAGCTCTACGTCAACTGTGGTAAATGTTAAGTGAATGGCTTGGGGTATTTAATAGTTCTGCTGTGTAGACTTATAACAAAAAGCACTGTCCCAATGATCCCTTTGCCGATACAATAAACAGTGGGTATAATACTTGCATTTAAATGATGAAAGTTGACAACCAAGCCCTTTTCTTGTCTTTTTTTTCCTTTTTTTTTTTTTTTTTTTGGTGCAGTTCTCAAATATGATTTATAAATTGGCAGTTGACATAGCTCTCCAATAACAGTTGAACCAAAAAAAAAAAAAAGCAACTAGGAACTTTATTTAGCAGATTGCTGATATAGCTCATATATTTGTCCACCATGTATTTCTAGTGACATCAATTGTTTATTGGCATCACCTCATGTGAAAACCCCCCCTACACTAGTGCTCCACATGGATCACTTTTATTTAAGTAACCTTCATTTGTAGTTACTGAATTAGTTCATAGGTACTGATTTTCTCATTTTTCAAATGTCTAATTTTTGTGTCTTTAAAATATTTCTGTAATATGCTGCCTGTGTTATGCTGTACCTGTAGCTTCATGTGATTATATCCATGGTAAAAATAACCTTTAATCTCATAATACACTTGTGTGTTGTCAGCTGCAGCAGCGTCTTTGTAGGCGCTGGCAGTCACATTTTGCTAAGATCACACATACAAAAAGGCTGCAAAAAGTGCAATTATTTGAATATATATTATTATTATTGTTGCATTTTATAGGTTTTTAGAAAACAGCTCAATTGTTTTTCAACCAACTGACATGTTTTACAACTTAATTTACTTGTTCTATGTGTTTTAAGTTGTTCTTCACCCTCAACTATCTCCACATATTATCAGGGTGTATTTTGGAGTTGCAGACAAAGTATTTTTGATGAAATGAAGAGGATTTCTCAGGTGTGTTTGATATAGGAGAGCGTGTACACAATCGAGCATGGTGGTAAATGGATGCATGAAGCAGTAGCCATGATGACTATTATACTAGAACAAAGCTCGACGCATGTTGTTAAACTAGAAACCAGCTTAAACAAGTACCACCTTTTTCAATAATCAAAGAGAAAGGGAATTAAATAATGATTAGCAGACAAATAATTTATTAGCATGGTGCACATTTACAGGAAAACTAAATAATTTCGTGTTGCATTTTAATCATAAATTGGTGTCACTTTTATCTACTGGTAAATGCTTTTTCTGAAATATAATTTAGTGCATTCGCTTTGTCTTGTTTTAAGATCTAAACAATATCTTGTAATAGAAATGAAAACTTTGTCATTTTGGGCGGGGTGGTACTTGCCAGCTTTTACTGTTTAAAATGTAACAGTTACAGTCTGCACTCCCAGTTAACGTATCTGAAACTTTAAGGGGTTTATATGTTATTTTAACCTAGTTGTTTTGTTTCATTTGATACTTAACAGGTAAGTAAGCTAAACTAAAACACTTTGTCATTACTCTTCAGTGCCTAGACTTTTTCTTGCTTGGTGAGTGACCTTTTCTGCCAGATTTTGCTGCTCAAGTTCTTAAGAAAGGTTGGCTTTTAGTCTGCAGGTGATTTGTCCCTGACTGGGAACACTACATACCAGACCAGTCACAAAGCAAACTATGAGGAGTGTTTAGTTGAAATGACTCAGTGCTTCTTGAAACTCCTGTTCCACCTGACTATTTTTGTTTTTGTTTTTTGCTTCAAAATTAAGCATGAGTGAGCGATTGCATGGCATGTTGTTGAAGCAGATTGTGGAGTATGTAGGAGAAATCTGACAAGTGGTTGTTCTGTCCACCGGAATCAACCAACTGCCCACCTTATCCAGTCATGTGTTGGGAGGTTTAGTGTAGGAAAAATCAGCCAGTCATGTGTCGTAAACACTTTTTGAAAAGAGGTTTCAGTAAAGCGGTTTCAGTATCGAGCCCTGATAAACCACAATTGCAAAAAAGAGAACAAGAGCTACTTTTGCAAGTCTGTTATACTTGAAGTCAAATTACTGCATGTCTACCACATCAGTTTTGTTGTTTTGTTATCTTGTTATAGATTTTTTTTTCAAAACTTTAATTTTGAAGAAGAAAGCAAGTAAGTATTTCTGTTGGAAGTATTTAATATAAAAACTAAGGAACTCAGAGCTTTTAACAGACTAATATTACAACGGTGGTTAGTTTAATTGCTTTTAGTTTAGGTTTGAAACAAGTTTTATACCGATTGTAATAATAACCTGTATAACTCAAAGCACCAGTGTTAAAGTGGCCTTTAAGATACAGAAAAAATCTATTTATACATTTAAATATCTTCTTTTCCTAATATATGCCCGATAATTATATTATTAATTTGATATGATTTAGTAAATCCATTATACTTTGGTAGAAAGGTGAGTTGGAGGGTTACTAGAGGTCCCTTCTCAATACACTACATGGTGATCCAGGTGTGGTGAAAATATGGGAATGGAAATCCTTTGAAAATCCACAGCAGGGTACTTTGTATTTAAAAAAAAAAAAAAAATTAATATTGTGCATGAAATTACAACCAACAAAACCAAAACCGAGCATCAACTGGCATGTTACTAATGACCTTTGTAGCACAGCTTTAACGTTTTTTTTATTTTTTTATTATTATTATTTTTTTAATGTTTAGCTCTTCATTGGAAAACAAACAAGTCAGAAAATAATGTTTATATCTTTTTCTTTATTTATTTGCAGATCCAAAATGCAGCCGAGGAGCCCAGAGCGCTGTGTATAATTCAGGACATCACCAGCGCGAAGACGGTGAACGAACGGCTGACTCTCAACCTGCCTGCTTCCACCACCCTCTCCAAACTTTATGAAGATGTCGCTCACAAAGCAGGATACGTAAATGGCACTTTTGGACTTGCATGGGGAAATACACAAGACATGGTTAGTAATTCATCAGTTTAGCTTTGTTTTGGTATGGAGAGTAACGTGGGTTTAGCATCAGCAGACATTAGCAGATGTGTCTGGAAAAAGGAGAAATAAAAGTAAATGCAGGATTAAGGTGCTGTGTTCGTAACTAGTGTATAACATTGAATATTTACTCATTCATGTTTATCGTGTTTATCTTGGGTAAAACTGTGTAGCAGGCAAGCTACCATAGTTTGTGGTCTCTGGATATCTATGGTACCCTGGTGCATACGTTGCTACAGGAAGATGTTTAGCTCAAACTTGCAGTGGTAGTTGGGTTGATTGACATTCTCACCATAAATGAGCCTCCCTGGATGGAGTTCATTCGAAATCAGACCAGGAACCACCTCCTTCTGACGGTCACTTCTTCTCCATTGAGTGCAATTATTGTGCTCGCATCTGCACCAACTAACTACATCAAAAGGGAAAATGAACCAGAGATCAGTTTAAACCGACCAAACAAAATTAGTTTCACTCCTCTCATTAACTTTTACTGTTGCACCTGATTTTCAGTCAGTGACACACAAAAAAAATCAGTTTGGGTAATTGTAGGTATCCCACAGTGCTTCTCTACTGTTTGGGTACAATGACAGAGTTAAAACAAAAGAGGTAAAATATGAGTCAATAAGAAATTATAGTAAGACTTATTAGTCTTACTTATCATTTGTCACTTGACTAAAAACAGCTTTAATGAAACAAGTAAAAAAAAAAAAAAAAGGCAGTGGTGCAACATGCAGAAAACTGGCAGTTTGTTAGGTAAAAACACTTTTATATCATGGTTTATTGTGACAGTTTTCTTTTTCTTTTTTTTTCTTTCAACCTCTGTTGCTCTCCAGTTGGCCAAAAAGAAAATATCGGCAGCAGCTTTAAAGTGACTTGAGTGTAACTTGACTAATTCTGGTGAACATTGATGTGATTCATAATAATGGCTCCCAACCTTTGTTTATAGTTTATTCTCACGCATGTTTCATTTGAGACACAATGTAGCTCTTTTACCTTCTTTATTGCTAGGACAGTACCACGACATCAGCTGATAATAGATTTTTGTACCCTGTCATTACATGTAAATTTACATTTTACAACTGCTACAAAATGCAAACAAGTAAAAATACTGTTGCTAAAACTGACTTTCCTAATATGTTTAATCAGTGATGAGTTTTGTACGGTTGGATCTGTGTGTACACATTATTCCCTTTTCTTAAATGAGCCCATGCTAATCCTGTTGCTGACCCAGGCCAAAGCCCAGGTGCTGCCTGTTGTTATCTCACTGAGTAGGTCAGTGGATTAAGCCACTGCTTGTTCCCACTGCAGCACTTTGCTTGCTCATCCTCAGCTTGGCCCGGAGAAACCTAGGTAGCGTTGTTCACATGTTGGCTGCAGAGGCTTTCCTTGTTAACAACAATACATGGAATTAGCTGAAAATGAATTCCGTAGGACTTTAACTCTTCCGGTGAGTTCATCCACTTTATAGTTTGTAAACAGCTAGCCTGCAGCCATCTGTTTTGACCGTTCAAACCAGATGGCTGCTAGCCCGTAGAGTGGTTCTACTGAAGTTTTCTTGGTGCTAAAAGGAAGGTTTTCTGCTCCACTGTTTACGCAAAGGGAGTAGTTTGTTTGGTCTTTATAATATTGTAAGGTCTTTTTATGTATAGTAGACTGAGTTGACTTAAGTTGACATTTTGCTTAAACTAAATATCGAATAAAAAAGATTGCATGTGTTTACTGCTGTCCAGGCATTGTTGACCTCTGTGAAACTTGTCTGTTCATATTGTGTTTATTTGCTTTCTCTAGGCACCGCTTGACCATAGCAGTGAGATGTCCCTCTCAGAGTCTGGGTTTGAACCTGGTGGTAAGAGGAATTTCCTCCAGCTTACAGATAAAGATGGAGAGCAGCCCCAGATTGCATCTGTGAGTGTTTAAGAATAAATTAAGATAATGATTCATAATTTCTTAAATAATCTTTAAAAAGAAATCTATAATTATTTCCCTACATAATCTACTAACACGCTAAACACTCTAATTGGAAACGAATAGTTATGTCTGTAACTTCTGTTCCCTGAAGGGGAGGAACGAGGTACAACACATAAGTATGGGATATCACGCCCTCGCGTGTCCTGGCTGAAGAAACCTTTATTCACGCCTTTAAGGCAGATGACGTGTAATGACACACGCACGGCCAGCCTGCACATATAGCCGCTGTTATCACAGTCATCCCTCAGTTCGATAGGTGCGCTTCACCGAGCCAAACTGCTCAGTGGGGCCACCTTGTGGCATGATCTTGGGAAAATAGGCAGCATTTGGACGCAATACGACCTTGTGGCCATCAGGAGAGAACTGTATGCAAGAGGGATGCACAGACAGCGCATGAAGGTCACCCACTCGCTTTGCCAAAGCGAGAAGTAATTCAGTCTTATATGAAAGAAATTTCATATCCACAGACTGAATGGGTTCAAACGGGGGGCTACAAAGGGCCTCCAGCACCAAAGACAAGTCCCAAGCAGGGACACTGGACTTAAGCACGGGCCTCAGCCGGCGAACTCCTTTCAGAAAACGTATGGCGAGGGGATGTGCACCTGGTGTCACCCCGTTAAAGCCAATATGACAAGCAGATATAGCGGCTAAATAAACCTTAATTGTCGAAAATGAAAGGCCCTTATCCAGCAGCTCCTGCAGGAATGTCAAAACATCCACAATAGAGCACTGAGATGGAAGCGTGTGGCGATCCTGGCACCATTGCTCGAAGGCTCGCCATTTGTAAGCGTACAAGCCTCTAGTAGATGAATCCCTAGCGCTCTGAATTGTCGCTATCACACTAGGTGGCAAACCCTTAGCAATCAAGTTTAACCTCTCAGCAGGTAAGCATGAAGGCGCCACAGGTCTGGGCGCGCATGAAACACTTTTCCTCCCGCCTGAGAGAGGAGATCCCTACGGAGAGGAAGCTGCCAAAGACTTGCTGCTAGCAGGCTGATTATCTCTGCATACCACGACCTTGTGGGCCACCAAGGGGCCACTAGAATCAGAGAGAGGGAATGCCGACGCACTCTCTCTAGAACTGGAGATATCATTTCCACTGGGGGAAAAGCATACAGGAGCACGTCTGGCCATTGGTGCGCAGCTTCAACAGGGGAAGCGAGCGTGTTCCTCCCTGCCTGTTTATGTAAGACACCACTGTTGAATTGTCCGTCCTGACTAAGACATGCTGGCCATCCAGGACTGGACGGAAATGCTTTAGAGCTAAGAACACTACTAACAGCTCTAAGTGGTTGATGTGCAGCTGGCGCTGGGCTGCGGACCAGATCCCTCTCACTGATGCACCCTCGCACAGCGCTCCCCACCCTCTTAGGGAAGCATCTGTGGACACCACCTTGCGAAACAGCATGTGCTCCCTCCAAGGACGGAGAGCTAGCATGCAAGACGGAGGTGACGTGATGCACACAAACGGTGAGAGAGAGCCCAGCGTTGAAACGCTCTCATTTTTAACAGTCCAAGTGGCACTACGGCGATCATAGATGCCATCATGCCCAACAAGCTTAATATCGTCTGGAAACGCAGTCTGTGTCCCAGCTGAAACTGAGCGAGGCAGCGATGAAACGTGGCCACTCTGTGCTCCGACAAACGTGCGCGGCTGGAAAGCGAGCATATTTCCAAATCAAGACAAGTAATCTGCTGACTCTGGATTAGCAAGCTCTTTTGAAAGTTCACAGAGAACCCCAGTGTCTGAATGTGTGACAGAACCAGCGACAGCTGTGTCTCCGCCTGCTCTCTGGAGCAAGCTACGAGAGCCCAGTCGTCTAGGTAGGCTAAGATGCGGATGCCTCTCGCTGAGGGGCGCTAGCGCTGCCTCGGCATATTTCGTAAAGGTGCGAGGAGCGAGCGACACCCCGAACGGCAGCACTAGGTATTCGTAGGCTACGCCCTTGAATGCAAACTTCAGAAACTGCCTGTGTTTCGGGTGTATAGCCACATGAAAATAAGCATCTGTTAGATCGATTGTTGCAAACCAATCTCCCGGGCAGACCGCATTCAAGAGCTGTCTGAGTGTTAGCATCTTGAACCTGTACGTTCGTAGATATGTGTTCAAGACTCGCAGGTCGAGGATGGGACGAAGCCCTCCCCCTTTTTTCGGAACAACAAAATAACGGCTGTACCAACCTTTGTCTGTCTCCGAAGCGGGGACCACTCGTATTGCTCTTTTCTGCAATAGCGCCTTTATTTCCTCTCTGAGTATCATGGTGGCTTGACCTGGAACTGCAACCGGTAACCCATGGCAACGGTTCGCAGCACCCACGGAGAGGGGGCACAAGCGCACCACTGAGGGAAGTGAGCAGCCAGCTGGCTGACCTGCAGCACCGTCGGCGGGGCGTTGTCGCCCCCCAGTGTGTCTGCAGGGGACTGCATCACCTGCCTGACCTGGCTCATTCTGCCTGCAGGCTGAGCATTTGTGATTGTTTGAGAATAAACAACACTCTTTATTGATTGTAACATGGAAACATGTACATTCATACATTTTGTTGGAGGCACCTTTTCTGGGGCACAACAATGAAAAACAGCGGGAACACTCGATGTGGTCACCTGAACATTTAACACACCTGAACAGGGAGTTACCTGAGGCATTTTGTGTGCAGGGGTTTTGTGCTTGGGAGACAGTGTTAGGAAAGTGCAGCGCCTTCTGGGGCTGACAACCTGAACAGAACTTAAGCGGCACCTCTTGTGCGGCAACAGAGGGGTAAAAGCAGCGTCTCCCTGCTGCTGGACCCCTTCTCCACTCGAACAGAGTGGGGACGGGACAGATAAGCAGCCAGAGATGACTCCATAGGGGGTGGGTTAGCTAAGCCAGCCCCGTCGGCGCCGTCCAATTCCATGTACTGTCCATAGCCAGGCACAGTGACGTTGGTAGACAGAGGTTTGTCCCATGATGCTGTTAGCTTGCAGAGAAAGTCTGGGAACACGGGAAGGCAGTTTTTGGCCGTTGCGGGCTCCAGTGGGAGGAAAAAACCCGCGAACCGCGATGGCTTTCTGAGCTGGCGGAGGAGAGGGCCAGTCCACCTGCAGCTTCTCAGCAGCACGGCGAAACAGGGAGAAAAGAGAGGTGTCATCGTGGCCGACCGGCGCGGCAGCGGCGACACATTGGGCCGACAATGCGCTCTCCTGCTCATCCTCCGACAAACCATGGATGTCCAGGCTGATGTCCAGCACGTCATCGTCTTCCTGGGGAGCGCTGGCGGGCTTCAACCCAGGCTGAAGCCCGTCATCGCTCCTGCATGGTTCCGGCTCGTCATCAGCTAACCCGTCAACGTATTCCATGTGGTCAGCCCAGCTAATTGCGGGGACATCGACCGGAAAATCCTCGTCTTCGGACTCGGAAAGGAGAGGGTCATGCCGTGCGACAGCCGAGCGTCCCAGCACTTTTTCCACAAACGTCACCTGTCTTTCCAGGGTTGAGCGCCGGAGCTGGCGGCAAAGTGCACAGGCTTCGGGCTCCGTCCACGCTAGGAGAGCGTTGACGATCCCAAGGTAGACAGGGCAGGCATCGTGCTGGTCGCTATCGTGCAAAGAGAAACTGCATCCCTGAGGACAGGGGCGAACAGAAGATTTCTGCTTTGCTCGCTAGGTTTGGAGTCCATTTCAAAACGCAAAGCGAAACACTGCACAAGAAAAAGTTGAAATTAGCGCTCCGCGGGCAGCCTACACACCAACTGCGCGGTGGAGGCTAACACCAACAGGGGCAGTTAAGCTAAGTTCAAGTCGGCAGACAACGGAGCTAACTAGCAGCAGCTAGCTAGCCCAACTCAGCAGAGGTGTTCTCAGTGAGGTGAAGAGCGTAAGAACTGAGGGATGACTGTGATGACAGCGGCTATATGTGCAGACGGGGCCGTGTGGCTGTCATCACACGTCATTTGCCTTAAAGGCGTGAATAAAGGTTTCTTCAGCCAGGACACGCGAGGGCGCGATATCCCATACTTACCGAGTGAATCGACTAAAAGGGAACGAAAGATGTTATTACAAGGCATGTTTGTGTTTGTAGGATGAGTCAGGAACAGCAGATAGCAGTGGACTAGATGACAGTTCCCAGGAACGATTTATTGGACCCCTACTGAGAGATGGGACTCCTGGCTGCAGTGGTGACTACAGCAGTCCATCTTACTCTTACTCGTCCATCCTTAGCAAGTCTGAGACGGGTGAGGTTTGGTTACATGTTGAATATGTGACACCTTTCCTTTTATACATCTCCAACCGATCACTTACTTCTTGTCTCTTGCTGCCTTTACAGGTTATGTGGGCTTGGTCAACCAAGCGATGACTTGCTATTTGAACAGTCTGCTGCAAACATTGTTCATGACCCCAGAGTTTAGGAATGCACTCTACAAGTAAGAAATCATGATTATGGATCACTTTGTGAAAATTCTCTTGTCACATATAATAGATTTAGAATTCTCAAATATCTGCTGTTCGACTTCAGTTGGGAGTTTGAGGAGCAAGAGGAGGATCCTGTCACCAGTATTCCCTACCAGCTGCAAAGACTGTTTGTTCTGTTGCAAACTAGTAAGAAACGGGCAATTGAGACTACTGATGTGACGCGAAGCTTTGGCTGGGACAGCAGTGAGGGTGAGCTATGTACTTGCCTGTGAGTAGGCTCACATGGCTGGTTTGCATGTTCATGGAGGACAAGACCATGTGCCTCTGTCTGTACACTTAATTATACTTTTTCTTTCTTTGTGCTTTTGCTTTTAGCTTGGCAACAACATGACGTCCAGGAGCTGTGCAGGGTCATGTTCGATGCCCTGGAGCAGAAGTGGAAGCAAACGGAGCAGGTAGGAGAAAACAAGTAGTTTTCTCAGACTATTAACAACAACAACAAAAAAAAAAAATCTACATCCAGGCTCAGGCTCCCCCCAGAATGGGAACAAAAGGCCTACTGTGGAAAAAGTGAAATGTGCCAGTAAGCCCTGGGGTTAGCTTTTTCTTATCTCAGGAATAGGCTATAAACGACAAACACTTAGACCAGTGTACGAATGTGCAGCCATGTGGTTTGTAAACGCAAGCATAAGTACATGTGAATGCTATTTAAAATTTTTTTTTTTAAAAAAAATCTCATACTACACGGGATTTTTACTTGTAGTTTTCAGCCATAGAAAGTAAACTGATGACAGGATATATAAACTGTACATTTTTTCTTTCAAACTCCAGTTTTCTTCTACTACTAATCTTTAGTTTATATATTCATAAATATCTGGAAACAGTTAAGTTTCCCCCCAGCCTACATGTGCCATGTGAACCATAAGTGATGATTGCATTAAATTCCATTTTGGCATCCTAACACGGTTATTATACTTAACTAAAACTAAACTAAAAACTAGAATTGGCTTGTAAACACATTTTAATTAAAAGAAAGTACCTGCAAAATTAACGAAAATGTATTTAAAAGATACACAAACTGGTTAAGTCTCAGTTTGGACAGCTGGAAAAAAGTAGAATGCCCAAGGTGGGTGGTTGGAGGGAAATTGCTGCCCCCAGTGGAGAAGTGCCTTGGGATCTCATTCATGAATGAGGGGAGACGGATTGGTGTGGTGATGATTTGGAGGCTGTACCGATATGTTGTGGAGAAGAGAGCTGAGAATGACAGAGAAGCTGTCAATTTACTGGTAATCTTACTCTCACCTGTAGAGTGAGGAACTCGAAATAGAAATGCTTCTCCTTCATCAAAAGGAGCTAATTGAGGTGGTTTGGGCATCAGACTGGGAATACCTCCTGGGTACCTCCTAGGTGAGGTGTTTAGGGTAATTCCTACCAGGAGGCCACGCTGGAGAGATTGCATCTCTTTGCTGGCTTGGGGATGCTTTTTTTCCCTCCCTGGATGAGTTGAAAGAGATGCCTGAAAAGACGGAAGTCGGGCCACCTTTGCTTACAGTGTCGAATCCAAGAAGATGATAAATGGAAGATGGATGGATGGATTAGTTTGAATAAATTTGTTAACACAGCAAAATGAGGCTATGGTGCAGTTTATAGAGACTGGGATGTCCATGTGACTCCTTTTTTTTCTTTCTTTTTTTTCCTTTCCCTTTTCTCTTTTCCTTTCTCTCTTTTTTTTTTTTTTTTTTTTTGTTTGGTTTTCCTTTTGTTTTGGAAAACC
>NW_024582411.1:1530242-1540303 GCF_018398535.1 Haplochromis burtoni
TTTTTTTTTTTTTGTTTGGTTTTCCTTTTGTTTTGGAAAACCATGTGACTCTTTATCAGAATGTGCAATTTAAGAAGTATAGAACAGGAAAAGACTGAAACTAATAAAAAAAACTAACATTTAATGTTTTGGGGCAATAAATAAAATAATTAAACAAATGAAAATGAACAAATTCTCTCAGGAAACCAAACTAATGAAAAAATGCAAAACTATCTTGGTCCATATTTATTAATCTCAGTAGAAAAGACTTATATTAAATATACAACACAAGTGTTTTTACCGTTTCTAAATGGTTTGCTTGATTCTTGATTCAATAATGGGACAAAACCATCATGACCAGAATTAATACCTAATGACTTTTATAAATAATGACATACATTTTTTGTTCCAGAGCAAAAGTTTTTAATCAAATAAAAATCATTCCTGCAGCTCTTGGGTTCATTCTTTCTTTGCTTTAGGTTTCTGTTACTCTCTGTTTTGAGTATTTTTTTTCTTTCTCTGACTGATAAGTTGAGGGCTTGTTGTGCAGTGTTAACAGTTACGCTGGTTTGTCCGGTGTCTGTCATTTCAGCTGTCTGGAGAAAGCTACAGATGGCAACTGACTAAAAAGAAATACTTTCCTTGTCCTGTTGTTGTCTGTTGTATTTTATTATCCTGAGAAATTTTCATATGCAGTTGCCGCCGGAGTTGTATGGTAAAGGGAGGTTTATGGGAAACCAATCTAAACACAAGTAGAATTATTCTGTATCCCACTACATTTTGCTGTCAGCACTTGCTTTTCCAGAAGTAGAGAGAAATCGTCTCACAGCTAATGTTGCAATTTGGTAGCAGACCATTTTGTATCCTGAGTTGATTTTCTTTAAAGTAAAATGTGGCAGAGAAACCTGACTGTTCTCTCCCTATCTGCAGGCTGACCTGATCAACCAGTTGTACCAGGGAAAGCTGAAGGACTATGTCCGTTGTCTGGAGTGTGGCTATGAGAGCTGGAGGATTGATACTTACCTGGACATCCCTCTTGTGATCAGACCCTTTGGAGCCAGCCAAGCCTATGGCAGTGTGGTGTGTTTCTCACCCTTTGTTCTTCTAAGCATATACTTTATCACAGCAGCACTTAACATTTATTAACTCTTTGCAATTCAGTGTTGCTTAAAGGTTACTTTAAATTCAGTACTTGGTACAGTTTCAAACTATTTGATATTAAATTGTTATTCTAAATTGATTTGATTTACATGATATGATTTTTTTTTTCTATTTTTATTTATTTATTTATTTTTTTGATGCCACAGGAGGAAGCATTACAGGCATTCATACAACCAGAAACACTTGATGGGCCCAACCAGTATTTCTGTGAACGCTGTAAAAAGAAATGTGATGCCCGTAAGGTAAGTATACTAAAAATGTAACATGGAAGTCATGATTAGAGAGTACAGTGTTTTGCTAATGTCTCTTCTCATTTTCTGACATCACACGCAGGGGCTGAGATTTCTGCACTTTCCTTACCTGCTGACATTACAGTTGAAAAGGTTTGATTTTGACTACACCACTATGCATCGCATCAAACTTAATGACCGCATGACCTTCCCAGAGGAACTTGACATGAGTCCATTTATTGATGTGGAAGATGAGGTGAGAGCACCATTGAATTTACCTGCCTCTGTCATTGTCATTACTGATTTGGATTCATCCTATGGGATGCCTTTTAATCAATTTTGGAATTCATTTTCTCCTTTATGACTGCTAACGGAGGAAGCAAAGCAGAACCAGTGACGCTCCCTCTGCATCACCTTAGGATTATGGGTTTTGTGTTATCATGTGGTGCCTTCATTGTAGGGCTGTATGTTTTTCCCAAACAGTGCAACCTTAGTTTCATCAGTCCACAAAAACATTTTTCCAAGTGTTGAGGGTCAAGGTGCCCTGTGTGTAATCTTGTGCTGTGTCCTGCCATGACAGGCTTCAGTCAGCCATAAACCATGGTTTGTGTATGTTGACCAACTGAGATGTTAACCAACTTGCTGGTTTCTTAATGTCCTACATTTCTACGCTGGATTAGTTCTTTTCTAATTGATCTTTTGAATTCACCTTTAACTCTGGTGTTGTTTTTCAAATTGCGTACTCTGTAGAAGTCCCCTCAGACCGAGAGCTGCACTGACAGCGGAGCAGAGAATGAAGGCAGTTGCCACAGCGACCAGATGAGCAACGATTTTTCCACCGATGATTGTGTGGATGAGGGCATCTGCTTGGACAGCACCAGCAGCACAGAGAGGGTGTTGAAGCCAAAGGTGATCATCCTCACTTAGATGGATTTGGTGTGCTTGGTTTGTACGTGAGAATGTATCTGACAACAGATTAAAAGGAAGTACCTGATTTGCCAACGGTGTAGTGATAAGAGGGATTGTTATTCTGCAAGTGTCAGCTAAAAATGTTATACTTCTCTGGTCTTGTTAAATATATAAATTCATCTTTTATTTACAGTGTTCTAAAGATGTGTGATTATTCTCTATTTTTGCTTTAAAGTGGCAAAATATGGGAACGTGTGTATCTCTAAAAATATAGTATGTTGACAGTGAAATCTGCAACACAATTATTGGTTTTAACTGAACAGTGTTCCCCTATTTCTTCTCAGAGTTTGCTGACCTTTGAGCTGTTTTCTGTTATGGTCCATTCTGGGAGCGCTGCGGGCGGGCACTATTATGCCTGTATCAAGTCCTTCAGTGATGGCCAGTGGTACAGTTTCAACGATCAGCACGTTAGCAAGGTCAGTCTCTGCTCTTGAGTGACACGTTTTGGCTTCCTACTGAAAGCAAATGTCAGGCAGTGCTTGCCATTTCTATATACTAGACCAAAAAAAACCTGCCAACTGCAACTGCCATTTAAAATGCTGCTTATTGTCATTGTGGTAACCTCTGAATAGTTTTTTTTTTTTTTTTGTTTCATTGTGTTCATTTCTGTCAAACAGATCACCCAGGATGATATCAGGAAAACATATGGGGGATCCTCAGGGAGCAGAGGCTATTACTCCGGTGCCTTTGCAAGGTCAGTTGTGTTCCACAGCAGTCACAGGCCTTGAGACCAGTTGGCAACCCCCAGTTGGCCCCAGGGAAAAAATGTCTATTTCTTGGCTAGGTGGTGAGTGATTGCTGGAGGCTCGTGCTGTACCAAAAACCTCCATGTCATTGCTTTGGTCGATCATATTGTGCAGAAAGCAATCTTGAGATGATTTTCAAGCAGCACCGTGTATCTCCATGCGATTTGTTTCACCTTGTGGCTGGCAGCAGCCACTTTCCGACTGGTCAGGGAATGCACGTTTTTTCCAGGAGTCGCTGATTTTGTGATAGAGGACTCCCTCACATCAAATGCTTCTAATACACTGACTTTGGAAAATGAATGGTGTTTATCTTGTTATTCACATCTGTTTCTAAATGTGAAACCTTTTATTTTCCCCCCGTTTGTGTTTGTAATTTTGTTTTTATTGAAGTAATAGTTTTCTCCTTCCTCTTACCTTCCCAACAGCTCTACAAACGCATATATGCTGATTTATAGACTGAAAGATCCTTCAAGGAATGCAAGTAAGAAATTCATTCAATTAAGTCTTGCTAAGGAAAATGTAAAAATTAGAGCAAGAATGACAGTTTTTCCACATTTCTGAATTAAAAACTCCCAAACTGTAAAAGTCACAGGTTTTCATCTTTTCGTCGTAACCTAGTGAATGTGTTTGGCCTTTTGTTAACTTGTTTTTTTGCAAGGAAAGTGTTTAAATAAAACAATTTCACTTGTCTTCTGATACCTACTACACGTAAGAAGATCCTTTACACAAGTTTCCACTGTGCCCTATCTGCCATCCATCTGAACTAAACTTGTCCAGGCTTTTGCCTGTATTTGCAACTTATTTTTAAAGCTTTGTGTTGCACCAGTTGCAAAGGAACCAGCTTGCCCTCTTGCCTTTGTCTTGTGGTCATAATTTTCCCATTTTTCATACTCTGATACATACCCTGAGCTCTGTAGTTTTCCTCATGCCACTGGATTTAATGTGTAATCTCTGAATTGTCTGCAGAGTTTTTAGCCGTGGAGGACTTCCCAGACCACATAAAGCGTTTGGTTCAAAAGGAGAAAGAGTCTGAAGAGCAAGAAAAGAGACAGCGGGAGATTGAACGCAACACTTGCAAGGTGCTGGGCTGTTTGCCTAATTTATAAGGATAATTTAATACCCTGTCTCTCTCTCTCTTTTTTTTTTTTTGGTAGTCTTATGCTCTTTACTTTTTAGATCAAGCTCTTCTGCATGCATCCTGTGAAGATGATGATGGAGAGCAAGTTGGAAGTGCACAAAGACAAAACTCTCAGAGAAGCAACAGAAATGGCCTACAAGGTTTGTTAGATTTGTTTCAGTTACTTTTGGAGGAATCTTGAAAGACATTTGGTGCATTCAATTTTCTTTCTTCCATTAACTTTGCAACACAGCATTACTGTGACTAGCAAAAGAAAAGAAACTCACTTTAGAGTTTGGATTTCAAAACTTGCTGCTAATTTCTTTAATGGGTGTTCTGTATGTCAGATGATGGAGCTTGAGGGAGTTGTCCCTCTGGACTGCTGTCGCTTGGTAAAATATGATGAGTTCCATGAGTACCTGGAGCGCTCTTATGAAGGAGAGGAGGACACACCAATGGGCCTCCTCCTTGGAGGAGTCAAGTCTTCATACATGTTTGACTTGCTTCTAGAAACCCGCAGGCCAGATCAAGTGTTCCAGCCTTACAAACCTGGAGGTCGGTAATCTTCTACTGTTGACTGCTTGTTGTACATAGTGCTGTTTTCAGGATGATAAAAGCTGAGTTGCCAGAGTCTGAACAGACAAACTGTGATGATCAGAAACAAATACACACCGGTGACAGGTGTAAGTGTGTGTATCAAGCAACTTAGTTGCTGTTTATCTGCGTGGGTGTGTTTATGATTCTTCTTTTGTTCACAGAGGTGATGGTGAAGGTTCATGTTGTTAATCTGAAGAGCGAGACCATCGCGTCTCCCGTCAGCGTTCGGGCGTACTTGAACCAGACGATCACTGAATTCAAACAGCTTATTGCACAGGTTTCTTACTCTTAGCCTCTTCACAGTGTTTTGTTTTAACCATTTACCCAGGAAACTGTCAAATATAGTGGTGTCGGTTATATTAATGTAAGCCTGTTTTGTGTGCATTTCTTTCCAGGCTACAGGGCTTTCTGCAGAGACCATGCGTGTGGTTCTGGAGCGCTGCTATAATGACCTCCGGCTTCTCTATGTCCCAAACAAGACACTGAAGGCTGAGGGATTCTTCAGGAGCAACAAGGTCTCTTGTTTTCTTCTAACTTTGACAGTTGTTCTGTCTTGTGCGTTATTGTGTTTCAGTTTTGTTTTAAATTTCACAAAGTCTTATTATATATGTTATTATTACATGAAATTTGCTGATTTGTTTGTTGGCCATTGTTTTTCACCAGGTTTTTGTTGAGAGCTCTGAGTTGACCGATCATCAGGTTCCTTTCACTGACTCGCTCTTGTGGAAACTGTTGGATCGGCACGGGAATACGATCCGGCTGTTAGTCTTACTACCAGAGCAGTCTCCTGGTACCTTGGCAAACAGAACTCTTTTCCAAAAAGTAGGAAGTGACTCTGATGTGCTCTCTGAGGGTGCAAAGGGTAACAGGAAATCTGTAGAGGCTATCCTGGAGGAGAGCACAGAAAAGTTAAAGAATCTGTCTCTGCAGCAGCAGCAGGGCTCCAGCACCAGTGACAGCCAGAAAAGCTCTGACGCCAGCGACTTTGAACATATCGAATCCCCAACCCAAGAGGCGGACTCAAACTCTTCTCTCTGCGTGGCTGCAGACAACAGAGAGTTAGAGAATCGGATCAGGGCCACGTCTGCGGGTAGCGGCGGCGCCTCCTCTGACCCTGAGAACCACTTTGCCTGTGAGGAGCGGTCGGACTCAGAAGTGAACAATGACCGCAGCACCAGCTCGGTGGACAGTGACATCCTGAGCTCCAGTCACAGCAGTGACACGCTGTGTAACGCAGACAGCGGCCCAATCCAGCTGGCCAATGGCCTGGACTCGCACAGCATCACGAGTAGCCGGCGCTCCAAAGCCCACGAGGGCAAAAAAGAGACCTGGGACACTGCAGAGGAAGACTCTGGAACTGACAGCGAATATGACGACAATGGAAAGAGCAAGGCAGAGGCCCAGTACCTGTACTTCAGAGCAGAGCCTTGTTCTCAGGATGATGCCTCATGGAATTCACAAAAATGTACAAACTTTTATTATGCATTTAAAAGCAGTTGTCATCCATAGCTAGTATATTTATGTTTTAATTACATTTAAAATCAGGCACGGGCAATTACTTCCATTCAAGGGGGAGGATTGCAAACATTCTTTACCTGTTTTGCATCCTTGACGTATATCTTTTCTTTCCTTTTTAAAAAAAAAAAGGTACATTGATGTTTCTTGTGATCTACATCAGGTTTGGTGGTTCATGTGGACAAGAGAATAACATTAGCAGCATTTAAGCTGAACTTGGAGCCCTACGTCGGCGTCACCTCGACCCAGTTCAAGGTGTTTAGGGTGTATGCCAACAACCAGGAGTTTGAGAGTGTACGGCTCAACGAGACACTCTCATCGTTCTCTGACGATAATAAGGTCAGTTTAAACTTATTACCTTGATTAAAGTCGTTTGCTTGAGAGTAAGGAAATATCTCAACAAAGACTGTGCTACTATCCATAGATAACCATTCGACTAGGCAGAGCCCTTAAAAAGGGTGAATACAGAGTGAAAGTGTATCAACTACTAGTCAATGAACCAGAGGTAAGAACTGACAGACTTTTCTTACTCATACATTGTTGTACAGCTGCACAGCATTATGTTATAAAATATATTAATTGTGGTGTTTTCTCAGCCCTGCAAGTTCCTAGTGGACACGGTGTTTGCCAAGGGTATGACTGTCAGACAGTCTAAAGAGGAGCTGCTTCCTCAGTTAAAAGAGCAGTGTAAACTTGACCTCAGCATTGACAGGTACGATTCTTTGCTTTGCAAAGTTCAGAGGACTGTTGATGCAGTTTCCCTTCAGGTAAAATGAACATGTATACAAAACAGCATGTATCTATTTATCTCTGTGTGGTCAGGGTTCGCCTCAGGAAAAAGACGTGGAAGAATCCGGGCACAGTGTTTTTGGATTACCACGTTTATGAGGAAGACATCAGCATTTCGTCCAACTGGGAGGTTTTCCTTGAAGTCCTTGATGGTAACTTGTGTTTTTCACTTTCTTTTAAACATTGCTTCACTATGCGTTTTTCTTTGGGTACCTCAACTACCTTACTTATTTTAGTTTTTTTCTGTTCTAATAATATAAACTTTTTCTTTAAAGGTATAGTAAATAATTTCCTTTAAGGTACAGAAAACAAACATTAAATCATCTGTTTCCAGGGACTCAAAAAACATCACATTGTTGAATTGTTAATATGCTGTGAAACGCCACATGGAGACAGATTAATAAACGACGTGTATTTGGTTCTAGAGTGAAGGAAAATTTGTTTTCACTGAAGTTTCATTTAAAGTGCAGTTGATTGATCCACAGCCTCTAATGTTTCTCAGAACCAGAGAAGATGAAATCAATGTCACAGTTGGCCGTTCTGACTCGGAGATGGAGCCCGTCTACAATGAAGCTGGGGCCTTTTCAGGAAGTGATTCTGGAGAGCAGCAGCGTGGAGGAACTCAAGGAGAAGGTTTGTCTGCTGCATGACAAATGTGTTTTACTCATGTTCAGTGTTTAGCTGAGGGAAACTGTTGTATTCCTGTGTCTAATGTTTTTATTCTGTTGGCAGCTTAGTGAAATCAGTGGTATACCATTGGAAAACCTGGAGTTTGCAAAGGTAGGTGGATGTAATTACCTGAAACCTGGGACCCGATTTTTCTAATATGTTTGTATTGATGACACTGCTATCTGGTCTCTGCAGGGTAGGGGGACATTTCCTTGTGATATTTCTGTGTTGGAAATCCATCAGGATTTAGACTGGAACCCCAAGGTGTCAACCCTTAATGTGTGGCCTCTTTACATCTGTGATGATGGGGCGGTGGTCTTCTACAGGTAAAAAAAAAAAAACTGGGACAAGTCCACATTCAAGTACAGTGTTTGTGTCTTTGGTATTTTTGTGAAATCATTTCATGAACAGAGAGGACTGTAGTAGAAGTCATAAGTCACGCATTCGCTCGGACTATTAAAAACTCAATATGTTTATGTGAGTTGAATTTTTAGCATCTAATATGAATTAGAGACAACTTTAATATTTGAACACCTAATCTCAATATCTAATATACGTTGCACTCTAGTTGTATCTGTCTTTGCTGTGATGGTAAAAAAAAATTTTTAATCACAAATCAATGCAGCTAATAAATGAGAACGCATGAGGTCAGTGCTGACAGGTCTGATTTCCATCACTTCTCGGTAATGACTGAAAAGGCAGTGGTACAAGTGCAGATTTGAGCTTTCTTACTATGTTCTGAACCAATTATGTTGTAATCCAGGCTTTAATTGTAAAACTGTATCTAGTAGTAGAGATATTTTAAAGAAAGCAGCTACTAAGCTTAAAAAAAAGACTTCAAGTTTCAGTTAAGTTTACATGTTTTTGTTTTTTTTGTTTTTTTTTATTCATTCATTATTCCCTTAAAATTTTAAAACATGGCGACATCCATGGAGTTCTTCTAATGATCTTATTATATTAGGAGTATTTGTGACCTCCATCAATGTTTTTGTGCTCTTTTGTCTGCGCAGGGACAGCACAGAAGAACCTCTGGAGTTGTCAGAGGATGAGCGCAACGAGCTAATGAAGAAGGAAAGCAGCCGTCTGCTTAAAACCGGACACCGTGTCAGTTACTCGCCACGCAAAGAGAAGGCCCTCAAGATCTACCTGGACGGCGGCCCTGCAAAGGACCCAGGGCAGGACTGAGGCGTGGAGAAACACTCGTGGGTTATTTGTTTTGCCTGGGTGCTGCAGCAGAGCATCCAGGCTGCGGGACTCTGAATGTCGGGCCCGACAGTGACTTGAAATCGAGCAGCGCTGTGAGGATTATGTGCTCTCACCCTCCACCCTGAGCTCCAGGCTCAGAAACCCTATTGTGCACTATAGTGTATTGTACTGTAAAGATTAAAGGGAAGTACAAAAGCTATTTGGATGCTGTATAGACAAATCAATTGAAAGTGAAAGCTTCAGGGATGGATGTGGAGAGTCTAGGACTGTGAAACCGGTCTGGGAGGCATCCATCCGGACTATTCAAGGCTCCAGTCTACTTTTACATCAGGCTCTTTCACTGTCCTCCCCATCACTGTGTGTTCATCTCCGTGTTTTGGACAATAGTGTTGATTATGATTCATCCGTGGCCGTCTTGTAAATCCATGTGCTCACAATTTTTGAGCACCACTTTGTTGGAGAATCAATCTAAATCATCTTACGTTGAACATCTTCCTTTAAATTAAAAAAAAAAAGAAAAAAAAAGAAACTACTTATCCAGCCTTCCTCAGTCTCACCTCTTCTGCCGAGACAAACCTCACTCACTCAGACTGCCTGACAAATTGAGGAACCATTCATTCACAAGAATTAATGAATTGAAAAAGCAACAATTAATAAATTGTAAACTAAAGTTGTTTCTCCTCTAATGCTCCTATAATGCCAGAGTAACGTGTTGATATGGGTTGTCTTTACTGCTGCTCTATGTGCTTTATAGGAGCTCTGCCTCTGTCACATCACTTCCACTAGATGTAGTGATACATAGGCTATCAGTCCTTTTTAAAACTTAATATAATAAAACAAAACCAAGTAGACGATGTTAAGAATCTCCTTGTTTTGTTGTTTGTTTGTAAATTATTATTTTGCTTCAGACTTAATCATTTAGAGGTCTTGTGAAGCACCAGGCACTCATCTGTTGTCTGCATTAACCTTTAATTTAGAAATTAGATATCTTTATCTGTTTCTTGCACCATGTGAAACTTGCAGTACATGTCTCGTGTCATCCACGTGTGTGTGTGTGTGTGTGTGTGTGTGTGTGTGTGTGTG
>NW_024582411.1:1540384-1601049 GCF_018398535.1 Haplochromis burtoni
TGTGTGTGTGTGTGTGTGTGAGAGGAGAGAGCTCTCTCTGGGTGTTGGGCAAGAGTCAGAGGTTGGATTTTTGGCGCTTCTACCTGCTGCTGCTTGATAGACTGACACCAGCGGGTGTAGAAAGCCTGCTGGACTCAGTCTGCCTGTGCAACTGCTCTGAGGACTAAAGCTCAGCATCACGGCCTCCTTTCCGGGCCTCTGATGCTGCCACCAGCTATTCACTGTAGAAATGCCAATATCAGAAGAGAACCTTTTTTTTGTTGTTGTTGTTTATTTCTTTGAGATTTCAGATCCTGTGTGGAAATAGTTTAAGATGATTTTAGAAATGAATTAAAGTGCTTTTTTCAGAACTGCAGTTTTCTCTTACTGCTAACCAATTCATAAAAACACGTTAAGATGTTATACTAGCTGTACTTCCAGCTTGACACATTTTTTTTTCTTTATAAAGATTTACGCTGGATGCTCTTCCTGCTGCACTGTGACCCCTTGAGGCTGGGTTTGTCACTTACTCTCAAACCCTGTAAGGTGAATTTGTCAACCTCTACACTGCAGAAAATCCACCCATTTTCTTCAGCTTATCAAATTCATGGTCATGGTGGAGACTACCCCGGCTGTTATAGTGCGAGGCGTGTGATACTTGGAGTGACAGGCCACCATTCACGCTCACAGTCACCTACGGCTAATTGTGTAAGGAAGCTGGAGAACATGCAACTCTTGGATTTTAACCCAGGGCCTATGCTTATGCTATGCTAACCACAGCACCACCGTGCCACACAAGTTAACCATCTCTGCTCTGGGAGTGCACAGCGCTGAGATGGTGCAGCTCGTCCACACGGACTTAAACATTTTTGTGGGAGGAAAAGGTGTTAGAGTACCCTGAGTGGTGATTTGGAAGAGTTTACCAAAACACAAACCTGTACTGGGATATCACATCCCAAGGAACCTGTCTTTGGCAATCTGAACTGATTATATACATTTTAGAGCATCCTGATGGTTACTTTATTTTTGCCTCCCAATAGTTTTGTTTTTCAAATGATCCAGCTTCTTTTATATTATGGAATATATAATGTATAAAACGTTGCTCGGTCTTACTGAGTACTTTCAAACGGGGTCTGCATTCTGGTCAGTCTTTAATGATAATCCTGATATCTGATCAGGGTAGTTCCAGCCTTCAAATAGAGAAAAGAGGAGGAAAAAAAGAAAGTTGCTTTCCCTCCTGAGCTCAGATTTTTGTACTTGGTGAATGAGCGATTACAAAGTACAGTTGATAGTGGTTTATCAGTTTATTGATTACATGGCATTTTGTTATGAATCCCATACTAGGAAGCAGTACATTACTTCAATTTTGGTGTAATTAATATTCAGTATGTATAACAATCCCAGCAAAATGATTTGCAGGGTAACTTGACTGCATGAGACTACATTATTTGTTTTCCTAGTTTCTGTGTATTCTGCTCAGATGACCTGAACACACAGCATCACTTCAGTTTAATTTAGCATCTCACAGGTAACATTTCACCATGGATTCATCAAAGAAAGGAACAACTGTATAATATAGATCACAAAAACATTGGGTTATGTTCTATGTCGTCTCTGCAATGTAAATGTTGAGGGCTAGGTTGTGAGAAGAACGCATCTGTGGGGGGGAAAAAAAGACTTTCTCAACTTAAGAAACTAGTACAAGTTTCGAGCAGCTACAGTTAGAAAAGTAAACAAGCTTCTTAGATTTTAAAGAGTCATTGGCAGCAGTTATTGAAATGTTAGCAGGAAAAGAAGAAGCCACATACTGAAAATATGCCAGCATTATACACAGAGCAGTTCTAACTACATGCCTACTGTTTTATTTTTCATACAGTGCATGAAGCAACTCCAATCTGCTGTGATCAGATATATAGTCAGCGAAGTGAGCAGCTTATAAAGTCTAGAGTTATTTTTATCTTGCTGTCGAGGGTAAGAAAGTAAATTGTCGTTTCAAGACAACGACAATTTACTTTGTCGTTGCAAACACACACTCTTCCTGTTTTTTTCTTTCATCACGATTTGCATACAGAAGAATGACAAATTAAAGGCAAAACCAAAATAAGGCCGTTCTGTTTAGATGACCACATGACCAACCAGAGCAGCCTCAGCGTGCCCTGAGATCTCCGGAGCTCTGCTGCAGGGATGAAACATCTTCCCAAAAGTTATTCCCTCGTTTAGTATTTAAATGATGATGGAAAGCCTAACGTGAAACTTCAACAAGGAAGATCTGCTCATCAACCTGCTTTCCGGGGTGTTAGGCTGCTTTTTGTTCTCTGCATCACTCCCTCTAGTCCAATCATCTTCTTGTCTGCCTTCTTTGAGCCAATCAACCTCCACTTTCCGTGGTTTAAAACTGTGCTGTCTGTCATTCTCCCTTTCAGACTCATTTGTGCAACCACCCCCATTTCCACCTTACAGACACCTCAGTCAGCGCTCCAACCAAGCTTCGTCTTCATCTTCGCCACCACCAGGGTCTAGACTCTTGGGGGTCCTGCCCTAAATCCTATCACTGCCGGGTGATAGGATTTAGGGTAATTATGTAATCTTGGAAGAGAACCACTCCCATCATGGTGGACATGTTTCATCCTAGGATAAAGGAGATTACACAAACAAATTCATATTGATTTCGAGCAACCCGACAATCCAAGGGGACATGAGCCATGCCAGGAAAACAGGGGCAGGCACTTCATCACCCCACTGTGATGACTGCAACAACAAAGAAATGAAGCTGCATCAAAGGACTTGCCAAGTAGGTGTTTTACAAAGTGGCTGTCTTCAAGTGCCTCTTGCCCAGAATTCCTTACAAAGATTAAAGAATCATCAAACAACGTGCCGATGACACAACTAGCTCCTCAGGCTGTGGCTTGCTTTTTGCTTTGGACACTCTCTGTGGCGTTTTTCTTCTACGGAGGTGAATGGTTCAAGTCATCCAAATACCAGCTGAGTCAAGTTTGGATAAGCCGCCAGTTTTTTTCCTTTCATGTGCCACCTGTCTGTATTTCTAAAATTTTAGTCTACATATACTGCCATCCATTTCCCATGCCCTAAATATTTACTGCTTTGACTGAAGCCGGCAAATAGAAAGTGCTCTTTGCAAAGAAAAAAGAAAAAAGCTCAGAAGTCTGTCTAGCTTTTTACAAGGCAATGTTAATAAATCGAGCCGAGCCTAAAGTATGTAGTCTATCTCTGAGTACAGCGTGTCTGTCAGGTCCTCTTCACTCGGGTCCTCTTCACTCGAGTCCTCTCCTTTCAGGCACATTGACCCTCTTCTGTGGAGGAAAAAAAAGAGAGAATACTACAGCATCATACATACATAAAACTTTAATATTTTTGGGGTACCGGTATTTTAATCTGTTTTATGTGATTATATGTACTGCACTCACCCCAGGTCTTGACAGTGGAGATCTCCTGCACAGGGGCAATATTTCCTGGGTCCCTCATCTTGCGGGCCCCAGGACAACAACTCAGTCAGGTGGTTTGAGGCACCAAAGCAGCGCTCACGTTCAATAGGCTTGGCCGAACAGACGGGGAAGAGGAGGACTAATCACCACACAACACAAAAACAAAGGTAAGTTCTCTGGGGGTGTGTAGGTAGTGACTGATAAACACATGCTGTACTACACATACCGTTATGGAAAGCACAGCAGAGGTCTGGGCTGCAGTCAGTCTGGTATTGACAAGTGCTTCCGGCCTCTCCCTTGGTTGCATTTTGGCTGCACTGGCCCCACACACAGAGCTGTTCGCCACAGCACTCTGCATCCTTAGTGCAGGACTAAGAAAAGTAGCATTTGAGCAAACAGCCAACAATTCAGCAGGCAGCCCTTCTCCTAACACAGATGCTTTAAAAGAACATGCACCTCCACTGTAACAACACTGAGATTCCTGGGAGAATTACATTATACATGCTTCCTTTAGGCAATATCATCAGAAAGCATAGGATACATTTTCATTGCTGTGCAGATGACACCCAACTTTATCTATCCATGAAGCCAGATAACACACACCAATTAGTTAAACTGCAGGAATGTCTTAAAGACATAAAGACCTGGTCGACCTCTAACATTCTGCTTCTAAATTCAGATAAAACTGAGGTGACTGTACTTGGCCCTAAAAATCTTAGAAATCCAGTTTCTAACCAGATTCTTACTCTGGATGGCATTACCTCGGCCTCCAGCAACACTGAGGAATCTTAGAGTCATTTTTGACTAGGATATGTCCTTCAATGCACATATTAAACAAATATGTAGGACTGCTTTCTGCCATTTGCACAATATCTCTAAAATTAGAAATATCCTGTCCCAGAGTGACGCTGAAAAACTAGTTCATGCATTTATGACTTCTAGGCTGAACTACTGTAAATTGTTTTTATCAGGATGTTCTAAAACTCCCTGAAAAGCCTTCACGTGATCCAAAATGCTGCAGCAAGAGTCCTGACAGGGACTAGAAAGAGAGAGCATATTTCTCTTATATTGGCTTCCCTTCATTGGCTCCCTGTTAAATCCAGAATTGAATTCAAAATCCTGCTCCTCACATACAAGGTCTTAAATAATCAGGCTCCATCTTATCCTAATGACCTTATAGTACCATATCACACCATTAGAGCACTTCACTCTCACACTGCAGGCTTACTTGTTGTTCCTAGAGTATTTAAAAGTTGAATGGGAGGCAGAGCCTTCAGCTTTCAGGCACCTCTTCTGTGAAACCAGCAGTTTATATTCAGGACACAGACACTATCTATGCTCTTAAGATTAGGCTTAAAACTTTCCTTTTTGATAAAGCCTATAGTTAGGGCTGGATCAGGTACAATATAAAGTGCCTCGAGGCAACTGTTGTTGTAATTTGGCGCTGTATATATAAATTTGAATTGAATTGTATTGAGCACAAATGGCGTTAATTATTCTCCAATCCTGCTGACTTAAAGAATATATATAAATATATAAATGAGATCAGCAGGTCAGCTGATCTGTGATTGCAGTGGAAAGAGATCCTAATATCACATCTTTAAGACACTGCAAAGTCACAGTTTTCCACGTCAGCGACTTTGAGAAGACACAGATCCTGTCCTCTGTGCATTTATCCTCCCTCTACCCTTGTTTGGCAGGCTGCCATCATCTTCCACTGCTTTTTTCATACGTCAACATCAACACTAATATATCCAATTGAGACTCAGCTGAACAAGCAACACAGGTAGAACAGAGTCCTGAATAAAACCAATGAGATAAGAGGACTTTGATTTGAATCGCTTTTGTTCTCTATGTTCTCTGAGAGAGCAGATGGAAGGGAAGAGCTCATATTTAACCTGCCCCCCTTTCATGAGATGCTCACAGGACAGAGTGCTTGGAAACAGCACACTCCAATTACACTTGTGGACGCACTGCAATGCAGTCGGTGTGAAACCTCAGCAGGCTGGATGTAAGAGCGCATCGTGTTGTGCGTGTTGGAAAGCGTCAGACAGGAGAAACAGTGCGTTTTAGAGAAGAATTATGAAAACAGTGAAGACGTCCACAGAAAAGTCTCTTAGGTTGACTCACCATATCGAGCGCTTTACATGGCAGACACTTGGCATTATGTGGGTCGTGAAGGCAGTACCTTCCCTTTCCACAGTCATCGTCACTGATGCATCCCTAAATACGAGAGAGGCGAGACTACATCAGGCCAGCTCGTTTTTCTAATTACATTTAAATATTAAATATGGGTCTGACAGCTCTAGTCAGAGAAACCCTTAACTGAATACACATTCACAACACAGTACAGTTGAAGGTGTTGAAGCACAAAACATATATTTTAATGCGGCACCTTCTCTGGTTTTATTTATTATTTAGACTGACGCCTGACCTAGTTTTTCTGTTCTGTGTCTAACATCAAATCACCCAACAGATTTTGCCAAAATAAACGGTGAGACAGCGTGTAAATGTAGCAAGAAGCTAACCACATAAATGGAGATTCTTTTACTCATACAGGAAAAACTAGGCTGATATTTTGGACTGATGCTTTTATTAGTTGCACTGTGACACTCCGAGCCACAAAACTTGAGTTATCAGAAAGCTACCCAACTGGATTTGACAGTTAATCACCATATGTCCCAAACTGCTTGGTTACATAACCTCACTTTGTGTTTGCAGCTTTAGTCCTAAAGCACATAATCATCACTTATTTAAAAATGACAAGCCTAGTAGACCATTTGAGAATTGACATCTTTACCACTTATTTGTACACAGGAAAAGGGCCGAATGGAGACAAAAGTACGCTTTTGATTCGTTTGCTGACATAGTGCCAAGTCAGTGGCTGTGATGGTGCACCAAGACATTATGCAACCTCTTCAGTGATGATAACCGAGCAGCTGAAGGTCATACAAAAGCTAGATTTCTTTTTGAACGTGCAGGTAAACAGGACGGGCTTACGTGATCGACTCTGTTCTCCAGGTCGTTAGAACTGTCGACTGTGGTAATGTTGTTTGTCTCCTGGGTGAAGATGGGACATACATTAAGTTTCAATCACAAGGGGAAACAAACAGTGCCTCACTTTACTTTACTGTTTCTTAGCCTACCTGGTCTTTATCAGTCACTTTATCAGAAGCATTTGCATTGTGAAGACTCGACTGAGAGTTCTCCTCATTTATCTGAAAGGATTTTGGAGAGGATCAAAGCCAGATTTCAGGAAAAAAGATGCATAACTCTGATGTTACTTTATTGCTGCATCTGATCTTCATTTCTGTCCAGAGATTGAAGTGTTTTAAAAAAAATACTTTCATCATACAACCCACTGAGATCCTACATACTACAGGCAGTTAGGTAATGCTATATGTCATGTAAAAAGCTGAGTGAGAGGTGCAACTGGCTGCTTACTTGGTGAAACGAGTCCTCGGGCTTTTGCTGTGGATCCTCTGGCAGCTGCTCCACTTCCACAAATACGCTGTCCGGCTCCGCTTGTCCCTGTGCAGAGTCATTCTCCAGGATGTGACTAATGCCCGGGTCCACTATCTCAGGGAGGATGCCATTGCAGACTGCTGTGACAGCCAAAACGAGCAGGATGGCTGGCACCATGCTGCTGCTGAGGATGCTGCTGCTGCACTCCGAGGAGGGTGTGGCAGTGATGCTGAGAAACACAAACAGCGTCACCACAGCTGATGTTTCCGTCACTGCAGGGTTTTTTCATCAAACCTCCACATTCATGACGGCCCCTTAACAGGTGAAATAACAATAGAAATAATACATAAAATGAAAAATAAGCCGACTTGATAATGTGCGCATTATTTTAATTGTGTGTTACCAACTTAACAGCGCACTTCAAACATAGTTCCGGCCAAGTTTAACCACTATTCGAAGTCAATAGGCGAGGTAAACAGTGAGTAAGCGTAGCCCAGGTAAACAGAGACAAGGTTTTTCTTCTCTGCCGTTAAAAACAAAAATAAAATGGAAAAACACACATCAAACCTGACTTTTTTTAAACGCAGGTGTGCTTGCAGTTTTACACAGAAGCTGGTGATGTAAGCGGAAGTATACTTTAGCTGCTAAAACAGTTACGAAAAACTGTAAACTGTCATCATTGAGCCCTGTTCTCAAAAACGGACATTCACTCTGTGAAGCTGAGAAAGTTTTCAAAACATGTTTAGCGCCATCTTCTGTCGGTAGGGAACACGACATCATGTGGTTGATTGCGGCTAACGGACTAGCATTAGTTTATGTTAGCTAACTACTGACAGTATCGAGAACAAAGAGGAAAACGAGGACACTAAAACTAAAAATCAGTTTTGTGCTGCCCCTGGCTGCAACAATGAGTTTTACATTAAGAAACTCCACCAGGGCAGGACCTCCAGACCTCCCTCTCCCTAGCCACCTCCTCCAGCCTTTCCGGGTGAACACCAAGGTGTTCCCAGGCCAGCTGAGAGATATCATCTCTCCCGCGTGTCCTGGGTCTGCCCTGTGGGCATACCTGGAACACCTCACCCAGGAGGCATCCTAGTGAGATACCCGAACCCCCTCCACTGGCTTCTTTCAATGTGGAGCAGCAGCGGCTCTACTCACGTCACTACCCGTCTTCAGCACGACTGATCGGTACAGTGTCCGCATCACTGCAGGGGCAGCACCAATCCATCTGTCAATTTCCCGTGCGTAAACTAAATAAATAAATAAATAAAATAAAAATAATCCCTGGACTGTCCTGTAGTTGCACACATTTTTTGACAAAATTCACCTACTCACCTATTGCCATCGACTTTAACATTTAACATGCTGACTGATGCTTGAAGTGTCTGAGATGCAGCTTTTACATCTGCTACATCCTGAAAGCACACTTGTAGCTGTACCCAATGACAAGAGGATGATTATTATTATTACACACTCCTAACACTAACTCTAACTGACTCTAACTAACTCTGCATTTCTGTTCTGCAGCCTTTGGTTCTTCAGCTCAAACTCTTGACATTTCTCCTGCGGTTGTTGTTTGGCTTCCATGTGTTTGTTTAGCTGATATTGCTTGTAGTCATTTTCTATTTCAGTTATCAAGTGGGCATCTTTCAGCTCTGCCACTTTCAGATGCATCTTTCTCTCCATTATTTCATATTTGTGCTCCAGCTGTTTAGGTTTTTTGTTTTCCTCCAGCTGTGCATAGTGGCTTTTTATGTTTTCCAGCTCTTGAGGCTGCGTAACCTTTTCCACCTCCATGTTCTCTTTCTTCAGTATTTGGTTTTCCTCCTCCAGATGTTTGTTTTTTTTCCTCAAGTTGCGTTTCTGAATCGACAAAGGTATCAACATGAAGGAAATTCCTTCTTTTGTTGAGGAGTCCATTGAGGCAACCCCTCAACATGTAAGTACTCTCTCGCGGTTTGCAGTTTTCCCTCGGAGATCTCGTTGGGATTAGCACAGTTATTTCGTGGGTGTCTGGGGTTATTGTTTCTTTAGGACAGGGCAGCAAACTAGAGATTTTCCAGTCCGGTTTTACATCCTTACATAGCACTGAATCAGCCATTTGAAAAATTTTTAATTACATATTTTTAGCTACTGATGCTGGTGACTGTCTTGTTCTTGTGCTTTTAGATGTGACAGCTGCGTTTGATACAGTGGATCATGCCATTTTACTCTCTCATTGGGAGCAGTCTGTGGGCATAAGAGGCACAGCACTGGAGTGGTTCAGGCTCTACTTGGCAGAGTGAACTTTTTGTGTCAGTCTCTGTGACCATGTGTCGTCCTCCGCTCATCTCTTGTGCGGTGTCCCACAGGGCTCAGTTCTAGGGCCCCTCCTCTTTTCTTTGTGTCTGCTCCCTCTTGGTTTTATATTGAGAAAACGCAGCATTGCATTTCACTTTTATGCTGATGACTGTCAGATCTATGTCCCTCTAAAGAAAAAAGGCACATATTCCGTACAGCCATTACTTCAGTGTCTTGATGACATTAAGGCTTGGTTGTCTCTTAAGTTTTTAAAAATCAATGACAAAAAGACTGAGGTGATGGTTTTTGGTAGCCTCACTGAGACCCCCAATGTGTATTTAGATTCTTTGGCCCTGTATAATAAGCCAACTGTCACAAACCTGGGGGTCAAAGTGGACTCTGAACTGAAGCTTGACGGTCAGATTAAGGCAGTGGTAAAATCTAGCTTCTTTCCGCTGAGGCAGTTGACTAAAATAAAACCAATTCCTTCATGGCAGCACTTGGAGACAGTTATAGAATAGAATAGAACTCAACTTTATTGTCATTGCACATGTCACAGGTACAGGGCAACGAAATGCAGTTTGCATCCACGCCTTTGTTAGCACTCGGCTGGATTACTGTAGTGCACTTTATATAGGGGTCAGTGCTTCATACATTACTCATCTACAGAGGGTGCAAAATACTGCAGCTTGTCTGTTATCTAACACTCGAAAGTGTAAGCACATTTCCCCTATTTTAGCTTCACTTCACTGGTTGCCCATTCCTTTTAGGATCCATTTTAAAATTCTTTTATTTGCTTTTAAAGCCCTCCATAGCCTATATCTCTCTGTGTTGCTACAGCCTTATACAATCACCAGCTCTCAGGTCAGCTGATCACCTGTTCCTGAATGTAAACAGGACTGAGCGTAAACTTAGAGGAGATCGTGCTTTTTCTGTAGCAGCTTCAAAACTGTGGAACAATCTGCCTTTAGAGATTAGACAGGTCTCTTCTCTGCCTGTTTTTAAATCAATTCTAAAAACCCATTTGTTCACCCTGGCCTTTGACACCACTTGAGATGTTGGTTTTTTTACTTGACTGCAGTGAGCTGATGATGTTGGTTTTAGTGAGATGTTGGCCTTTATTTTAGTTGTTTTTGTTGATTCTATGTTTTATGTTGTTTTTTATATAGGGCTGTTTTATTTTTTATGTATTATGTGTTTAACTTGTTTTTGTAACTTTTATTCTATTGTTCTTAACTTATTTACTGTACAGCACTTTGGTCCTGTGCTGGCTATTTTAAAGTACTTTATAAATAAAGTTGGATTGGATTGGAGTGTAACTAGATTCTGTCTTCTATCTTAGCGATAAGACGAGTGGAAATCCTTCTTGGATACTAGTTGAAAACGTGTAAAAATGCTTCTTCTCAGTACATCTTCGCAGGAGAAGTTTAGTGAAAGTTTGACGGACACAAAAACACTGAGGGTCAGACTGAACGCGGGTTCTTTACAAGCATTTCTTCTGATGACGTCACAGTTTGATGGCTCTTTGATCTCAGTGAGTTTGCAATGTAATTGGCTTATTCATACCACGTGACATTAATGAGTCTAATTCATCCAGTCATTGACCTAATGTGTTTAACTATTAGAGGTAAGCCACGTACTTTGCAAAAGTATTAATAAAGTTTCCCTCTGTGTCATGAATAATGAAGAATCCCAAACTCCCGCGCTACTCGCCAGACACCTGCTTCAGAAGTCATCATTCCATTCAATGGGCATTATTAGCAGAAATCAGCCCCATAGATATGGGCCAGTAGTGCCTTCTACACCTGCTAGTTTGTTCAGAAGGGTATTCAGATCATCATTCAGATGGAGGATCCTTAACAGGAGCCAGTGTGTACGGGTAAGACCATTTAAATGGACAGCATTAACAAAGTGACTATGAAAAGTCCATCCATTCGCTTCCGAATATCCTTTCCAGGGTCACGGGGGCGCTGGAGCCTATCCCAGCTGTCATGGGGTGAGAGGCCAGGGTACACCCTGGACAAGTTGCCAGTCTGTCGCAGGGCTAACGCACAGAGACAGACAACCAGTCCCACTCACATTCACTCCCGCATTTACACCTATGGGCAATTTACATTGATCAATTAACCTGTCCCCACTAACTGGATGTCTTTGGACTGTGGGAGAACTTTTAAGCAGTTTGTATAAGCTAAATGCTTATGCAACCTGTTGCAAGAGCTTGGTCTGCACAGCTGGCAATAAGTCGGACTTGTTTCCGGTGGGTGTTGGACTCTGTCAGGGACAGGGACAAATTCCTGCCCCAAGTGGAGGAGTTTAAGTATCTTGGAGTCTTGTTAACAAGTGACGGGAGAAGGCTGCAGTGATACAGCGTCTGCATCACTGCAGCCGCTGTATCAGTCTGTCGTTGTGAAGAGACAGCTGAGAGTAAAAGACAAGCTCTCAATGTACCGGTCGGTCTACATCCTTAACCTCACCTGTGGTCATGATCTGTGGATAGTGACGAAAAGAATGAGATCACGGAAATAAGCGGCGGAAATGAGCTTTCTCTGAAGGTTGATGAGTTCGGCCATCCAGGAGGTGGGTGGGGAGAGGGAGGTCTGGGCTTCTCTGCTTAGGCCGTTTCCCCGCAAACCGGCTCGGCATAAGCAGATGGATGGATGGATGTACTTGTAAGCAATAAAAAAATACTTTTACATCATTTTATAGATTATATAATTTACATTTACTTCCATCTAGAAAGTCAGCATATATTTAATTTGTGTTTGTATTTGGTGGAATCAATGTAAAAACAAAAATTAAAAATACAAATCTAATAAAATAATCATTATGTACATTAAAATGTAAAAAAATAAAATAAAGATGTGTCACACATTGGCCCTAAATCTTTCCATATGACTGGGTAGCATTACTAATTTAATTAGTATTCTTTCTTTTTTTTGCTTGACTGCATTTTGATGATTAATTATGTGCACTATTCGGCTTCTTCAGTAGGATTATAGCTTTTAGGCAAGTAAAAAGTCTAAATAAAATTTGACACTTTGCCAAGCAATTATCCAGTAACAAAGGTTTTGTTTAAGACTACCAACATTTAAACACCCGCTTTGGATATTTGAATGTTGGTAGTCTTGATGTAAGAGTCACACAAGTCAGTCATGACAAACGTAAACCCCTCAATTTCCAGGGGTACGATCGTTGTGACATCAGTTTTGGCAGTAATAAATTTGTTAATACTTTTAGCTAAATTTTTTATCCATAAATGTAAGTTTACTTATAAAACACCATATTTCTGTCATTTTCTTAAGGATGTGGAATTGTACATCCAATCAGTATCAGACTCCACCAACAAAAAAGCTCTTAAAACATCATATATATGTGAATTTTTGTGTGTATCCATATAATTATTTTTTTTACCCCTGGTTTTGTGTGTTCATGTTCTGTTCTTTTGTATACTTCATCTGTTCGTATGTTGTATACTCACTGTTTGTCCAATAAAGTTCTTTTTTTTTTTTTTTTTTTAAAAAGGCAAGCATTAAAATAAAATTTAAAAAAGACCAGTTTTGATAGACATTGCTTTCTTGGGCTCGCCACATAACGTCCTGCAAAAATAAATGAATATATAAAAAAGGAGTCACACAATAAAATAAATAATTTAGTCTTGTCTTCGTTTTTCTTTCAAAAAAGTCTCCCCTGAAATGACTAATTTTGTTTAAGAGCTATTAAAACAAATACAACAACAACAACACGCACAAAAAAATCACTCTGACCCAAGAAACTGACAAAATATGTCTTCATCTCAAAGTTTTCCACAAACAGAACTGCAAAATGGGCTTATTGTCAGGTCAAATGTGTGATATATGTGTGACAGAAATCCACACTGCACATTGATGTAGCAGTAACAAGCAACCTGTCAACCAACCCCGGTGTTCACCGGTCCAGCGTACCAGTGGAAACCCGCTCAAACAGAAGCGCGAGACGTGGTAGTTTTCTTTCTATTTCAAAAACAGGCCACAAGATGGCGCAACGCACTTTAAAAATAAACCTATATCCGTCCTTGCCGCCTATTTTAAGCCTTTTTTCAAATGGTTTGCTCACAGGTTTTGTCCACGGTGCTGTGGTTTTGTACATTTCCTGCTGACAAGCTGCAAAACATGACCCACAGTGTTGACTAAGTGGAGTTTCTGGCGCCTCGTAGTCTCGTCTTCCACCCGAATAACTTTTTTGATATTTACAGGTTTAGTTAGATGTGTTTAGTTAGTGTATTTGGATCTTCCTCAGTAATAATGACTTAATCATCTTTTTGAATAAAAGCATTTTTGATTTGAAGTATTTATTTACGTTGGTAATCCTTTAATATTCAGGGGTGGATCCAGTGTGTTGTGCGGGCAGCTCTCACCTGCTTTCTGCGCAGACAGCAGGTGGTCGGCGGAGCGGTGCCCTTCCCTGAGAAAGTGTGGATTAAACAGCAGCCACAGGCGCTGTGCCCACGTGGGATGTGTCCCACGTTAGAGCACCGCCCCTTAATCGCTGGACGCAGCTGCACAGAAACTACTGCCTGTCAGTCTGACTGAGGACGCACTTTACTTTCCACAGCAGTCCCGCAGCTCGATTAACCGAAGGCTCAGGCAGAAAGGCGCACAAGGTAAGTTCTGCTCTTTCACGCTGTGTACGTTTCTGATGTCATTAGTGCCAGCTGTGGGAGGTGTGACCGTGAGACACCTGATAGAAGTTTTTGATCCTGTTAAGCAACGCGATCAAAGTTAGCAGTTATTACACCGGGAATGAATGACAGGCACGCTGTTAGCGAGAAATCCAGGATTCACTCCAGTCATTACTTTGTATGCTGTTTCGTTTGTTTACTGATTTATCCACGATCACTGTTTCTCATGTCGTTGGAGCTTTCTGAACTGGTGCCAAAAACTGAAGCGTGATCATATCGCTTCCCGGTTGAAGGCTGCCTGGGAGCAGTCAGACATCTGACAGAGGCTCGTTCCTATTCTCTGATAACAAAAAAGGTTATCTGCACTTCGCCCAGCCTACTTTAGTTTAGTTTTGTTTGTTTTTGGTGCTGTTGTGCTGCTGTAAGCCATAAATCTTGTGTAGTGTGCCAGCCTGTCAAGCATGACTCCAGGGACCTTTAAAACCCGGAATGAGATCTTTTCTATGCATCGAAGTTCAAAAAGGTAAAGCTGCTGGTTAGTTAACTCTTCCTCTCATAACCACCTACTCAGTGGCTTCTAGACTCTAAATACCACCTCAGGCTTTATTTATTTTGAGCTGCACACCGACATACGTTGCATAATAAAGAAAGGTGTGGTGTTGGCTGCCTTTACAGGCCGGCTACTAAAAAGAAGCTCAATGAGAGGCAGAAGCCACCTGTTAATGTTTTGCAGTGTAACTACAAGTTAATACACAGCTGGACCTAGGATCTAGCAGGTCTTCCTGATGAAGCAGGAAAAAGCCCTTCAGCCTAGACTAATTTGTTTATCCTTCTTCCATGTGTTTCAACATACTGCACAAGCTCGCCGCCTGCTATGTTTCATATGGCTTGGGAGATGATTCATGAGACACAGTTTTCTGGAAGCTCTAAAGAGTCATACAAATAGCGGTAGCGCTCCTTCCTAGTGCTGTGTGAGCAATCATTTCCTGTGTAGTTTAAGAATGTGAAGTTTAGATACAGCTTAGGTTTGCCCATCGAACTGTGAGAATGAAAGATTGCTGTACAGTGCAGCGAGGAATGCCCAGACCTCTACATTGGAGAGACCAAACAGCCACTTCACAAGCGCATGGCACAACACAGAAGAGCCACCTCCACAGGATAAGACTCAGCAGTCCATCTGCATCTTAAGGATAAAGGTCACTCTTTCGAGGATGCCAATGTTCACATTTTGGACAGAGAGGACAGATGGTTTGAAAGAGGAGTGAAAGAAGCCATCTATGTCCACTGTGAGTGACCATCTTTGAACAGAGGCGGGGGTTTACGACACCAACTCTCTGCCATCTATAATCCAGTTCTGAGATCTCTCCCCAGACGCCTTAACGCCCACTCACACCCTGGGCCATCTGATCTCAGGAATTCGCATGATAAGGTGGGGCCAGGTTTCACAATCACCTGAAACTCTGGCTGATTGGGACCCACACCCAGTTTCACACCTTGGCTCAGGCGATTAGAGGATCATCAGGGGGTCCTTTTGTCCCTCTGTGGGGGGTTACTCCCACTAGGTTTATATCTGGGACTCTCCACCATTTGACCTTAGAACTGAAGAAGCTTCTCGGATGAGAGGTGAAACGTCTTCAAGTAACTTAAAGAAGTCCAGACGCTTTTCTTTGCAAGCTCCTTAGACTACGATAACCTGGATGACTGAGAACCTTCACAGACAGAATGAAAGATTATTCTCCAGCATGGAAAGAGTGGGGTTTTTTTTGTTTTTTGTTTTTTTTTAATCCCTGCTGGACTTTATATTTTATAGTAAACAACCTCTTTCTGCATCAACATCGAAATGCGACCGCAGAATTCTCCTCTAGCTCGAATTCCCCCTTCATTTACCCTTTTTTTGGCTTCATGCATTATGATGTAAAATGCGTTGGAAGTCACAGTAAACTGTATATTCTTGTCTCAGTGGCTTTGACGCTCGTGTGCCAAACATGGTGAGCTATGACAGATTCATCTGTGATTCCTGGTTGTCTCCTTTTAGCACTGAAGTGTACTGTACATCTGAAAGAATACACAAACATCAAGCAGCAATAGGGGCTGTACGTCAGATTCTTGAACCATTGTAACACATGAGGAACCAGTGCGATAAACTGACTGGTGAAACGGAAGCATACAAACGTCCCCATTTGTAAACTGCCACTTTACTGTTGAAAAAATGAGTGTGACAGGGTTCAGTAGCTTACATTGCAAATTCCCGTGGCAGCATTTCATTTTTAGTTTGCAATTACCAGCTTTACTGGAGTTTAACCTAACAACAGTCCCTGGAGGTTCAGTGAGTGCAGAAAGCTGCACAGCCCCCTTGACTCATGGTGCCAACTGAGGAACTACAGTTTTATGGTCCTTATGAAGGATCTAAAAGAAACGTTATTTAATAGACCAAAGTCTATCTTTAGTTTCAGGATAGTTATCAGGGTTTTAAGACCTTTGCCTGACAAAACAGGTAAATTTATATACGCACAGTGGGTGGCATGGTTGTGTGATGGTCAACACTAGTAAGCGCTAGTAATCACCTCACAGTAAGAAGAGCCTGGGTTTAAATCCACTGGCCTGAGCTGTGGCTCATGCTCGGTGATCAGAAGGCTGGTGGTTCAATCCTTGATTCCTCCGCTCCGCATGCCAAAGTATTCTTGGGCAACATGTATCTACTGGAGTGTAAGTGTGTGAATGCTAGACTGTGGGAAGAAAAATTCCCTTTAACAGGAAAAGCCAGGCTCACCGAGGGCCAGCTATCTGCGATGACAGGTTGGGCTGAGGGAAGGAAGACAGCACAAAAAACCTGCTCTGGAAGAGAGATTAATAACTAATGATTAAATAAAAAGTGGTGTGAAGCACATAGTGGGTGAAGAAGGTGAGTGAACACGAAACATTTAGTGCATTATGGGAAGCCCCTGGCAGCCTAGGCCTATTGCAGCGAACTAAGGGAGGATTCAGGGTCACCTGATCAGGGTCATGGTCAAGGTTTGATAGAGGCCGCAAGGATCTTTGGGGTGGAACAGGGTTGGTGAGCAGTTTCTAGATCTGTGCAACAGGGGCTTATCTTGCAGGTGGTGTGCAGGCATCCAGGTGAAAAATATGAAGTCAGGTTGAGTTGAAGGGAAATTTGCCCCCTGCTCCCTTAACGAGTTGCCACAGTGGATGGCTTTCCTCCATTCCTTTTTTAAAAAATCGTTTCGTTCCTTTTTTAGTATTAATGATTGGTGAAACTGTGGGACTTTTGAGTCATATTAATGATTGTGAAGGTCGTGATTGTGCTAATACATTTCACAGTTCATGGTGTTTCGACCCAGTTCTGCCTCTGAAACAGTGTTTGTTGCTTGGTTAGGATTAGGTTAGATGGTTACAGTAATCAAGACATCTACTTGTGAGCTTGTCGAGTATTAAAATCACTGAATGTCTTTGTGAACTGAAATGTTAAAAATATGTGAGGTACAGTAAAAACAATGAGTTTCACACAGCCTGAAACACTGACCCAGAGTGGAAGCTTGTAGTCATTATTGCCAGGGAGGTGTTGTAAACTTTCTCCTTCCTCTCTGCAATATGTTTCCTTCCTTGTTCCACAGCATAAAAAACAGGCACATGTGTCCAGGCATCAGCTACACTAAAAGAGACAGGAGCTCTGGGAGATAGGTGCGGCCCGTCGTTCCGTGTGGTCTGCTGCTTAATCATCTGCGCCATGGTTAAAGTTCCTATTTGACTCGTAGGAGTCATCTCTGCCACTTCAGGTCAGCTTAAAATAGGACAGCAAACAAACACATTTCTGCTTCCCCATTTCTACATTACAACATTGGCACATATCGCATATAAACACAGTTAAGCTGGAGCCACTGAAGGACCGACACAGCTGTAGTAATTTTACTGCGGTGCGGTGCATCACCTGAAGCGTTAGCCTGATGGTACCAAACTCTGACTCTTATTGGGTTGAACTTTGTGCAATTTTGTGGGTTTTTCTGGCGCTAATCAAGTTTACAGAGTCTCTTGTTTACATGTTTTTGCTTGTGACGATGTCCTTTCGTATCATGTGCTGTTTTCTTTTGCAACATGACACTTGTCTATTCCAAGACTAGCTTTCATGATTGCTGGCGTGCAGAAGCTGCTGTTCCTGCCAGGCAGTGATACACGGCTGTCCAAACCTTTAATGTGCCTCTCTGTGGTGTGAGTGGTCCAAGTTCACTGATATGTAATGTTAGGTTGTCGTGAGTCCATTTATTGGTTTATTAAGGAGACTGTAGGGACTTCTAATAACGTGTAGGTAGATGTAATAATTGCTCTTGTAAATTGTTGGTGTCAGTGCGACTCCTGATAAATTATTCTCTGATAGAGCCATGTGGAGAACACGCCTTGCAGGTCAAATGGGCCTCCAGAAAGCAGCCCCGAAGCTTCACAAGTCTGCTCCCGTTTGAGTGAATTTAGACCTTTCCCCCTCTGAAGTTGACTGATGTATACTGTGATCTGTCAGTCTTTCTACCTATCTCATGACAAATCTTCCTTTGTTTTGGCAATGCTGCCTGAACACGCAGCCAGATTTCTGAGAGCTGAGATAATACTGTGGAGCTTTGGGGCCTGGTGGAGGGCAGAGCCCACAGGCTGAAGTCCACATGAGTGCAATGTTTTCAGAGGCAAGCTGCCTGCTTATCAGGTCTACAGAGGGTTCCTTCCTGGTTTTCTTCAATCCAGTCTGTAATTACTGTTGCTGGCTGACGGCACTACAGTATGTGCATTTCCCAGCACTCCCAATGTTTTCCTTGTGTTGTCAGCTTCCTATTGTATCCTGATAGCCAGAAGCTCCGTGCTCTGCAGAAACAAATGAAGACAGTGCATTGACACTTGATCCAGTTTCTTACACTGTATTTATTGCCTTTAGGTTTAAAGCACAACCAATGTTTTCACATGGTGTTGTTCAATCACTGATTGTCTTACACTCAGTGAGTTAAGAGTATCTCTTAGAGATAAAAATGTTGATATTCTGTACTTATTTGCTGTCAGACTTCCGTGGAATCTGCCACTGAATTGATCTTTTTAACAAGCTTTGCTTGTGTAGCTAAAACCCAGATATAGCTCGCTCTTTGACCTCCAAACAGTCTGCACTAGAGTCGGAACGATGTATCAGTCCACTGTTATTATTGGCTGATGTTTGCCTTTTGGAGATCCTGTCTTTCTCTCAACCATCAAGTTATCTAATGTATCTTAAAAGGTTACTGTTCCCATTAATAATTTTACATGTAAAAAGAAAAAAGGCTTATGAGCTAATGAGCTAATACTGTTGCACATGTTCAGAGGATATCCGTCCACTTATGACCACTAATCACAGATTGTGATTTGCTAAATGTTACTCACTGCACGCTCGCTGGTTTAAAGTGGAAGTTGGAATATTTGACTGTGAATCAAACCTCCTTGATGACTTTTTTGGTGGGAGCACTGATGTCATTTTCTGGTCATGACGTAGAGCTAGCTCTACCAGAAGCTTGGTAGTTCAGTCCATGGTTCTGGGTCTATGTTTGCTTTTATAGAGTCTAAAAGTGCGATATGAACACCAAAAATGTCATAAATGGTTTAAAATTGTTTTCTTATCAATTTTTGACATAGTCCATTAAATAGTTTTCGAATTTAACATCATAGTTGAGTGTTTCTTAGTCTTAGACTAGCTAGTCTACTTTTCCCCCCCTTCGTTTAGTCGACTATGAAATTAATTGACAGGAACATCCTTAGTGTGCACATGTTTGTTTGTTTTTTATCTGAGTGGAGGTCTCTTCATTGAGAAACTGATACTGCAAACCTCAGCCACCACTAGGCAGAGGTGGGAAGTAACGAAGTACAAATACTTCATTACTGTGCTTAAGTAGAATTTTTATGTCTCTGTACTTTACTTGAGTAGTGATTTTTCTGACAAGTGTTTACTTTCACGCCTTACATTTTCAAAATGGCCTTGTTTATTTTGCTTTAAGTCATTTGAGGGAAGTTATTAATTCCTCACTGCGGGCCATTAAACATCACACCGATGTGAGCCTAAACAGCAACACAGGAAAGAAAATCCTGCTCGCCTATTAGTCACCAGGGGATGTCACGTAAAGATAGATGAAAGAGCCAAAATGGCATGGCATAGTCATGGGTTAAAGTGTTTTTATTTATTTACTTATTTTGCGCAACATTATTATTAGTTTTGTATTCACATTTTTGTTTAGTTGAAAGGATTTATGTTTGAAGCCTTGTAGTTTTCTCATGGTGGTTTTGAACGTTTGTTTTCCTTTCCTGCTTTGTTCATTTACCTCGTGGTATATACACATCCACCCAAAGTCTATAACATCAACATGCAGATCATTTAAACTGCCAGTTCAACTAAGCAGACTCATCAAATCAATGAAGCCAAAGCAAACAGAAGTCAACTGACTTAAAGTAAAGAAAAAGGGTTGCCAGTAGGGAAAATAGTGGCCAGTGTGAATGCCATATCTATGAAAATTTAGAGAAAAAATTGATTCAACTGAATAATAAGGAAAAAACAAACAGACTGACACCATAAAGTCACAAGTAAATGAATTGTTGTTGCTTCCCCCCCCATCTTTGGTGCCATTTTTCCTTTTCCAGATACACAGGTATACAAAGGCCATACTACATAGGGTACAAAATGTTTTGTTTATGCCTCTTTTTAAAAAATGATTTCTGGCTTTGCTAGTAACAAATTAACATGTTCCTGAGGGCCACAGACAAAGAAAGTATATATCTTATAGAGTAGTGTAGGAGGACATAAAGATTTAAAGATTTTTGTTGTGTAGGTGTTGCAGGTACACTTTCACATTCCTAAGATTCCTCATACTGAAAACTGATACCTGGCGGTGTCTCTCAAAGACACGTCAGTGCTTTCATTTTATATGTAGGACACTCAGTTGCATGCTCATCCGTACGCAGGAATGAGATAAAATGTTCTCACCGTACTGTGAAAAACAAAGTACATCGCATGATTCAGTAGCTTGAAAAACCACATTTAGCATCAAGAACCTAAAGTAATTGTTTTCTGTAGGATTGTGTCATTCTGTCAATTTGTTGTGGAGGAATTTTGTCCCACTTTTCTTTACAAGAATCTTCCAAATCAAATTTGGAGAGCTACCTGCTCCAGTGACCCAACATGAGAGCCGTGTGCTTGGGATCATTGTCCTCTTGCATGACCTAGTTTAGGCCAAGCTTACTGTTAGTCTTACATTTGATTCTCGAACAAGTTGTTATATAGAGGAGGTCAGGGTGGGCTCAATAACTCTAAGGTCCTGTGGCTGCAAAAAAACAAAACAAAAAAAGCCTAAATCATCACCCCTCCACCACTTTGGCTGACAGTTGGTATGAGGTGTTTGTGCTGATATGCTATGTTTGGTTTTTCCCAGATGTGGTGCTGGGAATTATGGTCAAACATCTTCACTTTGGTCTTGTCTCACCAAAGGAGATTCTTCCAGAAGTCTTGTGGTTTGTTCAGATGCAACTTTGCAAACCTAAGCTGTGCTTACAAGTTATTTTTTAAGAGGAAAAGAGCCTTTCTCTTGGCCACTGTTACAAACAAGCATTAGTTGTTTAGGAGTTTTGTTTCTTTTCTTTTTTTTTTTTTTACAAAAAAGTGATTGCACAAAGTACTGTGACATCACTGACAATTTATCAGATATTAGTACTTCCTGGATTGATAATTAAAACAAACAAACCAAAGCTATTTCTATATAAAACAGCCTTTTTACAATTAATCACTTCCCTTGATCTTCTCAGGACTTTCACTTAATTATACTCCTTTCTAAACACACAGGAAACTTAAACCTACATGCAATCAAAATCTCCAATCCTATTAAGCATTATATGGTTAGACATAAGACGTGTATGGCGTGTGTGCATGTGCGTTCAGCCTGCTTCATCTGTCATTAGTTATATTTTTTACAGCTGCTTTGCGGATTCACTGTGTCGGCCCACAAGTGACTTTCCATTCTGTCAGGCAGGGATGGTGAAGTCATAGGACTCTGCCAGAGACAGTGCAGTTAGAGTGTTGAGCATCGACTTGGCTCTGAAGACAGTAAGTGGTACCTTTTCAATAGTCCTCGCAGGCTCCTATAGCAGATGTTTCCAATAAGGGTGCCTGTTTTACCACTTTGCTTAGACTGTAATGTGAATACATAAATGCAGTAAACATCTCTTTGACTGAGCCGTCCACCAAGGGCATGAGAGCTTATTGAGCACTCACCAAAGTTTAGAGTAAAATGATGTCATTGCATAGAGAAAATACAGCAACAGACAATAGTGATGACAATGGAAGTTTCTTTTGTTCATTTTGTGGTATAACTTAGCAGCCCAAAAGATTATTTTAATGCAAATGTCAAAGAAAATGACTAAATACAGGCAATGGAAGACATTACAAAAGCTTAAAAAAACCCATGAATATACAACAATATTCCAATCACAGTTTCCTGCCATGCATGTAGGATTAAAGCTTGTGTATCATTAATCACGCTCATCGTAGTTCTTGCTTGTCAGTTGTTGACAATTAAGAGTAGATTTCCCAAAAATCTGTGGAGGTGGTCCTGCGAGTTGTGGCTGGTGAAGCCAGAGGGCTAGCAGTGTGAGTGTTGAACTCATGCTGATGGAGCAGTTCAGGGCTCTTCTAGCCACGTGGCAAAGGAATGCCAGCTCACTGAGTGAGGCTGGATGTTTGCTGTGAAGGCCTCAGAGGTCTATGAGATTTACTGACAGGACAGGAGCTTTTTGAAGCACACACAATGGTATACCTCTTTTCAATTGGTTTGATAATGTTCCCTTTCCCAGCCGGTTTCTAAAGTGTAAAACAACACCGACAGGAGCAGCAAAACAGGATGCAAACACAGGGCCAAACAGGATCTTTTGCAAATGAATATGTTAATTTTAGCCTGGGGACACTGTTGTTGCTGTGGTAGCAACATTCAAAATCTCACCACATTCAATGGTTGTTGAATGTGAGTAAATTTCATTGGTTGCATGTTGTTGTTTTTTATTTATTCTTTTAATTTTGTTTCTGACTTAAGCTCCCTACGACAGTCGCGCTCAAGTAGGCACGTGGGCCCGTGGATTGGATAGTAAGATTTTGTGATTCTTTAGCTCTGGCAAAGTCTTGCACTTGTAGACTGACCTCTTTTCAAACCATGCCTATGTCCCTCCATTAGACATTAAAATACCAAAGGCAGACTTCGCCCAAAACTCACGGAAGCTGTGGTCTCCACCCAAGTTAGCCCACACATGCTTAATGCAGACATTTTTCACATTTCGCTTTGATGTTGAACCCCTGGCACAGACTTTTGTGGCGTGGTTTTCAAAATGCTTGATGGTTGTTTGGAAGAAAGAGAGAAGTGAAGGTTTTTTTTGTTCTGTCAGTTCAGCTCTGCGATGACACGAGCATGTGTTATTAACAATCGCTTTCACACGCAGGCGCATAATGAATACAAATATCTGAGTACAAGGTGGGCTATAAAGCGTGCATACCTAATCACATCTATCAGCCTATGTTAGTCTAACGTTTCCTTACAGTGAATTTCAAGGACCTCTTTCTTCCTTCCAAAAACACTGTCTGGTTTTTTAGTGGAGCGAAAAATACCGCAAGATAAATAAAGTGATATGCAAAAGTCTTGAGCCGCCCTCATTTCTCTATAATTTGTTTCCAAGGAACCAGACTTTGTTTTATTATTTTTTAAGCAGCTTTGAACAATAGTTCTCCAGGCTTTCATAGTTTTCGAGGAAACTGGAAAAATGGAGGATAAAAGAAGAAGTGACAGGCCTAAAAACTATCCACAGCAGATGAACTGTATTTGAAAGTCATGCCCTAAAGAAATAGGGAAAAAGTCTGATCAGATGGGAGGTCAGGCAAGAGGTCCAACAGTGAGTGTTCACAGCCATCTGTATCACCTGATGGATGCTCTGTCATGTTTGTGGCTGGATTTCAGCCAGTGGTGATGGGAATCTTGTCAAAATTGATGGAATTACGAACACACCATCAGATGTTGATCCACCATGCAGTAACATTGGGAAAGTAACTGATTGGCAAAGGTGGATCCCAAAAACAGTGCCAATACAGTAAAGGCAAACCCAAATAGAAAAACACACAATGGAACACTATCAGTCATGGATTGGCCTCCCCACAACCTGGACCCCAACATTACTGAAGCAGTGTGGGATCATCAGACAGAACAAATATATAATGCCAAATCGCAACAACAGTTGGCTCAAGGTGCTTCATAATGTAAGGTTTAGACCCTACAACACTGCAGAGATGCCCCCAACAACCATGAGTAACAAGGAAGAAGACTCTGGCAGAACCAGTCTTAGGGAACGGCAGCCATCTAAAGATAGTCACACCAAATAATCCAGATTGTTACAATTCTTTAAACTCCGTTTCGCACCTGATATGCTACATTTATGTTGACATGTTTTAACAAATCGCTGCACCTTCACTTTATTGTGTTATTATTTTAGGGAATGGAGCCCATGATGGGCTTCATTGGTGTTTGATATATAAATGCTAGTTACTCAATTTAAAACTGGCTATGATGGAAATGTTTTCTTTTTTCTTGTATCAAAATGAATCCCAGTCAAAAACATGCTACAGTTTTAGTTGCATGTTACATTATTTTCATGCCGATGTTCTTGTGTAAAATTGAAACTTTTCTTTATTGCAAAGCTGTCAAACACACTTGAAGCTGCTGAAAAGTTTGACTCTTTGTTGTACCAGGACGTACTACACAAAACCACAGAGACCTCAATTTACAGGCTCCCATGGTTATGCCTCTATAAAGCACGAGTAGTAAATATGCTCCAACAGCTGCCCGATGTTGACAGACTGGCTCATTCTACTTCTGTGCTCGGTTTTCTCTCTAGTGTTTGTCTCAAATCCTCCTGTGTGCTTGAAATTTTATCTTGTTGATGTGGGTGTAAGCTTACTGTGTTTCAAAATGCCTGTTGACTTAGTGTGGAGTGGCACTGACTGTCCTGTAATTTAAAGCAATTCGTTATGGTAAGCCGGAGTCATGCAGTAGATAGAATCCAGCTGTGTTGTCAACCTACCTTAAAATACTTCAGCGTTTTAGTTTACAAACCCTTAAAAGAGCTCGATGTAACATAAGGAAAATGCTTAGTTTAGTCATTCTAATAACAGAATAGGGAAAAACGTCATTTGCCTAAAGCAACCTATGAGATACTCTTTGCCATAAGATGACGTCAGGCTCTTATGTGTCTTGCCTCCTCAGACGGGGCATGATGGTGCGGGCCAAGCTGAGGGTGTAGCCACATCTGGCAGAGACCGCTGAACTAAGCAGGCGCCTCCGTACACCAGACCATCTACTGCAGCTGGGAAGATGGGAGAGACAGAGGAGGAGAGGGACAATGTAGGGAAGCTGTTTGAGAACTTCATCCAGGCCTCGACCTGCAAAGGAGCCCTTCAGGCCTTTAACGTCCTCTGCAGATGCCAGAACCTCGACCCCGCAGAGCACAGCACCTTCTACAACAGTCTGAAGGCAAAGGTTACTTCCTGGAAAGCAAAAGCGCTTTGGAGTAAGCTCGACAAGAGGATGTCCCATAAGGAGTACAGAAAAGGCCAAGCCTGTGCGGGCACTAAGGTTGGTTTGATTACATCTTTGTGCATCTACTGTACATACTGCAAAAAAGTCATATGAGGTGTTGACATGATATATTCTGTTTATATTTATCAACTGCTCTCCACAGCCCCATAAATTCTTTGATTATTTCCTGGAGTGACCTGATGGCTGAGCGATTAGTGTTCATAACATTCCCAGAGGGCCCCGCCTATGCTGCAGTTCATTCCCCTGGTCTTTTCCCCCAAATTTCCTGTTCTTGTCTCTATCACATCTATTTAAAACCAGAAAAATCAGTTAAAAACAATGTATTCTCTAGCTTCAGAAGGACAAGAGGCGTTTCTAATCTGGTTTAGGACAGTTCTGTTGATGTGTTGTTTCTGCGGCCATGTTGCTATTTTTAAAAAGTCTCCTTGTTAGTGGTTTCGAGGATCCTTTACCCCAGACTGCAGAGTCTACTGCATGACAGCAGCTGTTTTGTTGGGGTTTTTTATAGAAGAAACAACGATAGACGTCATCTTTTTCACACCGTTTTTCATTTGCTTGACAAAACCTTTCAGCAGCCAGCTCTCATATTTTGACTCTAAGCTTCACTTTTGAGTTTAGTAGCTGAAGTAAAGCTAGTTAAAAGTTAAAAGTGGTTAAAAACAGTAAAGCTGGGAAAATGTTTAGTCTGATGGGGTTTCTATCTCAAGCATGTATCTTTCAGTTTATTCTCGGTATGCGCAGAAAGCTAACAATGTGTTGATTGGCCTGAAAGTCTAAAAATGATCACAAAGCTCGGTTCATGCATCATTAAAGTTGATGTTTTATGATTTAGGAAGTATCTTTATGGTTTCGTCTCACATGACTCCTTTTTAATTGTACCTCAGTTCAGGGGCAGTCTCACTGAGACCCTGCTAAAGTGCTCTACAGAGTGCCATAGCTCAAGTAGTCTTTATTTTAACCTCTACTTGCCCAGACAGTTACTCTTTCACTCCTTTAACAGCTCTCAACAGACGGGGCAGGAAATGTTTTCTGCTGCAGACAGGTGTTATATGACAAAACTGGAATAAATACATCCTGAAATTTTCACAAAGACAGATCAGCCAGCAGAAAAAAATATAAATTGCATGCATTTGCATTTTATTACTATTAAAGACAAGGGGGAAACCAAGAAGACAGCTGTGTGTTGCTTTTTTTTTTTGACTGTCGTGTAAAGATTCAGTCTTATTCAGACAGCAGATTAAATGTGCAATAAGAGCGCTATTCAGGGGGTAGTCTTGAAGTGCATGATGAAAAACAACTTGCAAAAGGGACAAAAGAGCCATAAAAAAGGGTGTGTGTACAGTATCCTGTGTATGCGGGCATGGGGGCAGTAAAGGTGATGACGGAAAGTAGAAAAACCCAGAGGAGTGTGATTACCTTGCAGCCATCAGCAGCGCTCAGATTGAGAGAGCTTTTTTTTTTATTGCCCAGAGAAGCAGACAGCATCAGTCAGCAACTGTGATTATTTGGCCCCAGCGTTACTAAAATTGGGCTCGTCTCAAAGGGTTGGAGCCAGGCCCGCGTTATTATTGAAAATGTGTTTTTAAAATGTGAGCCCGGTTTTACTCGTTCTGCCTGATTTAAGCCGGCGCCCAAACAGGTAATCAGAAGGAAAAAATATTTTTTGAAGAAAGTGTGACCCTTAAACTTCTGAGCCAAAGCTGTTAATTCTGACAGTCCACAGAGTTGTGTTATAAAATGTAGACGCTTAGCCAGTGAGTGGTGCGTAGTGAATTTGTGATTGTGCAAATGCCAGAGATTTAATGAGCCAGGTACACTTGCACAATGTTTTAATTACTCACGGCCAGGCGGTCTGCCGTTACGTGATTAAAAGCGTCTCCTCTGAGAACCGCGAGGTAACGAGTCATTTTTATGACAGCGCAGCTCTTTAACACTGACAGATGTGATATCACTCAGCACCTCTTCATCTTCTTATTGCTGCTGTAGCAGTAACTTTTTTTAAAAGGATGTAATGTCATCTGGGTTTTATTACCGGACACAGCTGGCTGAGGTGACATGTGGCTGTAGCTTGTGTCTTTTTCGTGAAGTTTTACTGCCTACAACAGAATGAATCTTTTCATAATAAAGACGAGTGATGTCAAAGTCATTTTACATCGTGGGCTGCATACGTCTCACTGTGATCTTAAGTGGGCCAGATCAGCAAAACTCCGTTTTCTGTCATTGTCAAGAAATTTAAGTACACATTTAATCCTTGTGATATCTCAATATAAGAAAAAGAAGTGCAGTTTCAACTTTATGACTCAGTTTATCTACATGCTAAAGAAATCCAGCTGTGGTAAATGAAATATGTCAGCCTGACTTAAAGGGTAAGAAGTTCTGGTAGCTCATCGTATTTTAAACTGTGGAATCAATGTAGCTGTAGACCAAAGCAATTGTTTATCTGTTACTTAACTACTTTGGTGCAGTATGAATGGCTGTGCAGGAGGTTGTTATCAGCAGGAAAAGCTGTACAACTTATGAAAATACTGTTAAAAGTCCAAAATTCATGCCCTTCTTCACATTTTCCAATGCTGTCCAGTGGGCCAGATTGTAGTCTTCGGCAGGCCAATTCGGGCCCCCGGGCCTCAAGTTTGACACCCTAATATAGACAAAGACATTTTCAGTGCACCTCACAGATCTCTTTTTTATAATTACACCTGATTTAAACACATATAGGAGTTTTTCCTGTAGCTTCTCTTCAGTTCCAGTTTTACGTTCCAAACTGCATTGTGCGTATACATGAGCCTGCATGACTCTGCCAGCGCATTAGCATCACCTGCACATCAGAGAAATCACCTGGAAACCTTTACATGTTTCTTTTACATGAGTTTTGCATTGTCTGTGAGCGCACGCAGGAAAATAAACAAAACCAGAGTCACTGCCTCCCTTTTGTATGTCTGCTTCAAACAGTCAAATTGCACTTTATAATCATCTCCCTTTATGCTTCCTTGTTTTATGTTATTACCTGTATGCATTAGTGTGGTATTTTGTCATGAGCATGGGAATTATTGCACTTTGAGAGGTCAAATTGACCATAAATTTTGACCAACAAAATCAAATTAGTTAATGCTCGAGTCTAAGTAAATGTTTGTGCCACATTTAAAACAAACAAACAAAAACCTTCAATCTTGTTTGTGAGAAATCATGCTCCCAATAAGGGATGGTCAGATGGACAACAGCAATACAAAATTCCTCTGTGACTGTGACACTAAAAAGTCACAAAATCTAAAATGCTGCTAGAGGTCCAAAACTCCAACGCGTGCCTGTATTATCTTCAGGTGACTGTCGTTAATCTGCTTTTCCCCTAATAAAAGGAGCAACTGTAAATCTTTTGGCATGTTGTGGTCAGACCAAACAGCCTTAGCAGTAAGAGCGGTAATGCAGCGTAACGGTTCAGGGTTTGTTTGTGTGGGTTTACCTTAAGAGATCATTCATTTCAATATGCAAAAATTGTGTGGCTGGTTTTAACCCTATAAAAACTAAACTATGAGATAATTGCCAAAAAATTATGTTTTTTTCCCGTTTTAACTGACAAATAAAAAAAATCAGTTTTATTTTAGAGTTTTCGTTTCTATAATTTTTTATATATTTGGCTTTTTTTTTTTTTTTTTGCAACTTATAGCTCAAGAATTATTAGTTAAAATGTATTGTGCAATTTTCAAGGGTTTGGGGAAAAGAACTTGCACTGATGATGCAGATGTCTCAAAATGCTGGTGGCTCCGTAGTGTAGTGGGTTACAGATTTGCCTAAGGAGTGAAAGATCCCCAGGAGGAGACACAGATCCCTTTGGGGTTGCATTAAAAAGAAAAAAAAATCTGTCAAGTCAAACATTTGTCACTATCTGTTGTGGTGAGCCACTGTGAGTGATGGAGCAGCTGGAAGTTGCTTTATCTTAGAAATGTAAATGTTTGCTCTGTTTCCTTAACCTCCTGAGTCCTGTATCCTCATATATCAAGATTAGCCTTTTTGGCACCTCATCTTTTGTACTGCTCAATAAAGTGTTTGAGGCTTTGTAAACAATAGTGACTTTATTGTGTTATGCTGTAAAATAAGCCTATTGTCCCCATATGAGGACATAATACTTTGTGTATAAAATAAATTCTTAGTTTTTACTTATCAGTTCCAAACAATCGCAGATAGAAATGAAAAAAATACCAAATGAGAGGTCAAGTCTCTGGAGGTTAAATATGATGATGACGTGAATTGAGTTTTGCAAAATGCACAAAATGAAAACACTAACTTTTGCTCTGTGATTGCTATTTTCTACTGTTTTGATCCTATAAAAATGAGTTGACAATATAATGTGAAGATGAATAAATAACCTCCTGATTCTCTCCCGATGACAGAGCAGAGGCCTCTTGGCTATGCTGTGCGTTCACACCAAACTGTGAGTTTATCACCAGACCAACTGGGCTCGGTGATAAGGCAGGAGACAGATGTCAGGGCTGGGATGAGAATGAGGTCACAGGTGGGCAGCTGAAAGGAAGCGTTTGTCCTGACTCGGCAGATGTGGAGCTGGCCCTCAGGAAAAACCTCATATCTGGAAAAATATATGAGCGAATGGAAAAGTGGTCAAACAAAGGGGACATCTTTGCTAATTATTGCTGGAGAGATCAAAGCGGTGATGTGAGTTTAGGAAAATTGGACACACTGTGACGATACATCTGAACAAACCGATTTAGTGCTGCTCTGCTGCGACATCGTGTTTTTTTTTGTTTTTTTTTTAATTTTTAAATTTTTTTAGCATCCTCGATTTCGGTCTGGCTGTGAAAATAGCTGGTTCGCTTAACTTCCTCTTTGTTGAGGAAAACAAACCTTGCCAGTAGGCTTGTCCAGGCAATGCTTCCACCACCTGTTTGTGCTTCACACCTGAGAATACCTCATTTTTATAACCTCGGGCAACTCATGGTTCAACATTGTGTTCTTCATCACACCTGGTGCTCAGCTGCTCAATGCGAGAGACAGTGCTGAGTGATGAAAACCCAGCTGCTTGTTTTTGGTGCAGGGAAAGAAGTCGATTAGGTCATGATGTCGGATTGTCTCACAGAGCTGATACATATTAACCCTCCTCACTCTTTCTGGTTGTGTAGTTGTTGGAGACTCAGGATGGCAGGGAGTGAGCTGCTATAGATCTTTGTGTTGGATAAGTGGCAAACCTTCCAAGAAAAGTGAAAGAAAAGATATTTTCAGCATTTAAAATGTGGTGAGGCTATTGAGACAGGAGACAGTCCGCCTTGTTGCACCCAGCAGGAGTCGGAGCTTGCCTCTGGATTAAATCTCAAAAGAATTGAGACACATCTTCTCTCTGCACAGTTCTCTGTAAAGCCTCTTAATGTGCTCATAAGGAAAGGAGAGTTTGCCAGCACACATGCGTCACTTCTTTCATCTATCACTCAAGGAATGATGTCATGTTTGAACCGCACATTCTCAGACACACGCAGTAACCTCAGTGAACTGACTTCATGCATTTTTGGGAGAGGCTGGTGCGTGAATAACGAGATAGATATGCAAAGGTTGGTTTAGGTGGGTGGAAGTTGTTCGCAAATATCCATTTTTGGGAAGTTCCTGACAAATGCACCACTTTGGGCACCCGTAATCTGTCTCTCTCACGTTTAATGTGTTTTATTAACAATCCTCACGCACACCGGGTGGTCTGGGGAAGTTATCCCAAGACACAATAATTCTCTGAGTCAATGCCAGTCTTCCTTTAGGGTCTTTAAGTAAGACACTCAGCCTCTAAATGGTCCAGTGGTGCAGTGAAATGGTACTCTCTATCGTGATCTATGCAGATGTCATAATGCTTCTAGGCATGTTATAAACAAGTTGGCTGTGAACTATTTTTCATCTGGGACTCTGCAGGAAAACTCTCAGCCTTCTGCTATTAATATTGTACAAAGACTGAGATTTTTGCTTGGTTCCTTGTGTTGCTAATGAGGTCAATTTGTCATTCCCTCTTATTTAGTGCCTCATCATCGGAGGAGGTCCCTGCGGCCTGCGGACTGCCATTGAACTTGCCCTACTGGGTGCTAAAGTGGTGGTGATTGAAAAGAGGGACTCTTTTTCCAGGAACAACGTGCTCCATCTTTGGCCCTATACCATTCATGACCTGCGGGGACTGGGGGCCAAAAAGTTCTATGGAAAATTCTGTGCCGGAGCCATCGACCACATCAGTGAGTATCTGAAACTAAACCGGCCTTTGCTTTTCTTTGACCTGTTGTCACAAATTATTAACTCCAACCTTAAAGTGCTTTATGCTGCAAAAAATTTGACATTAAGGTGCTGTACATACATAATATTACCAAGAGTCTGGAGAAATTTCTGTGCACAAGGGTACTGGATGCCTGTGAAAACTAGTATGCCTGTGATCTTCAGGTCCTCAGGTGGCACTGCATTAGAAAACAGGCAGGATTCTGTCATGGAAATCACTGCATGGGTTCAGGAACACTTTCAGGAATCATGCAAAGAAGAAGCCGTGTGAACATGATCCAGACAGGCTTCTCTGAGCCAAAGCTCATTTAAGGACTAAAAAACTGATCTGTTGTCAGATGAATCAAAATTTAAAATTCTTTTTGGAAAACATGGAAATTGCATCATTTGGACTATAAAGTAGAGGAACCACCTGGGTTGTTACCTGAGCTCAGTTTAAAAGCCTGCATCTCTGATAAGTTTGGCAAAACAAATAAAAACAAAGTGACAAAAAAGACCTGTTGGGCTGTTGGACAGATAGAACCTTTTTAAATGTGTGTCGTTGAGGGCTCATCTTTTTTACCTTTTCTGTCCACTGGGCACTAAATGTTTTGATTCAGCTCATTCAGTTGTACTGAAAGCAGCAGTAAAAGTCTGTTCATATTCTAGAAAGATAAGCATAGAAACTGCAGTATTTGGAAAAAAAGGACAAAAAAAATAACCTTTTGTGCTTCAGGGTTTAGGTTTTTCAACTCAATTTAGTTCAGTTAAATAAATTTTTTATATATACGGATAATTAACTGAAAATTAGCTGCTGTACACGCACCTTTAGCTAATATATTTTACCTTACCGAATAAAAGCAGGTGCAGCAGATTTATGTAATAAAACTAATGTTGGGTAATTATATTAGTTTCTAGTTTCACTTGTCTCCATAAATCTTCCTCATAACTGCTTTGGTTCTTTGTTCATACCGAGGCTGCTAGCTCGTGGCTTGCTCTGAGCTTTCCCTTTGTTCTCTTTTTTTAAAATGTCCGTGTTCAGCCGGGTGAGGGTGATTCAAGAGTCTGTAAGAGTCTGTGGTCACCTCGCAGTTTACTTTGGGTGTTTTCCTCACCACTGCATGTGTGTTTTGCATGCATAAAAGGGACACGTGAGTCTGATTGGCCGGTGAGAAATCTGACAATAGTGGTCGCTGGTCAGTCAGTCGGTGCATCTTTAATTTTAATCATTTGTATAAAACTCATTTGTACTCATTGTGCAATCCATGATCTCAACGTTCCTTTTGTATAAAGCTTTCAAATTTTCAAACAAGGAGCTGTTTCCTCTCAAGATGGTATAAAAACTGGCAGGCTTACATCTGTGTCCAAACATTAATCTGAATCTGTCTTGCAGGCATTCAGCAGCTGCAGTTGATCCTGCTGAAGGTTGCCCTGATTGTTGCCGTGGAGTTTCACATCAATGTGGAGTTTGTCAACCTGTTGGAACCTCAGGAAAATGAAGGTCGGTTTCATGTCCAAACAACAGATTAACAGCGAGTTTGTCTTCACTCGCTGACAGTTTGTTTATTAGCCGCAAGATTTGGGGAGATTTAAAAGGCTGAAATTGTACAGCTTGGTGTTTTAATAAGGTGAAGTTGAGATTTTTAACAATGTGTTAAGCTCAATGAAGACGTTTCTTTAGAGATCTATACTGTGGAGCTTCCTGGAGGATTTGTAGTAATCCTCCTGCTCTGCAGCTTCGGCTCATATTCAAGGCTGGTTAGACAGCGAAAGACTTTTCATCCTGCAGTATTTAATTTCCTTGACAGCCACCGGTAAACACGAGATAAACATTGGCATTGAAGTACTTTGCTATCATATTTGGATGAGGTCAGCAACGGTTATTTTGCTCAAATGCATATCTGATACAGGAGGACTTCATGTATTAGAAAGCAGTGAGAATAAAAGTATCACTTTCCTTTTTTTTCCCAACTTAATGGCAGTAACTGAGCGCTGCTTCGTAAATGACTACTTGACCCTCACATCCTGCATTTCCCTATAAGCTCTGAAGAAGAAAATAGCGAACATGCTATTGTGCTGTTCCTCCAGCTGTAATATCAATGCAGTGATAACAAGAAGAGCCTGGCCTAAATTTAGACACAAACTTGTGTTCTGTGCTCTGCTGCGACGGACTTAGCCGTGCCTTTGACATCATGGAATGCATTTTCCACATGATGATATTGCACAACTTGCCAAGCTGTTCCTGTGCTGGTCTCACACTTCTGTAGCTCCCACTTGCACGCTTAAAATGGGTCATAATAAAGTTGAAAGAGTACTTCAGACTTTAATTATGCTGATGGTCTGCAGGCCAGATGCAGTTGACCTTATGCTTTGAGTCTCTTACTTTCCTGCTCATCATAAAGCTCTATTTGTCCTTTTGTTCACTCTATGCTGATGACTTTAGAGTTGCACAAGCATGGCAGGCGGCGGAGTGATCCAGGAAGAAAAGGTGTTCTTATCATGTAACGTTCCCCATGGCATGTGTTATTGTTCTGTGGTGGAATATTCAAATAGGAATGAAAGGCTGTTGTCCTAGGATTTATATTATGTGGCTTTTCGGCCCTCTCAGTTTTACTCTGTCTTTCAGGGGTTGGGTGGAGGGCTGCAATCCAACCTGCTGATCACCCCGTGGCTAACTTTGAGTTTGATGTGGTGGTGGGAGCTGACGGACGCAGAAATACCCTGGAAGGTGAGAAGACGGCAAACAAAAGTGATGAAGAGTATAGATGCCTCAAGGATGTACTGTACTTTTAGGCCTGATGAACCTGTTGTGACTAAGAAATTGCTCAAAAATAGTTTAATAGCAGACCTATTGTGCACTTTACAGCCCTTACATTCCTCCAGACTTTTTCTGGGCTCTCACTTTAAATAAACTTGAGGCACGTTATTACAATGCTATAAATGAAACCCACCTTTTGCAAACTTGCACTTGCACGGAGCCATTGATCTCTCCCAGTGGGACCGGCTGCACACAAAACAGCCAAAGCTCTGTACATAAATAGAGCAGAGCTGGGGCTCAGCGCAGCAGCTGATGCTTTCCCCCTGGATCGGTTCCATCATCCCATCTCCATCCGTCTCCTCTCTTTTAAAAATGCTGTCATCTAACGACCAAATCGCAACAAATGCTTATTCCTAAAAAGGGCATTCTGGGGCAGAACAAAACGTTTAGCTCATTCCCCAATTATGAAGACTCCTGGGGGAAATAATTTTTCCCTGCAGTGAGCTTGCTTTTGTGTCTTAGCTACGGTAACATAGAGCAAAATGCTCTCCGTTTGTTGTTGCTGGTTTTGGAAACGAGCAGTGAAGTGACGGATGACATTTAACAGTGACAGTGCGGAGAGGCTGCAGCACATGCTCAGAGCATCACTTCTGTACCGTCACTATTGCACACATCACTTTGTTATATGGAACCACTTGATTTCCCCCCTTCCTTGTAGCCTTCACACACTCATAGTTGGGAGTCTTTCATTTACAGGTTGGAAAAGAAAATAGTTTGATTTGCCAGTAAAATGTTGAACCTTAATTTGAGTTATTTTGGTTATGGGACTGAAGAATGCATGATGTTTTTATTTTTTTTGTTTCCTGTGTCCATTTCTGTTCAAAAGATCTGACATTGGCAGTCATCAGCAGAGCTATTCTGCTACTTTTGTATTTAAAAGATTTAATTAGATTCCACAAAGATACTTTTAAAACTATTTTTGAACTTGAATTCTTACACCTTGAATACATTGTTAATAAAATGAAAGAATGCCACATACTTTTGGTTCTGAAGGCTAATTTGATGATACGTTTGGCAGTTTACTTCTTCGGGCTTTTTACAACACATAGCTTTTTGTTTCCTTGTCGCTAAAAAGAATCACCTTGGCAAGCTGCCTCTTATCCTAAAATGACTTCCTTGCAGTTGTGGTTTACTGCTAGATTTCCTCTGGAAAGGATGATAGGCCTTTGTTTGCTTGTGAAGATTAACATCCCCATTTCTTTCTCTCTTCCGTCTTTATTTTTTCCATTCTCCCAGGTTTCAAAAGGAAGGAGTTCAGGGGTAAACTGGCAATCGCCATCACAGCCAACTTCATCAACAGGAACACCACCGCAGAGGCCAAAGTAGAAGAGATCAGTGGAGTGGCTTTCATCTTCAACCAGAAGTTCTTTCTTGACCTCAAAGAAGAGACAGGTGGGAAGGGAGTGCAAATAGACTCATTAAACCTGGCAATTTCAGAGGCTTAAATTTGAATAAATGCCTAGTTAGTCAGTATCTGATGCTGAATTGTCTTGAGTCCAGTATCACCAATGCTTTATTGTTGCTTGGTATATGATTTTTATCCCCTTGGTGGGTAGTTGCTAGGTAACGTAATGATGTCATGTCATCCATATTGAAATTTTTGTGTTGATTTTGTGATGTTATGATTGTGAAATAGAAACAATGTTATGCTTTCACAAGGTGTTATAGGTGCATTAACACAACAAATGAGTCATTTTGTTGGTAGATGGTTGCTAGGCAACATGATGACATCATGATATGCGACATAGAGAAAAGCCCTCAGGCGCCTAAGATGTACCTGTGTGCCAATTTTGGTTGCTCGACTCCTGATAGTGTAGGAGGAGTCTGTGGGCAAGCAAACAGACAGAAGGAGATTTAGTAAGATTACAAACTGGGTGTTACACTGTGCTGTTATAGTTTTCACTCACCCATCCAAATCATTGAATTCAGCTGTTCCGATCACTTCCATGGTCACAGGTGGATAAAATCAAGCACCTACACCTGCAGCTCCGTGAATTCAGTGAATTTAGTGAGGAATTTATTACTAAATATAAGTCAACTGTTAGTGGTATTGTAACAAAGTGGAAGTGATTGAGAACGACAGCAACTCAGTTATGAACTCACAGAGTAGGGTCAACAGAGGTTACCGACTTTCTGCAGACCTACAAACTTCACGTGGGCTTCAGATTACCTCTAGAACAGTGCCTACAGAGCTTCATGGAATGGGTTTTCATGGCTGAGCAGCTGCATCCAAGCCTTACGTTACCAAACACAATGCAGAGTGGCGGTTGCTGTGCTGTAAAGCCTGCTGCCACTGGACAGCAGTGGAGACGTGTTCTCTGAAGCTGCAAATCCCACTTCTCTGTCTGGTAATCAGATGGATGATTCTGGATTTGGCAGGAGAACGGTGGTTGTCAAACTGCTACAGTTGGACACTTTAAAAGCATGTTAAATATTTGATGAAACACATGCGATTAAAGAAAATGCATGTTACATCATCCAATTTTTGCATTTCAATTTTTTTTCAACAGTGGATGAGTCTTAAATATCACACATAATAATGGATCCAATAGGATCAGCCACAATTATCTGTTAGATGAAAACCAAGCTGTTTAGATTAAACTTCTCTGTGAGACCACTAAGTCACTACAGACCAAATGCAGCAAAAATCAGATCTAAAATCTTTAAATTTACTAAAAGTTTCAGGGGTATTTTGCACAGTGTTCTCAATACCTGAAGAAATATCAAGAATGTTGTGCAGCGACTGTTTTCATTATTTTCACTGTGATCATTCTGAGCCTCCAGCAATAAAAAATAAGAAGTCTGTTCATCCGAAAGAGACACTGATGTGTGAAGAAACCATTTATTTAAACCCCTTTCAGCATACAAAAGCGAGTTCAAGCTTTCATCTCTGTGGAAAAAGCTTGTTGGTGATTTTTATGAATTGTAGCCGTAACGCAAACTTGTCATTTGTCACAGGTATTGATCTGGAGAACATTGTGTACTACAAGGACAACACACATTACTTTGTCATGACTGCCAAGAAACAAAGCCTGCTGGACAAGGGAGTCGTCATCAACGTGAGCAAAATACACTAGCTCCACAGATCTGCTGTAATCTTAATTCATGCTGTCTGGTTTTTTTTTTATCGTTGTTATTTATCTTATATTTTAAAAACAAAGAATATTACAGGCAATTTTCAGTTCAGGTTTCTTATTCCAAGAATTAATATCATGAACTAAATACAATAAATTTGAAATCGTCAAATCTTTTGTTTATTTCTAAGACTGCGTCGGTCATGTGTTAAATTCATTGTATTGTAATTTGTTTAGCCCTAAGCACTGGATTCAGGAGAACCATAACAGCTAACAGATCCAGACAGATGTTGACAGAACTTGATGCTTCAGAGATTTCGATTCAGAACGATTTGATTTTATCATTTATAAATCTGTGCTCATCAGTTTTTCTTACTTACTTTTCCTTTATTCACTGTCTTCTGTTGATTTCTTTCATAAACAGAGAGCTTTTGTTTCGGTTTTGCACACAAATTCATTGTGGTTGTTCTGACTGCTTCGGTCCGACAGGATTACTCAGACACAGAGATGCTGCTGAGTGGTGAAAACGTCAACCAGGAAGCTCTTTTGTGCTACGCCCGAGAGGCTGCTGACTTTGGCACAAACTACCAACTTCCCACACTGGACTTTGCCATGAACCATTGCGGGCAGCCAGATGTAGCAATGTTTGACTTCACTAACATGTACGCCTCTGAGAACGCTGCTCTGGTCAGGGAGAGATTTGGACACCAGTTGCTCGTAGCACTGGTTGGCGACAGTCTGCTTGAGGTAAGACAGCAAGTAGCAGAATCCGGCATTCATGGCATGGATATTTCAATTCCTCTATCCAATTGCTGTGGGCAGAAGACCGGGTAGAAAGAGGTCGTTTACAGTTTGCTCTGTCTCAAACTTGATGGTGATGTTGTCTGGAATCACTAAGGGAGCAGAATTTTTGTGCTCTGAGACAATGGTGGTGGTCCAGAAGCACACAGGGACATTTCAGGAATCTATTTAGAGACATGGGCAACCTGAGCTTTTTTAGGAAAGTGTGTAAGATATTCAAACTTGGATAGTCAATGCTTTGGTATGTGACATGACAGGGTAAAACATAACAACAACAGAAATACTAAAGACATCCCAAATTCCAGACAAGACCAAACTTTTCTCTAATGGAGCCACATTTTTCTCATTTCTTTGGTTTCCCATCACTTTTATTTTTTACTGTGTAAGCAGTCTCTCTGTAAAAGGAAATCTGCACTCAGAAAACATAATCACCCCCTAACACTTCATGTTTGCAGTTTGCTTAAGCATGACTTTATTTTTCCATTATTTCAACTTCTATGACCTGGAATCCAAAAAGCTTGTCTCCTTTTTTTGTATATCCCCCAATGACCAAGAGAAGAAGTATGTCAAACAGACTAAAAGCCACGGCACGATGTCTCTAACAATAACTGGCAAACTTGTTGTGTGTTGCTGTGTAGCCCTTCTGGCCAATGGGAACAGGCTGCGCCAGAGGCTTCCTGGCTGCCTTCGACACGGCCTGGATGGTAAAGAGCTGGGCGCAGGGTCAGCCAGTCCTCGAAGTGCTGGCAGAGAGGTACCCACACTTTATGTTGGGCATTAGTGAGCGCCTCCTATAAATCAGTGCTACTCAAACACATTGTTCACATAATCAGCATGTCAAACTCATTTTACGTTGTGGGCCACGAACAGCCCACTTTGATCTTTAGTGGGCCGGAGCAGTGAAACTCACCTTTCTCTCAGTGTAAAGACATTTAACTACACATTTAATTTAACTTAATTAATTTAATATTCTAATATAAGAAGTGCAACTTTAGCAGTACATGTCAGTTTTTCTACATGATAAAGAAATGCTTTGGGCTTAATAATAATAAATCTTTTTAATTGTAAGAAAAAAATGCATTATTGTTATTTATTTATTTATTTGTGTGTAACATTACAGAAAAAACTCTGCTAGTTTCCTGTAATTATAAAATGGAATATTTCTGTTAATTATTTTTGAACCAAGGGAAAAATGTTGTTATTTAAATGTTTATCTATTACTTATTTACTTCGGTCTTTATCAGCAGGAAAAGCTATAAAACTATGAAAATACAGTTAAAAGTTTATATCCTCCCTCACATTTTCCAAAACTGTCCTGTTGGCCTTCTTGAAGGGGACTGATCCTTGCCCCCGGGCCTTAGGTTTGACACACTGGCATTAAAGTGATGCAGTAATGCCTCTTGTCTTGGTACAGGGAGAGCATTTACCGACTACTACCACAGACAACCCCTGAAAACATTGCCAAAAACTTTGAGCAGTACACCCTAGACCCAGCAACTCGATACCCCAACCTCAACTCTACCTGCATCAGGCCTCACCAGGTGAGATGTCAGCAAATCTGTCAATGGATCATTTAAATACTAATACTAATATCTCAGTTCCAACAGCTTTTTCTTTGCCTTTCTGTTTCAGGTGCGTCATTTGTACATTAGCGGACAGCTTAACCCCTGCTCTCTCGAGCGTGCCGCTACCATACGACGGCCTGTCAATCTCTCCAGACGTGGTAAGGGTTAAAGGAATTGAATGCCACTGAGTCATCTCCGGTTATTCACTAATACTATAACTAATAGGGTTTCTTCTCCTTTCAAAGGCTCCTAATGCAATCATTGTAGCCTAAATCTCCCCCATTCAGTTCCTTCCCTTCTAACAGAAGTAGTAAGTCGCCAGAATTAACTTCAGTTTAGGGAATAAGTCACGATATGAGGTTTGTTTTTACATGTGGGTTCATTGAAGAGAGGAAACTTTGAAAGAAGAGCTGCCGAGCTATGAAAGAAACAGTGAAACACACATACATCCCTCTCCAATATCAACAAAACTCAATGTCACGTCCATAAAACAACCCTGCGTTTAAACATTTAAAAAAAAATCAATGACAAAATTTTGAAACCCGAAGCGAAAAGTAAACATTGGTGCCAGAATTCTGTTATATTCTGTTTAGTCTGATTATTCTCGCACTACTCTGTGTGTTTGAGTAAAGCCACTTTAGTCAGTCATTCGCTCTTATGAGCAAGCACGTACTTGTTTCTACAGGTTTGTGTACAAACTCCAGCACCCACTCTAAACATCTTCTTGCCACTCTATGTAACAGCACACTATTTGTTGGTTTGTCGTCGTGACATCATATCTGACATCATAACCACCGAAACTTTCTTCTAACACAGCCTGCCTTCTTTTCACTGCTTTTTAAGAATTTGATCATTTTAAAAAAAATCGTCTTTTTTGTGCTTCTGTGGCAGACTCAGAGGTCAGACCAGCGAGGCTTCTCACTTGGTGCCAGAAGCAGACGGAGGGCTACAGGAATGTGATAATCACAGACCTGGCGTCTTCTTGGAAAAATGGTATCGCCCTCTGTGCCCTCATCCACAGATTCAAGCCTCAGCTGATGTACGTATCATCTGTCAGATAATATCAACCTGCAGAGCCACAAACTGATCCCAAACCAGTTGCGTTAACATAGTCGTAGCATGCATGTATTCACATGAGCGTTATCTGTTTTCCTGAGAAGATGAACTCCATGAGCTCTTCAAAAACAACTAGTTGTGAGGAAATTCACATCTTAAAATGGAATGCTAAATATGCTTGGTATGCAATGAAAGGTACTGATCTATATGTGTGTTTATGTGATCTGCTCTCTACCTCCTTAAAACTTGTGCTGATAGATGGGTAAAAAATACTTCATGCACAGCTGTCCCCGAACTAGCTGGGTGCTCACAGGAGTGTGCAGCTGTGTAAATTTCATACATGTCAAGCCAAATTAAATAAATACTAGCTGCTCCAGTACCCATAGCAATGTGTGTCCAACAGAATTACTATTGACTTGTATTTAATTCTAAAAAAACCCCAAGTTTTTCTCTCTATCGATTCAGAGCTGTGGAGAAAAACAGCTAATCAAGAACAAAGAACAAAAGCCATACTTTCATTCTTTGCCACGTTTCAGATCAGACTGCTTCTCACAGCATGGATTTAGTAACTCTAATTTTATCCTCTAACCCCTTAATTAGTGCCTTCATACCTTGCCACATGCCACCACAATTTCATCTGGTCCTGTAAGTTTCCAGGAACCACTGGCATTTTTCCCCTTTCCTCTTTTCCATATGCATGACTGTCAGCAGAGCAGACAGCAGACAGAGCAGGTTCACAGAAGAGAAAGGCAGAAAAAAGTGAGCCTGAGCACTTAGCGAATAATGCCAGAGTTTGTGTGCTCTGCTGCTAGGTTACCGCTCTTGTCTTTACATTACTTCATTACTTCTGAAGTCGTCTGCACACTGTCCACTTAGGTGACGACATAAAGATGCCGTTTCCCCCATTAGAGGCTACTGGCTGCTATTTTCTCCTGCATTTGAGGAAAGCGGTTCTTTGGCTGTGTTGGAAATAAAAATGTGTTTCTGAGTGACGTCATTCCTTTGCACATGTAGTCATTGTCAGTCACATGAAATGTACAGTTCCCTTAAAGAATGTCACTTACACACCACACATGTCCGCAGTGCATCTTAAATAATATAATAATATTTTGGTGAGCCCATGTGAGTTGGAGCCTCAGTTTCCTGTTCTTAGATGACAGGAGTAAGCACCTATTGTGGTCATCTGCTTCATGTGCATTCAGGGATGCTCTTCTGCATATGCATACCTTTGTTATAACAAGTGCTTATTTTGAGTTACTGTTGGCCTTCTGTTAGCTCAGATCAGTATTCTGACCATTTTCCTCCAGTGTCAACAAGTTATTTTCACAAATTTTCTCTTTTCAGGCCATTCTCTGTAAACCATAGAGATGTTTTTTTTTTTTTGAGAAAATCCCAAAACGGTTTCTAAATTACTCAGATCATCCCACATTTAAAGTCACTTAAATCATCTTGTGTCCATAATATGATTCCTAGTTAGAACTTCATCAGGTCATCTTGGCTGTGTCTAAATTTAGTTGTGTGATTGGCTGCTTATCTTGATTACCAAGCAGTTAAACAGATGTACCTAATGAAGTGGCCACTGACTGTAAGTCAACGTAATACCCATATTTTAAAAACAAGTTTTTATGTGTGTGTTGAGGAGTGATTTGGGAAAATGTAAACCAGTACCAGACAAAAGCAAAACAGTCAAAAAACTCTGACAACTTGTGTTAAATTACAATAAAAACACATAATATATTTATACTGTTTAATACTCAGTGTGACTGTTTTTGCCTCCATCAGAGATTTTGACTCATTAAACGACGAGGACCACGTTGCAAACCTCCAGCTGGCATTTGACATCAGTGAGCGGGAATTTGGGATTCGTCCATTCACATCTGCGAAGGAGCTGAGTAAAGAGGAGGAGCTGGATAAAACCAAGATGATCAACTACCTGTCCAAGTTCTACGAGCTCTTCCGCGGAACGCCTCTACCTGCATCAGGTGCCCTGCTCTATTATTCTGTGTTGTTAGTTATAGCCACTGAAGCCTGGTATTCGTAATATTTCTCCCTCTGTTTTGTTTTTATTCCTTATCTTTTACACCAGATTCCATCGGTGTTGAAGGTCTTACATTTCTTTGGATTTTCTGTGAAAAAATTCGCATGTTGTTCCATCCTGTTAATCAAGTGTAATGGTATGAGAGGAATGTGTATCTGCACCAGCACTGCGAGGTTGCACAAGTCTGAGATTCTCAACAGCATACAGCTGTCTGTCTCAACAGAAGTGCTTTTAAAATTTCTGCCTTAACTCTTTTGGAATATTTAACCCCCAACTTCTTACTTCAGCTTCACTGTTTCAGGGAAATGAAAGGGGGTGTCCTCTTTTCTCCCAAACCACTCTTACATATTCTGTGATCTGTAAGGGAATTTCACAATAATGTGACCTTACTGGCTGTTCACGGTTGAAAAATGTGAAGCTGTTAATGCAGTCATGTGTTATTCTGCAGGTTCCAGAGGAGTGGATGAAAACAATGAAGATTATCCGTCGAAGGAAGTCAAAAGTAATAATAATGTGCTCAATTTTGCACTGACCAGGAAACGGGTGCCAAAGGTAACTCTGCGCAGAAGTGCAAGTTTTTCTGTTTGTTCCTTCGGTTTGCTTTATTCCCACTTGTTATTGATTAGTCATGACTGTCACATATTCCGATTTTTTTCCTTGCTCTTTGTTTTTAGGAAGAGAAGAAGCTAGACGGTACAGACCCCATTTACAAAAGAAGGCGGAAGTTCTATTTGGAGGAGGTTTGTTAGCATATAATTTGCAAGTGCATCGTTGATCATTTTGCAGGTTCTTTTATGCAGTAAGTTTTGTCTGTCTCTCTTTAGGCCACTAACTTGGCCAGTAATGGCTCCACAGTTCGAGACAGGCCGGATCCAAAGGAAAATAAAGTGCGCTCTATGGCTACGCAGCTGTTGGCCAAGTTTGAAAATAAACCGAACTACACCATCCGCAAAACACAGGTAGAAACTATACACCAATATGTCTCGCAATCGTATGTAGATTTTATTTTATTTCCTGAGTACTAAGTACTGTATGCACTACATTTATCTAAACAACAGTCCAGAAATGGTAAAATCGCCATAGAATTTTTCTTTTTATTTCATGGATCATAAATATGATTTAAATTTCCCCAGTTATGAGCTCGATTCAGACAGTGGCTTGTGGTTTTAATCTGACAAAACTTTCCTTTTTGCTAGTGCCTCAAAATCTTCTCTTGTCTGATTTTGCTGCTGATATTTAATCTACTCATATGTTTCTGTTTCTGTTCTTTTTACTAACCCTCTGCAAAATCACAGTCAGACTTGGAGGAGTCCTCATTCCTCCGTACTCTCGACCTCACTGACGGTCTGCCAGTTAAACTCAGACCTCCGGTCCCACCCAAACCTTCTCCTGTGACACAGGTAGTCCAGAACTGCACAAATTAGACAAACCAAATGCATCTGAAAAAAGTGTTTAAAACCTATAAAATTACAGCACGTCCAATATATGTACTTCATGTAGTGGATTTTAGTAACAGATGCCACTATTGTATAAGGCTCTAGCAGAATTCTTCCAAAACAGAGGTTTTTGGGGATCTTTAAAAGGCCATACTTGTGGTTTTGCTTTCTTTGGGTCTGACTGACACGGTCCCTAATTTTACTCCATAAACCAGCTAAATGCCTTCATGCTTGACTGCAATCACATGTTGCACACGCACACTCATTGAAGCTGGCACAAAACTGAAATCTCAAAATTTAAAATACACAATTAGACATCTGTTTGTTACTTAAATCAAGTAAACAATGCTTACTTTGCAGTTAGCTTTAAATTCAAGCTTTATTTAATTTTCACATTTGATATATGTTTAAATATTCAGAATCACACATTATATGAATATAAGATCCACGCCTGTATTACAGATAGTCACTGAACAGGCTCAGGATGAAGCAGTTTGTGGACAAACAAGAACTCTTTGATAGAAAAACTTAAAATTTTAAAGTCACTTGAACATTTTTTGGAATTTCACATACATTTACTTACATTCCAAGATGGCTGCTTATTATGTTTGCGAATAGTCGTAGCCAATGAGATAAAAAAAAAAACCCATTGTGTCCTATTCAGCCACTGCTGAAGTCAAAGCATTGCATTCATTAGCTGAGCTGTTGGAAAACCAGCAAAAAGCAACAGTCAGCAATGTCATAAATTCTTTCATTCACGTTGAGTCTTCGGTTGCTGACTTGCAGTCTCAGATGTCAGGCTGGTTTTCCAATTCTTGAGCATCCCCCAAATAAATCTTCTTTAAAAACAGGTTCTTCTTACACATGCATGACCACGAGATGGTTACATAACTCTGGGAAAACATAAAGCAAACAGGCCCATATTGATATATTACCTATGCGGGCTGATTTTCATACTGTGCTAGCATGACTAATGTCTGCCAAGGGGGCAGGAAATCAATGTGAAAACTTGTGCTGTGCTTTAAAATGGCTGATTATTTTTAGTTAATGGGTTGAAACCATCCGTATGGCTTTTTACAGTATCTGATCTCTGAGTGGATGCACACAAAAACAAAGGATTCGTTGTTTGTTTGCTTAGTGACGAGTTATAAGAGCTCACATGTTCATTGTCCCTTTCAGTTTGGAGTCAGTATCAGAAAAGCAGCACAACAGTTAGTCCGCCTGCCTCCAAAGACTCTGCCCAAACCCCAGCTTCAGCCCCCACATCCATTTTCTGTAGTAAAGCTCAGACATGTCGATCTAGCGCATGCTGAGACGAAGCCTCAGCTGGAGGGTGCAGAGCCCCCTGTTTCTCCTTCCTCCTGTCAGTCAGCAGTCCATTTCATGACAAGAGTCCTCCATCGTCTCAAGGAGGTGGACGAACACATCTCTGAGGTGAACAGTGCCTCTTCTTTTATTTCTTTAACTCCTGTTTTCTGTCTATTTTTTCATTCTGTCCTCTTTCTAAATCACTGTGATTGTTGCGTTTCTCAACAAGGAGTGAATGTTGATTATATATCATTTTCTGATTATACATTTAGGCTCGTGTAATATGCAGTCTGATGGTGAAGTCAGCCCCTTTATTATCCAGCCTGACAAAAATTTGCAAGAGTAGTCTTACAGACCTGGCACAAACTGAAACAGACACACTGATTATTCGCAATCTGCAGTCACAAGCTGCAAATGGGTTCCCGCTAAGCGCTATACAAATACAGACCATTTACCATTTCCTGCACCGACTCCATTCTGCATTACAAAAGTATCAGTGACATATCAATCCAATATCAAATAATTTAGTGTAGACATTAAAGTGCAAAGGGATATTTTAGTTTTGAATGCACTTTCCTTTAAGTATGGGAAGAAAAATAATGCATGTGCTTATTAAAGATAACTTTGAGCTATTTCAAGTGCTGGCAGAAAGAAATAATAGACTGGTAAATTATTATAATCTGAGTGAAGTGTCCTTTTTTTGTAGATGTTGCTTAGTTTTAAATTAGGAGCACTTTTCCCCTTTGCTAACTTAGCTTATCTATATTTAGCGTTGTTGGAAGTTTTTGGCCTTTAATTTAGTCTTTTTTATGATCCTTTACAAAAGTTTTGAAATCCATATTATCATTATCATTATTATTATTATTATTATTATTATTATTTTTAGAGCTATCAGACTGTTGCTAACTAGCTATCAAATTATTACCACTCTCAAATCTGTCCATGACTGGAGTCAGAAGATCGCTAACTTAGCTTAGCATAAACAGTGAGCGCAGGGCTAGAAACATGCAACTTAGTTTGTTTTTTTGTTGGACTGCCAACAGACACAATGTCTGATTTATTTCTTTAGCAAGAGTCAGGAAGATATTAGAACTTACAGCTGTTCTGTGGGAGGTTTTTGTTCCCACTGTTGCAAAGTGCTTGCTCATAGAGGAGTTGCTTGATTGTTGGGATTTTCTCCAATAATGTGAGATTCTCCAGCCGACTGATGTGAATTGGCGCGATATAAATATATAAACAGGATATGAATTCACGAGATGTTTTTTCCTCATTCCACTGTTTATGCTAAGCTAAGCTAACCCCCTGGCTCCAGCTCTAGACTGACATGAATGGTCCACTGACACGCCTCTGATTTTGAGATTGTAAAAACAATGACGCTGTTTCAACACATAAACTCTGACTAATGTCAAGAGAATCAGCCACAGAAACTGTGTGACGTTTTCCTTATTTACATGTTGATTGGTTTAAGTGTCACCTCTTGTTCAGACATCATACAGACTTTACACTATGGAACTGACTGATTAGAGACTGTTTAATGTCCAATCTGACTGCTTTGGACATGTGTATTTTCAAATATAGGTCAGCCGCTATGTGAAAATGTTCCTTTAAGCTGCTGGCTTCAGATATTTTACCCACGCCTGTGTTATTAATGTTGAGATAAATTACATCATTATTTTAGTCTAATCTGAAAATGAGTAATTGTCCTTTTCATTCATGACTTTGGTTGAACTCATATACTAGTCTCTCATTTCTCTGCCAGGACTGTGTGACTATCCCGGTTTTCTGTTCCCGTACAGTTTGAGTAATTACATCAGCTCAGGTGTGAAATTAATATAATAGGGCGGCTTTTCAAACAGCGACGTCTTTGTTCTCCTCTTGACAATAGACACTTAGCTGTCGAATCCTGCTTCTCGTTGAGAAGACGATAGAAAGGTCTGTCATCACTTACGTGCGCAGTGCTTATTAAGCATTTATTAGTCTGCCTAATTTTGCCTGCGCACACAAAAAGGGTTGTTGGATGAACTGATTACTTTTCTTTTGCCATCCTGCAGAAAAAAGCTCAGACACAACAGGTTAGAGAGTTTCATGCAAAGAGTATAAAGGAAAAAGCCGTCCACCTTAGCGGGTTGTTCCCAGGAAACGGTTCTGATGTACTTAAGGTGAATATCTCCAGCTTGATGTGTGATCCCACACTATCCTGTGTGTCTCTGTGCTCCCTGCCCCTCAAAGTGTCCTCATTTGCACGTGTTTTAGGACACAGTTGTGGCATGTTTGCAGTGTTCTCCATCGTTCATTAGTTTTCTAGTGTGTTTATTCTTTGTTTCAATAGAACAAAAGAAATACTTTAACCTCAGATTTCTATTATTGTCATGTGCTTTGCATGAGAGCTTTGCTTGAACTGCTGTTTCTGCCCTTTGCTTTTAATTACTGGCAGTCCTCAGAGGACAGAAGTGTGTACTCTTGTGGTTTCACTCTTAGGGTTTCTCTGCTCCACCCTTCCCCAAAAAGCTGTCTCCAACTTAAAAAGCCCATTTCAACCCCCCCAAATATCCAGTTTATGTGTTTTACTCCTGGCCTGTAGTGTTAATATGGTGTGCACCATTTATAGTTGGAAGTTGGAAGTCCAGTTTAGAAAGTCATAACAGCCCCAACTTTACAATCCAAATTAGCATAAGGGAACGTAAACAACGGAAAAGCTAAAATTGGTCATCTGCACAGTCACTGTTGTGTGTTGACGCTACCTTTTCCGACTTTTCTACTGAAAGGTACAGGATTAATCCATTTACGTATTTCATTGTAGCTTGGGAAGAAACTGCTGGAGGTGGAAAAGGAGCGCTGCAGGCCAGAGAGAAAAATATGTAAATTGGATGCCGTTATAACAGCCAGATATTATAGCAAGAGTTACACTAGTAGAGTATAAAGGAACAACTCCTGGTAGGTAATTATAATCAAGTATTTGTGTTTTACAACCAGTGGGTACACATGAGTAAGTAAGTACATAAGGGCAGGATCATTGAAAAGGAAGCTGAGACTCAGCCTCAGTGTGTCAGTTATAGTGACAGATCTAAAATTCACTTTTTTGCTGTTTTCCCAGGGCGGCTCAGTGCGAAGGGCGTTTCCCCCGTCGGGTGACAAGTGTCACTCGTGTCAGAAGCGTGTTTATATGGTGGAGAGGATCTGCACCGAGGGGCTTTACTTCCACAGGGAGTGTTTCCGCTGTTCGACCTGCAGCTCTGTTCTTCGACAGGGAGCGCATGCTTTCCACTCTGAAGAGGGTATGCTTCTCCAAATGGCGTAGCCACATATTACCTACATGGCACAGAATAACTGAAATGGCTCATCTTGACCTTCACTTTGATCTTACAGGGAAACTCTACTGCAAACTGCATTTTGATCAGCGGAACAATGGGACGAGCATACGGAGGACTTTCTCTCTACCCTCAGTGAGACCTGTGCGTATTTATCCACCTTCCTCTGACAATGATGGATGCAAGGTGTCTAACTTCTCCTCCCATCACCTCCTTCTTAGAATCGTGATAGCATTCAGGAGCACCGTCCTACTGATGAAGATATCACCCCCTCCAGCAGTCCGGCAGACCTGCAGAGTGAACCCGCAGCAGGTACCTTCAGCTCGTTCATGAGGAAACAGCTGAGCTGGCCTCTGAGTGTGACTCGTGCTGTGTGCAACGCCCCCCGGTATCTGTCCCAGCGCGCGTGTCATGCAGCACGGGCCTTTGCCGGCCACCTGAGAGACAACGCACAGGACTACACGTTGCTGTATGAGCTACTGAGCATGAGCTTGCCACTGCTGTTTGTTTTACAAGAAGTACTGCTGCAGATGTACACAGAGGCTGTGCCTGATGGGCCGAGCTCTTTAGAGCCTTTACTGCTTTGGCTGCAGGAACATATCAGGCAGAGGATAATCTAGACTTTCAGCTGCAAAAATTTAACCCTCAACATTAAACCAGAGGCCGAGGAGTTCATTAGTTGCAGCGTCCTCAACCTGTTATCATTTTGTACATGTGCACAAGCACCTTCCTGATGTTTACTTACTTTTTATGATGACACTGTAGGTAGATGTTAGATGTGTGGGTGTGCTGGGTGTGCACTAGCCAAAGAAGACACACTGTAGGCTACTTATGCAAAAAAAAATTTGGTTTACTTTTAGTAGTTTACTTTGGGGTAGTTTGTCAAGCAAGGAAAACTGCACCAAATAATTTTGCAGTGGGTTTGATGTGTGAACTGTTATAATATATTGGACACATAGGTTAAAGAGTAAATAGGCAAGTAAATCAAACAAGCCATGATCAGAACATTGGAGCCTTTTAGGCTAACTTTTTACAAACTTACTCGTGAAACTGGCCCTGCAGTTAACTGGGATTATGACTGACTAACTTGATGCACTTTAACTTTGAGAACTGCCATATCAATGTAGAAGCAGACATTTGTCACATTTGACAAAAGCCTGTTCTCATATTAACAGTGACTGCAAGGCAGGCTTTCATTTGACTATGCATATGTACTAAAGACATTTTAATATGTATGCAGGCATGTCTTTTAACAGTCATGTAAGCAGGTTTTTTTACTATCATTTTATAAAACAAACTCTCTGTTTACTCTCAACAACTATTTTTTTTTTTTTTTTTTTGGATAACACCAAATGATATTTGACACTATGGACTGTCCTAAATACTTTTAGGTATTTAGTTCAACTTTGCTGCCATCTGCTGTTCACTCAGAACAATATATATAGAAATGTGGTAAAATTATAGCCGCAATTAAATTTAAAATAACCGAACAGGTTAATATTTGGTCTAACTGAGGAAAAACAGGAAACACAGGGTCAGCAGCACAGGGTGGCTCCACCGGAACGGAGAGATTTTCCGTTTTGCTGTAGACAATAGAAGCGGTGAGCACGCTGTGATGCGTTTGAATGTGCTTGCCGCTCTTGCTGTAATCTGAAAGCACGATGTCGGACAATCAACTGTAAACCTCTCTGACTAGAAGCCACATAGTTGCTTCCTATTTAGACAATCTATTGATGCTCGTGAAGCACTTTAGAGTAATTTTTAAGGATTTGAAAATCGTCTGGCATTATCGTAAGCGTTTGATGACACTATGTTTGTGTTTTGCTCTCTGCTGCCTTATAGTTTGTGTTAAATTACAGAATCGTGTGATCTTATTTTCCGTGCTGTGCAGGTGGAAAACATGTTTTGTTTTGTTTTTTAATACCAAAGAACAGTTTTCAAGCAAACTAACTGGACTTGCTTCTGTTTAGCAAGTTGACGGTCGAGCAAACTGTAATGTGCACAACGGTGCCAGCATTAACTCTGAATGTCAGTATTGTGCATCGTTTTCATAAACATTTTCTATCTTTGTGCACTGTGCTGTGTTTATTTGCCTTCATGTTGTCATTTTTTTTTATCAGTTCGTGCTTCTCTTTTCCTCTCATTCAGCGGACGCCTTTTATGAAGCCTGTGAGACAATCGGGTGGTTAGGAGAAATGACTTTTTAAAGGTGATCACCTGCATGGTTGCATCAATGTGAGGCTGTAGATGCTGATATCACATATCAGCGGTTTTAGTGCTGAAATAATATTTTCTTTGAAGTGACACTAAGTTTAAGCTAAGCTAAGATCAGGACTAATCAACAGTTTTGGGAATGAACTAGTACTAATTCAGCATGGTTTGAGACCTCTGCAAAGAAGCAAAGAGCAAATAAGTTCATGTAACTTTTTTTTATTCCGATCTCACCACAAGGTCTTAGTCTTTTTTGGAGTGTTTTCTTCTTCTTCTCATGGATACCTTAGTCGTTCAAATAAACTACTGCTTTCAAGGTGAAGAGTAACATTTCCAACTCAAATTTAATCTAAACATGAGGGAAAAAAGTGTTGCTTTTGTTGCTCCAGAATAGCTTCTGTACATATTGAACCTTGAGGTGAGATTAAATGTTTCTAAAGTCAACATTTAACAGTGCACCCTTTTTTTGGAATTATGTTTCATTGAGCTGATGTTGTATTTTAAAGGCGAGCTTCCATCAGCGTCTCCTTACAGGAGTTGGGGAGTGTGAAAAATATCCCTTCCAGCTCCAGACCGGCAAGAGTTGTCACTTGAATGAGTATCAATTAAATCAAAAGATGTATTTGATTTAAAAAAAAAAAATGTGAGTGAGGATTTAAAGAGAAGTACTCTGGGAAGACCTCTTCAGCCTGTTCTTCCCGTCTCCGCTGGAGATGGGCAGCTCAATGCTACGTTATCCACCACTTGCGCGACATACCTGAAGTGCAAGCAACACAAGCATCCAAACTGACCGTGATTCCTCCTCTGTGGAAGAAAGGGAAAAGCACACAGCTGACTCATGTGTTTATGCAGTTACTGTAGAATGAGTCCATGAGAGCTACACCTAAAATTTGGCAGTGGCGGCCGGAAGGTGAGGCTTCAAAAACCTCCAGCTCCAGATGGCATCACATCAGACTGGTAATAAAGGCATTATTCTCGAAGCCTTTCCATGATGATCTGACAACAGGGGCAAAGAACTACGATCTGTTTTCAAACCAACATATTTAACGTTTGAGAGAAATGTTGTTCATTTAACTAATAATAATCATATCCCTTACTCCTAGTCCTACTGTGGTATAGGCACAGATAAGCAACTGACGTTCTAATCCACCATGGTGGATGAGCCAGAGTCATGCATATTAGTCTCATCAGTAATTTTGGTTTGTGATGTTTAGTAAAGAATAAGAATTTTTTTAAAATCCCTTTGAGGTCTACATCTTAAGTCTCAGGCAACAAACTAACAAATTTTCTCAATAAGTGATATCTTTCCCTTTACATGTCTCTTTGCTGGTTGGCCTCTAAAAGCTTGTTTTAGGATGATAATGATGGATGAGGCACATTTTCTTATTATTGTCAGTACACGGTAATGCCTGTTAAAGAGAGATTCTCTTGTTCAGTTCATGAGATTTAGAAGCAGACTTCTTTTCTTTGATTTATTAGTGCCGATATGACAAACACAACACTATACGCTGAAAAAACGGCTGTTAAATTAATGCTATTTTTCTTTCTTGTTCCCAGCTTTTTCATGCATGCATAAAAGTGTACAAAGATCTCTTAGATATGTCTTAGTTTTTCTCTACTCAAAATCAGTTGAACTTGCAGACTATAAAGAACAGCCGGGCATGTGCAGATTTCTTTTTAAAAGTCTGTTTTCTTTGACAGAAGAAAGCCATCACCTCATCCACTCATCAGTAAAAAGGGACTTCAAGTTTTATTGCTGGGCAAGTCTATCAGTAATGGGTTTTGTTGTTGTTGTTGTTTTAAAATAATTTTTTTATAATTGTTTGATTTTGCATCACTGTTTCAGGTTCTATTGCAGAGTAAATACACAGTAGTGACTGCTAACTTTTGATATGATGAATGTTTTTCTACCTTGATGGTCACATACAGTCAGTATGGTGTACACTTTGTTTTGCTGGGAAACTTTGGGTCCCTAGACTCACATCAGCCACCTAAACTTTGTTGCAAGCCAGTCAAATACATAGTGCCTCCAAATTTCCCAAATACTAATCAGACTGTGCTGCAGGATGCACAAGAGCAAGCAGGATCCAAAGAGGAGCCATTCTACAACCCACAGGACATGAATGTGCTACATCCTGGTGCCAGACATCCTGTATCCATGTCATAATGGGCCAGAGTGATTCTGACAGCACGACTTCTAATATCAGGCATTATCTTTTCAGTCCAACAAAAGAACATTAAACAAACTAAAAATAAAGCAATTAAAGCTGCTATAAATATATATATACATGGCAAAATTAAGTCTGACCTATTACACCGTTCCCTATTTTTTGTCATATAGATTCTGAGCACTCACACAATGCTCATATTAAACAAGTCCACCACTGCCTCTGTATCTGATATCATAAATATGTTTATTAACTCATCTCTGTCTGTGAGCACAGCAGCCTCAGCCACCTGCTGTTCACACCTTCTGTTTGAAATGGGCAGCCAAGATCCAGTGTAAAACACATATTTGAACTGTGAATCGTGTTTGCAAAGAACCACCGGTAGACATAATTCAAAGGAGGGTGCTGGAAATGAGCGTAACATGTCACCTTTAAAGAAGCCTGTTGCATTTCAGTGAATATTCATGAATATTCTCAGAAATGTAGAATTTTTTTTGTACTAACCTCTGCCTTTCTTGAATAACTTGAATTACATCTGGTTTTTGATGTACACAATACATTCTGTCTCTTCATTAATCAATCTCGAAAGCAAAGTGCTCTCTCATGTCTCTGAAAACTGTAGGTCTCAGAGGTTAAGCTGCCATTGACTGCTCAGCGAAAAATGAAAAAAAGATGCTTGCAAAAAGTAGATAAGTGAACTAAAAAGTCCTTGGCTTTAAAAAGTGTGTTCATCTTTTCAGATGAAGACCGTGTCATTTAAAAAATACACAGCAGTGAAGCCAAAAAATGTTCACTTTAAAAAGAACAAGCGATGTATGCAATCTTAAAAACAGCTTTTCATAGATATGTTTGAAGCCCTGTGAAAAACTAAGTACTCCCCACGATTCAGTAGCTTGTAGAACCACCTTTAGCAGCAAAAACTGGAAGCAATCCTTTTCTGTGTGATTTTATCAGTGGAGGAATTCAGGCTCACTCTTCTTTATAACGTAGCTTCAGTTCTATGAGATTTAAACACATTTATTCATACACAGCTCTCCCACTGCAGCATTTCAATCCCATTGAGGTCTGGACTTTGGCTGGGTCATTGCAACACGCCCAGCCCTTCTGTTGTACATTTTCTGCTCTGCTCTGGATCATTTGACTCAGTTTTGGCATCTGTCAGACAGACAGCTGACATTTGACTCTAAAATACTCTGGTATACAGAGAAGTTCGTTGTCAACTGCAAGGTGTCCAGATCACGAGGCTACAAACAAACCCAGAACATTGAAAGTTGGTATGAGGTTGTGCTGATACATTGTGTTTGGTGCAGTGCATCATGGCCAAACATTTCCACTTTTGTCTTGTTTGTCCCACGTTTTTCAGACTAATTGAGACCTGAGATGTAGCTCTTGGGGTTTTTTGGTTTTTTTTTTGCAGTTTCTCTCAGTTCTGAAATTGAACGTTGACCTTGCGTTGAATTCGCTAAGACGTCCACTCCTGGGAACATTGTGCCATTGTGCTTCACAGACATGTTGAATTCTCCAGACCAGCAAACTGCCAAAAGATCTGCTTTTATACAGACGGTCACACTGGATCAATTAATCAAGTGCATTTAGTTATCACTTAGCCTCTTTATTCCTATGGAAATAGTAAGGTCATACTCGCATCCTTTGAAAGCTTTCTTTTTTACATATCACTATGTGGAATTTTATTCTTCTAAATGTTGCTTCACTAAAAGATAAAGGGCAAAGACTACGTTCACAACTACTTAGCAATTACTTAGGTATAAGCCACAACAGTAGATGGACACGAGCCATTACACAGGAACAGAAAAGTAATTTAGAGTAAATTGATTTTAGGACAGAGAAGGTCAGTGTGTTGTTGCACAGGAAAAAATGGGGAACTTTTGCTTTGTAGAGGCTTCATTGACAATCAGAGAATCTTTAATTTGATGGATACTGAACATTTGAGAGGCACCGTGACATTATCATTTATGAATAACTTTATAATAATAGTATTTAATCCCATTTTAAAGATGACATTTTTTTCTTTGTATAAAACATGTTGAATTAACATACTTTTATTTGAATATTCATAGATTTTGTAAGCACTTTAAACCCCTGCTTTCAAAAAAAGAGCTGAGCGATTCTGCATAGACAAAAAATAAGAGCTTTATGTGAGCTTGAATTTTAAAGAGTGAAAATGTTGTAAAGGAATGTGAAAATACTTCGATTGGAGCTCGCACTGAATGTTATTGGTTCACTGAATAGGTCTTATTATCAGTAATCAGCCCCATAGCTATGGGTCAGAATGGCCCACTGGAGTAATAAAGTGTGTGCAATCTGATTTTTTTTTTTTTTTACACAAACACATTCAATTATACAGATTAGAAGAATCGTGATCTCTGGAATTTGCTATGATTTTGTGCTTTGCAGTCTGGTGGTTTGGTTTATATTAGTGAAAATTCAAGTTCTTTGAATTTTTTTCTGCACATTTTGACTTCTTGTTATGACTTTATTATTTCTGTGATTCGTTTCTTTTTTTGTGTTATTGTTGGTTTCTATCTTGGCTTTATTATTCCCACCACTTCAGTCCACGCAGTTCCTCTGGATCATGTAATGTCTTTCTTGTTTTTGTATTTAGTATTTGTCCTTCATTCATATTTATTTTGCTCCCCTGCTTTGCTCTCCGGTTTTCATGCGTTCCTTACATATTTTATTTTTATTTTTATATTTCACTGACTCTTTTGTATTTTTCTTTGGACGTTTTACTGCCATATAAATTAGGCCACTTTCTGATCCTTTCTGATTTGCCCAGGTCTACCTAGCAGGAACATCTTACAGTTATATGTTGTTTTTCTCCCTCGTTGAAAATAAAAACATATTACACTTAAAAAAAATGCCAACAAGATCATTGAAATGTCATAAAATTCTGTTTGCATGTCAGGTCAACTTTCATATTTAGACTTGAGGTAAAGGAAGAAGATAAACTTCTTGAAACTTGTTGGTTATTTTAGGTTTGACACACTTTTCTCATGTTTAAATTAAAACTCTTTGCAAATTTCATTTTAACAAAAATCTGAGGGCCATAGAAAAATGTTTATCTTGTGTTTTTGTGTGGAAATGTGATACAAAAAAACAGTTTTTAATTCTAAAGCGAATTCTAAACAATGAAACAAATTAATTATGAAAAAAAGTGATTTCAAATGTCAAATGTAGGAGATAAAAAAATCAGATAGATCTCTCGGAAGTCTATTAGGCAATAAACACATTCAAATAAAGCAAAAACATTTAAAAAGTAAAAGAGTAAAATTATAATTTTGCTCATAAGAATCAGACTGAAAGACCTTAAAGGAGTTGAGTGCTGCTCAATAAGTGTGTGTCATTTTTGCTGCCCCCTAGCGGACAAAAAATATAAATACTGCAGCCATAAGTACTGTGAGCACAGAATACACACACACACACACACACACACACACACACACACACACACACGCAGACACACACACTTTTAGCCACACAAAATACTTGAATACAGGACACGGACAATAGCACAGGTACTAAGGTCACATAATAAGCTTCAGTGGGTTTTGTCATTAGCAGAAATATGTTCAGTATGTGATTACTTGCTGAAGCTCCAAGGGAGTTGTTTGAGAGAGCTCAATTTAATTATTTTTATGTGATTGTTATAACATCAAAAACAGCTCTGAGGAGTCAAGGTGTATTAACAACTCATATTTACTAAATATTTCAATTAAATTTGAAAGAAACCTTTGATAAAATGTTTTTAAAAAAAGCCTACGCTCAGACAAATGTCAGCCAAGATGTCCTCATAAAGGCACAGAACATTTTTTTTCATGAAAAAAAAATAAAATCAAATCAAATAGGCAGCTGGGGTGCAGCGCTCTGAAGAGTTGTTTTGTAAAGCACGGTCCTGCAGAAGCAGACGTCCCCGCGTCGTTGTTGTGTGCGCATCTCTGAGGAGTGCAATCTGTTTACAAACCTCTTCGAACTTTTTCATTTTCTTTATTAAATGACATTTCCTTAAATGCATAAAGAGCCAAAAAGAAATGAAGTTATACACTAGCAATGATTAGCATTCAAGCAACAGAGCAATCAGAGCCTGAAATTGCACTGAAATTACAGAAGCTGTGAAAGTTGATGAAAAAAAACAGCAAAGCCGGGACGAGATGAATCTAAAAATATAATGCCATTATTTTAGCCCTTTCACGCAAATCATCCTTTTAAACAGTCAAACGCAATTCACCAGACGGAGGAGATATACGCCAGGCTGCCAGAGTAAATAAACTATCTGAACATTTACATTTCCTCTGAGAAGAAAATCCACCTCTACAACACGAAGTGGAGCAAACAGCTGTCATTTTAGAAGATTTCCCCATACTTTCAACATTTTTAATATAGTTATTGAGAAGGAATTCGAAGTAAAAAATTGAAAATTGATAAAGAAGCTGCTGTCATCACAGAAAATAAGGATTCAAACAGCTACAGCGCAACAAAAGAACTAAAAGCTATGGCTTACATATTGTCATATGTAAGAAAACAGACTAATCCAATAAATTTGAAACCTCAGATAAGCAGCATCTTGGGTCCAGTCTGACTTTCCCACAGAAAATAACAGAACACTGAGAGATGCATTTAAGGCAGTGCTTGTTGTCTTAAGCGCGGCGATGCTGCCGTTCAAAGAGGCTCCTCTGTGTCTGTATCCTGCTTCTGCTTCAGCCTGTTTGATGAGACACATAAAAGCCAATAGGAAATGCCCTTTAGAAAAACATAATGTCTTAAATCACAATCACATGGCAGGACAAAGTCACATGGTATACACATATTACTGCTCAGTGAGTGGGAAACTTGCAATGTCCTATCTCGTATTGCTAGAAGAGTTTAAATAAAATTCAAAATCCAAACTCCGTTTCAAATCTCATCTATAATTTATAATCTACAGGCCAAAGCTGAGTTTATATAGGTGGTGTTGAGCCAGTCATCACAGACCAGAAACCAGGCTTGAACAGCTTTTGTATCAATTTTGGAAAAAGAAGCATTTCCCTAACTGGAGTTGGAGCGCTGCACTTAATACTCACGTATCTTGAAAAACTACATGCTGCATAGTTCTTTCCTTTTTTAGGGACATGTGATCTTCAATCTGTTCAATGTTAAAATTATTCAGACTGTTTCTGGATCAGTTATTTAATAAACCTGGAATATAGGATTTCATTTTTCCTACTTCATAGTCTGCAATTCTGAAATTCAGTTTCATCAAATTATGCAAAATAATTTACAGTTCATCAATAAACTGTAAGGAGGAAAACGTAGTGAAAGGGTATTTGCCATTTGCCAAGCCTCAGAATATATAGAGCCAAATGCATCAAAACTTTACCTGCAAATTGTGAAATTAATTCATTTAATTACAGAACTACAAAGAAGCAGGAATGTTAAGGAATGAAAGGGAAAAATTCAATTAATTGGTGGTAAAAAAAAAAAATAGTTAAAAGAAAACTATGATGCACATAATTAATAATTTCTCTCTTTTTACATTTTTTTAATTCACCCAATAATCTGCTTTGCAGCCAAGAACTGGACTTCCTTTTTTCTTTCTTTCTTTAAAATGTCTTCGCATCAGTTCAAAAATAAGCAGTGTACACTTTATTAACTGAATGTTTTAACAAAAAACAAAACAAAAGGTTGAGGCATATCCTTGAACAAATCGTATGGTGCCTCTTCCGAATTTAACTGGTGATCGAAGCATAACACAAACATCCGGGACTGCATTTTTAAAACAGCCTTCAGCAAAACAAAATCCTTCAAATTTTTTTGCCTTTATTTGAACCAAAAAAAAAAAATCCATCAACCTGCTCAAATTGAGCCTCTGCAGCTTGTCCTTTAATGCGAAATATGCAGCTGGATGTGATTTTTGTTTCAGTTTGTAGGTAGGTAGGTAGGTAGGTAGGTAGGTAGGTAGGTAGGTAGGTAGGTAGGTAGGTAGATAGATAGATAGATAGATAGATAGATAGATAGATAGATAGATAGATAGATAGATAGACAGATAGACAGATGAAAGTGCTGCACGGAAAGTCCTCACACTTGATATATACCATCTGCTCTCCATCACTTGAATGATTAAAAAAACACACAAAGCTTAGCTTTTCCTGTATGAATGAGATTTTAGTTTCCTTAATTATTCAAGGCAAATTTCAGTGTTAAAAGCAAATCAGATTAGCGCAATACAGCAAGGAGGTGCTGGCTTGGTGCTGGACTATGTGGGGTTTGGCTGCATAAGCATGCCTCTTCCTCTACTGTGGAAGCAGAAGATGACCACATATCCATCAGCCCTGACACAAATTTTTAAATCTAGCTCTCCAAACCTCTTTGTTCACGTCTGGCCTTTCTGGCGGGCTGATCAAAATGCCATTATTTATTTAATCTCTCCTCTCTCTTCTGTGTTCCTGCATGGCTCATAAGTTGATGTACAATTCATCAAATGCAGTCGACTATGATGAAAAACATAAAAGAAGACCATTAGCTTTACTGATGTGTACAGTGTTAGAAGAACAGGTTTGTCCTCAGTCGAACTTTGAACTATACGCAACAATATAAACTCACAAGCAGAAACAATTTTTTTGTCCTGAACAGCTTTATGGAGAGATTGCTCTTCATTATTAAAAACACTGACCGTAAACCAGCAGCATGAACCTCAGCAGCTGGTTCAGCAGGTCCTCAGTGATAGCTGTCTGTCATTAGGTTTCTGTTTTGCATGACTTCATAGTCTTACAAAGAGAGACTTGTACAAATAGTTACATTTCTCCTTGACTTTAATTGAATAATCTTTTTAGCCACATAGCCACAAATGAATTCATTTATCACACAGAGTACCTTCACATGCCCTCTTTGTAGTGAGGGTGGTCTACTGACAACTCTATACACTTCTAGTTTGAGCTAAATAATTATAATTATTATTACTATCATCCTCGCCCTATGGCAGCTATGGCAGCTGTTACAGGAACATTGTTTGCAAGGGTTGCATCTGACTAAATAATGTCTCTTAGGTAGATGAGACCAAAATAATATACAGTTCCATAAATCAAACACAGCATATGAGCACAAACACCTCACAGCAGCTGTCATGTATGGAGGTGGAGGGGTGATGATGGGGGCTTGTTTTGCAGTCACTGAACCTGGGCACCTTTACTCCTCTTTAAAGACACACACACACACACACACACA
>NW_024582411.1:1601069-1644750 GCF_018398535.1 Haplochromis burtoni
CACACACACACACACACACACACACACACACACACACACACACATATATATATATGGTCCAAGATCCTTGGTGTTGCAAAGGGCCATGTTTATCTCTAGCTACAATGTTATAACTTATGTATGCTGTCTACTTGCAGCATGTTCTGTCACACTTATGACAGAACGTGTTATGGCATTGGTGTGAATGTGAGTATAAAAGGTTGTCTTTCTCTCTATGTTAGCCTTGCTGCGTCGTATCCTCTCGTCCTATAGCTGGGATGGGCACCTGAATTGGATAGGCGGATGAAAATGGATGGAGGTTCAATAAACCCTGGCTTTTTTCTGTTTTAGTGTATCCTACTTTTAACCACTGAAGGGATATTTTTTGTGTGGCAGTTCTCCTTTAAAATATCATTAGCATTTCATGTCATATGTGGACAGTAGATGACGAGAATAAATCATTTCTTTGCAGGTGAAACTCCTGAGTTTGTAGCCAGAGTATGTATATGGTTGAGTCCATGATAAAATGCTACTCAAGGGTAGTTCCAGGTCACAGCATCATATCAGCTGCTCTTACTTTTGTTTGAAGACGCTAGTATAAATCGTGCCTTGGACTTTCTTTCCAACCTTATCCTCTGACATTTAAACTGGGATAGTAACAATACATTTCAATAGCCCATTGTTCTGAACCACTATCATCAAAAAAGCCCAGGTCCTAGATGCTGTGCTTTTTCACCAAAAAGCAGAAAATGATCACCCATAATCAGGCATTACACGCCAAGATGTCTTGAACAGGAGCATTTCCAGCCATTAGATGTAATTACACTCCTGTATCTGCCTTTATATACCACAGTATTCATATCAAATAAGCCTCTCTCCACATACTAAGACCATAGTCCTGTCTGTCCTTTATGCGCTACAACAGCAGTTCTGGCAGCAGTTAAGAAAAACACCCTAAAAAAGACACGTTTGGTAACGCTGACGCTGACCATGAGTAGTTTGTGTCTTTTAGGTTTGTGAACTTGTATGACGCGTTTGTTATTGATTTGTGCTAGGCCTCCAGAACAAGAGAATTTATAAAATCCTATTCTCCTGTGTTCTCTGCCACTATCAGACCTTTTAAATCACAGCACAGCTTTCTGTGTTTGGACATGCATATCTGTGTTTAGTATTTTTTGAAAATGCATCCAAATTACTATTACGATTTTGTGTTGTTGTGCCTTTTAAAACAATTTTCCTACATTACAAACAAACAAGCATAATTTCAACAGATATATATATATATATATATATATATATATATATACATTTGGATAATTCTTTCAAACCCCAACATTTATGTATTTATTCATTTTTTTTGCCAGATGGCAGAAATTTAACAATGCACGAACTGATTGTTTTCGAGAGGCAGGACATAAAGCTTTGCTCTAAAAACATGCATCTGTGCGATATCACAAAATCCTCCGCCTCAGATACAATCTGAGTGCACATCTGGTCATAATCACATTTTAAACATTGGTTATGCAACAATCTGTCTTTAATGTCTGTGTCCTGCTGGCAGGACCTTTGAAATGAGCTGCCACAAAGATAAAGAGCTTTGTAGGCTACAAGCAGGTACTCACACTGTTTAATAGTGATAAAAACACCCAAACAGCTGCGCTGGCATATCCGAGTTGGAACTGCATTAGTGAGGATTTTGTGACAACTTAATTCCAACGAGTGACACATTTCGCTATCACTCCCCTTCACAATCTGTTAGGCCTCTGCATACTATGCACTTGTATGTATGTATGGTATGTTTGCATATGAGGGTGATTTAGATTCATGGCTTGTGTAGAAACAACTAAATGTTTGATTCTGTTATTGATGAATGTTTATGAAATCCTATCACAGCAGGTGCAGCAGCTGCAGTAAAAGCGAGTTAAATCTGCTGCTTTTACACCGTATGATCAGTAAATGATCTTTATTAAGGGCAAAAAACTCACAGTTTTTCAACATAATAAAAAATTCAAAAATGTCAAACGTTATAAGTACACAAAAAATTATTTGATAAGAAAAGTTACAGAAATTCCTAAAGAAAATAAAGAAAGCTTAAGTAAAAGCAGGAGGTTCTTTCATAAAAGTATGTTTTAAAATCAGACTTAAAAGATGATACTGACTCACCGATCTGGCAGATTGTTCCAGAGCCAAGGGGGGTTTGCAGCTGCGACCCTGGAACAGACAAAAGACATCTGCCTGAGGATCTCACAGTATGTACTGGCACATACTGTACCAAGACATCAGAGATGTAGCTAGGAGACTACATAAGGCTTTAAAAGAAACAGTAAAAAAGTAATTTATTGTAAGACACACATACTGGAAAGAAGTGTTAAGAAGCCAAATCATTTGGCTCATTCTCTTAGTTGTGGATCAAAGTCAGACAGCTGAAAATAGCCTTTGGTCTATAAACTTTGCTGGGACTGAATGATGGGACAAAAACAGTTTGTGATGACTGTATGAGCAGAATTTGCAGATGTGACGCGTTCGAGAGAGCAAAACAGGAAGTAAAAAAGCATAGACGTGCTGTATGTTATATGTGACTACAGCAATTGGAGGAACTGTCTGGTGAAATGTTTGATATCATGTGATGTTGTTGTGCACTTTACGATGAGAACTAAAAACACTGATGTGGTCTGATGTGTCTTTACAATATTTTTACTCTGACTGTAAAAAATATTGTCTGATTGACTGGGATATTCTTCAATGGCCAGGTTAGCCTCCCAGTTTCAACCCAATAGAGCAACTTTTCAGTTATTAAATACAAAACTAAATGCAGAGAAACCCACAATCGAGAGAAACCCACAAATAAAGGCGGCGGCAGTAAAGGTCTGGCAGAGCATTGTAAAGGAGGAAGCACAACATATGGGGATGCTCATGGGTTCAGTCATTGACTGCAAGGGATTTTCACTCAAATATTTTTGTTTTTTGAAAAAAGCTACTTTGTGCTGCTCTCTTGTCCTGGGGGATCACCACAGTGGGCAGTTCCGCATGTTTGGTGTGGCAGATTTTTATGCTGGGCGCCATTCCGACACAACCCCAAAGGCAATTTGTGTCTCAAGTATTAAAAACAATAATTATATTTCCTTTTGAGTCTCTGAAGACATTTTTATGTCTAATAATAGTTTTAATTCCTAAATAGTTAATGCAACACTTTGAATTAAACCTTAAAGTCTGAACTTCAGTTAAATCTTTTTTAATTTAAAAACCTTTTTGGTAGTGCAGAGGCAAAAATTTCATTGTCCAAAAACGTATGAACATATGTTTGTTAAATGTGACCGGCTACAATGGCCACTACTTCCTGTACACCTGCTGTATTACTGGTCTGCAGGGCAGAAATGTATAATACTCCATGCAGTGATTTTCATTTATTAAGTCTACTGATGGTCAACCACAGACCTACCAGCTATTACAGGGAGTCCTGTTTAATGGCCAGAGTGGTGGGCAACTGGTTCTGTTACTGACATTTATTTTATCTTCCTGTAATAAAATAAATTATCATTGGCAAAAAGTGACTCTGTGAAAGCATGGCACCCTGCCAGCATGCTTTATGGCCATTATGTCAATTTAGCTCAGTTTAACAGTATTTAATCGACCTTTGAGTTGAAAGCTGTGAATTTATCAGTGGATGGTATGACAGAGATAGCATGTTTTTAGGTATCAGTCCCATCTTTGTAACATGGTCAAGATGCACTATTATTTACCATGGTGACGAAAGTGAAGCAGTATCTATAATATGAAAAAAGACAACAAAGGAACTTTGTAGACCCCTTATTTATTACAATTGTGGTTAAATAAATGTAAACCAGGAGTTCTTGACTGATAGTTATGATACACACTGCAAGAGGGGCTGTGCTGGGCTAAAAACAAGCAAAAGAGAAAGGAAAAACCAACAGGTTGCACACCTGCTCTTTAAAAAGGGATGGTGGGTTTGCTTTTTTTGTGGTGCAAAGTTGGAATACCACAGTGTGCAATTAATTTTTTGTATTTTCTTTTGTCTTAATTGTGAGACTAGTCTTACTCTCATAGTGCACATGGATACATTTTAGCACACCAGGTACTAGGGCTCTGGCATTTTTGCCTAGGCGGCCCATCATGATTAAAAACAACAAAGAAAGAAATTATGTACAGATTTCATTTTTGTTTGATTATAGATATTGAAGTAGGTTTTAATCAGGTTGGTACAGTTGTTGTGGGTTATTCTTAGCTGCAATGCAACATGTGACAACAATTAAAAGTGACACTTTAACTATTAGCAATGGCTTTCATTTTACCTGAATGTCCTTGAATCATTCTCTCTTCCGAATTACGGCCCTGCAGCTATTTTCTTACGTTAATTTCATCTTCCTCCCTTCTCTACAGCTGGTGCTAGCAGCAGGAGCCTCCTGCGACTGTGAGGCCTTACTAGTTGTTGCTGGTACTACTGCTCACGGTGCAGCGGCTAACAGCAGCTAACATGTTGGTTAACTTGACACATTTTGTTGCATCTATTTTTAGCTTCTTAGGTTTTCATCTCCACCTTTTCACAACTTCCTCCGCACTAAACCTATCTACAAGTTAGGGTAGGGGCCAGTTGCATTAAGAGACTTGATTGGGCAGTCAAATCTCAGTAATTAAAATAAGCCAATGGGCTGCTGTCAGTGCTATTATGGGCGGTCCATCGGCCCAGAAGTGCGTCAGCCAACCGGGAAAATGCCTGGTAGTCCAGATTATCAGTCCAGCCCTGCTGGATTCCTTTGACTGTATTTTTCAGCATACAGGACTGATGTTGCGTATTCAATATATTTCAACCTAAGCCATGATTTTTTAAAAAACCATAATCTGTGGTGCTTAAACGTACCCAAACAATAGACTACATCCTCTAAGTTCAGTGTCTTGTGATTTATGCCACTGACATCCTGCCTGTCTATTTTTCAGTTTTTATAGCAGCCACAATAATATTTGTTGACACAAAACACCATATTTATGGATCGTTTAAAAAGTTTGAATAACATCCTTGGAAACTTTAAAACACCCATCTAGATAATGGTCATATATTGGCTTACAAGCGATTAGTAAACATGTGATTCAAACTTTCAGTTTGAAAGGATGTCTCATTTTGACTAGTGGGGAACACCATGGTAACCTAAGCTTTGTGGCTTTCAGACTGGGGAATAATTAACCAGCTGAAGTCTGAGTCTTTTCATTCAAAAGGGAAGATAATTAATCTCACTGGAGATACTGTGTGGAGTACAGGCCATTAAGTAAAGTTCAGACAGTGTAAATCTGGATTTTTACAAATTAATTCTCTGTACAGAATCTGCAGCTTTCATCTGAAATATAATGGCATCTTTGTCCCGAGAGAAGTACACAAAGATTGGCATGTACATATTTTTTTATACTTACTTTTACACCTCGAAGTACTTTTTAAATATTCCGTTAGCCACGCAGGTGACGTCCACATCAAAGAAGATGCCCTATACATGCAATGTACTACAAGTAAAATCTGGGTTGCAAGAGTGGCACAGGCAAAGAGAAAAGACCCTAACATAAAAAAAGAAACGAGAACAAAAGGGGTGTCATGTAATTATCTCCATCACTGCATTCATTTCAGTTTGTCACTCATATTTACATATTTGCTTTCTACAGCTTTTACTTTTATCTGTTATTATAAATTCATACAGATCAGTGAGGAAGTATTTTACGCCGTGCTCAATTTTGTGTTGTCATATTTACATATTTACAAATAAGGTGCCATAAAAAGAAAAATAGCGATTGCAAACCTGCAAAATGTAATTGTTATTTTAGTCTCCATTTTTGGCATCTTAAAATTCTAACCAGAGATAATGTCTGCAAAACCTGTTTAGATACGAGTCTTACACATAATGCTTCAATTTTATTTCACTTAATGTAATTTGGTGCAGTTTTTGATAAGTAATATAAATAGTAGAAAAAAAATTATAAAGCGATACAAATCAAAACTAGAACATTTTAACTGTATAAAAGTAGTGACAAATAGACCTAAAGAGAGGAACTTTGAAACAGGGCTATGAAGTATGGTACATCATACAGTAAATAGAGGACTGAATGTTTGGCATAGATGCCTCTGGTTGTGCGTACTCTTTCACATAGATGTATAAAGTATGTATAAAAGCAAATGCAGGCAGTGAAACACAAATGCAGCATAATATTCAGAGACTTTGTTGGTGGAGATGGTAGCTCCCCCGCAACTTTTCATTTAACCAGTAAGTGGCCCTTTCTAGTCCTTCTCTTATCTCTGGATAAAGTGAATCAGTAGGGCTGGCTGAGCAGTCAAAGCAGAGAGGCAGGAAAGCACCTGGCCTTACTCGACTATCTGATTAGAAGAGGTTGCAGGCCAAGCTGAACCAGACCAGGCCAGTCACTGGCAGCAGCAGGACAGATATGGAGTAAAATAAACTAAAGCAGGCTCATTCTATTGCACCATGGCCTCCCTTAGAGGGAGCAGGCTCAAATCAAAGCAATGCCACAGCACAGACCAACCTTATCAAGCCAGGAGACAAGAATGAAGGCTGCAGTAGAGAAACTGCAGCTTCACTGGGTCAGAGCACTTGATTGGTGTTCTCTGAAGCATGCGTTTAATGATTAAGAAGTTATTATCTACGGTGTCCCCAAGCTCCCAAATTGGCTTACGAATAAGAGTCCTCTGACCGAAGTATTTCAACTTAAAGTGGCGTGAATGCTGAGAGTGAGAGCAGAGGCATAGGAGAGAGACTTTTGTATGCACAGAAACACAACACGACTTTAGACTGTGTTATGCTTTTATTTACATTGATAAAAAATGTAAGAAGATTAAAAACGAAGATTACAGATTTTACATCACTGCAGCCCACGTCATGCACCTGAAATTTCATAATAAAGCATAATACAAAAGCATAATACAAACCTAATTCTTGTGTTCAGTTGAAGCAATGCATAACTGTTACCGCCCCAGGCTTTTTGTGGGGTTTAGTGTGTGTGTGCTTTGTTTTTCAGGAGTGTCCTGTATGATGCAAGAGACTTTTGGAAATGCAGGACACCAGGCAAGTGTTCTGCATTTCTATTTCAACCACCCCTTCTGAGGCCTTTTTCCTGTGACCATTTCTGCACCACCTCAATGCCACAGCACCCCCATTTGGTCATGGTCATGGTTTCATTTGAGGTTATTATTAGAGACAGACTGATCAAAATATCGTATAGTACCAATACCAATGCATGATCAATACTAGCGCAATAGGATACTTTGTTTGTAGCCTTGAACTTGAGGATGCAGCCCACCGAACTGTGTTAAATGAAAAAAATATACCTCCAATATGCACTATGAAAAACGTGAATGTTTTTGTGATGACTGTAACATCTATTTTATTTACAGCCTTCAGCACATTTAAATATCAGAAGGTGACCCACTGTGCTTTAGAGACAGACATGTTTAGATTCCAAGTCTACAAAAACACAACAAAATCCAGTTTAAAATACATGAAAAGCCTAAAGATTTATTTTTCCACTATTGGTATGGTAATACTGGACCTGTCTTTACTTGGTATAAGATCAGTGCCAACATTTACAGAACCACAAAGCACTAGTTATTATCTTGGTTTGGTTTTTGCACAACTATCATATGCCACATATTTGCCAACTCATCCATGCACCGCTTTACACCACTGACACGGACTTACACACATCATGATCATCATAATAAACCCTTAGTAATCCCTATTCAATTAGTGGCGTGACTCTGTCCTTTGTTGCGGCCTACACGTTAACAATGACACATATGCTACACGCAGACATTGTGCACATTTGGAGGCAGCATCTTAACATTACTGAGGATTAATTAATTATTTAAATGATCAACAGTGTAATCACTACAAATGGAAAAACACGAAGAGACACATCCTGCAAGCCATCACTTCTAAAGAAAGCACCAGGCTAATTCATGATCTGGTGTTGGATCCATGATGCTCATTAGTTATTTATAGTAAGGAACACTGCTCTTCACTGGCAATCAAATCAGTACAGAAAGGCCTGAAAACAGAGGCATGTTGTACAGACAGAAAGTGTTTGTTTTTACAGTCTTAATGCAGTCCTGAATGCAAGCATGTTCATGACACCCATGAGTCCCATTAACCCATTTCTGTTCCTATTTGGGAATAAAAATGCCCCCTGTTAACCTGGCTGTTTGAAAATATGTGCTATAACAAAAACAAAAGTAAAGAGGGTCCTGTATAAATCCATAGGTCCTGTTGTGAGGAGCTCAACAGAGTCCAAAGAGTAAAAGGTTATTTGAGCCATACAGCTGTCAGATATGACCTCTGAATTGGGACACAAAAATGGAAAGAGGGAATAAATCTTACTTTTGTTGGATGTATTTATTATCAAAACACTTTTTAAAATTTAAAAATCCATACTAAATACAGTAGATTATAGAATTCTACAAAGGATCTTGGCGTATAAAAAAGATAACAAATGGGACACAACAGTTTTGCTCTTAAAGAGTTAAAGCTGACAAATGTGTTTTGTGTATTTACACTGGCAAGGACTTTGCACAGCCATCTCTAAGTGAAACATAAATTGAACATGTTACTTAACTCTTTCATCACCTGTTGACACGTTTATCTGCCTTGTCTTATTTGCCACCTGTATGGCACGCTCACGAGGCCACACCCTGTTACACAACCTCTGGCAGTGTGGTGCATAAATAATTTGGTGGGACTTGTGAATGAACTAGTGCTTTGGAGTAAACAAACATTGTTTTGTTTTTTTCACCTTCACATCACATGTCAATGAAAGAATTGTACAACTGTACTGTAAATACAGAGGTGAAAACCTCAGGAATTCATATATTCCTTTGGGGTCATGTTTAAAATGCTGCTTCTGAACAATACCAGCTGTATCTTATGAGCTCCTGAAGTTACGTGTTGCTGTTTTTTTTTTTAAATTTGACTAGCCACTTCTTAGACACGCCTGTCTTTTGATGATTCATAATTTCCGGAGGTCCTTGTTGTGGCTGATTTAATATCAACTGCTTTGAATGTGGCTAAAGCTAAGCTATTCCAAGTGTGATGCGTGAAGTGCAACAGATTAGGAAATACAAAGGCCAGCTGTAAAAAGAAAAAAAAAAAGCATGGAAAAATGACAAGGTATAAAGCCCCCTTTCAAATCATTCACCTCACTGTATCTCTCTCTCTGCTAAACGTGCACAGACAGATGTTAAAAGGTGTTGATGGATGTCCTCAGAGCAGCAGTCATTCATCTTCATAGATCCCTTTCTTTTGAAGGACTGGTGTCAGAACACTAGCTCCTAATGAATGACTTGTTCAGACATGTCCGTGCTGGTGTCTCTCACCCTGTTTTCTATCTATAACTGTTTGCAGTCGCTTGTAAATCTGGCCGACTCCACCTTCAAAAAATGTGCCTATAGTTTGAGCATACAACATGTCTTGAAATGCATAAATCTTAGCTGAAGTGGTGGTTTGTAGCAAACACACTGGATTTGTATATTGATAACAGCTGTTGTCTGAAAATAAGTCTAATGTTTTTAGGTTGTATTATACTGTGAATGGTGTTAATAACCTCTGAATAGCTCCTCTTAAACAGTACAGATAACATAAAGGTGTAACAATGTCCAATAATCCAAGAGACAGGATATTAAGGGAAGGGGAAATACACAAAATAATGCATTTCAAAGAATTAGCAATGGCTGATTTGAAGGCAGGCATTTAACCGCATTAATACTATAAATGTTTCTCTAGATCCAGTCTGCATCAACCACACACTATCTGCAGCACAGTAGTGACAAAGATATGCTGTTTAAAGCAATAACGACTAAGTGTTGTATCAAGGATCAAGGATCACTATATACTGTATGTGAGCTGGAATGACATAAAACAGTGGTGTCTGTGTAGCAACCATAAATGTCCCTTGTTAGAAAAGCATTTAGGTAAAGGTAAATGCCCACTATTTGTCACACAGCGGTGGCTCTGTTGTAGTTATTTTCTAATATTCCAGAAATGGTGCTTGAGAGAATCATGGAAATCTAAGGGAGACGCAGCAGTGGTGTGTGACTGTTTAAAACAGCCACATAAAGGTACTACGTGCAAGTGCATATAAGAATTTTATATTTTATTATATGAAATTGCAGTTTATTTAACATGTTTCCTTATATTGCATTTTTATTCATTTACTTATTTTTCCACCATGATCCAAAAGCACTAGGATTTTCATTCTGGGTAATAATATATGCCTCCCGCCCCATGTTTCTACACTCAACAAAAATATAAACGCAACACCTTTGTTACTGCTCCCATTCCCCATGGGATGGACGTAGAGACCTAAAATTCATTCCAGATACACAATATAACCATCCCTCCCAAACAGTGGTCACAAATCAGTCCAAATGTGTGGTAGTGGGCACATCTGCCTATATTGAGATAATCCATCCCACCTCACAGGTGTGCCACATCAGGATGCTGATCTGACATCATGAGTAGTGCACAGGTGTACCTCAGACTGCCCACAACAAAAGGCCACCCTGGAATGTGCAGTTTTTTGCGCTATTGGGGGTCTGGGGACCCAGAACCGGTCAGTATCTGGTGTGACCACCATTTGCCTCATGCAGTGCAACACATCGTCGCATGGAGTCTATCAGATTGTCAATTGTGGCCTGTGGAATGTTGGTCCACTCCACTTCAATGGCTGTGCGAGGTTGTTGGATATTCGTGGGAACTGGTACACGCTGTCGTATACGCCGGTCAAGCACATCCCGAACATGCTCAATGGGTGACATGTCCGGTGAGTATGCTGGCCATGCAAGAACTGGGACATTCTCAGCTGCCATCTGCCCTGAACAATGTGAACCATGATTCATCCGTGAAGCGCACACCTCTCCAACGTGCCAGACGCCATCGAATGTGAGCATTTGCCCACACAAGTCTGTTACGGCGACGAGCTGGAGTCAGGTCAAGACCCCGATGAGGACGACGGGCATGCAGTTGAGCGTCCCTGAGACGGTTTCTGACAGTTTGTGCAGAAATTGTTTGGTTGTGCAAACCAATTGTTCCAGCAGCTGTCTGGGTGGCTGGTCTCAGACGATCTTGGAGGTGAACCTGCTGGATGTGGAGGTCCTGGGCTGGTGTGGTTACATCGAGGTCTGCGGTTGTGAGGCCGGTTGGATGTGCTGCCATATTCTCTGAAACGCCTGTGGAGACGGCTTATGGTTGAGAAATGAACATTCAATGCACGGGCGACAGATCTGGTTGACATTCCTGCTGTCAGCATGCCAATTGCACGCTCCCTCATTGCTTGTGGCATCTGTGGCATTTTGCTGTGAGACAAAACTGCACATTCCAGGGTGGCCTTTTGTTGTGGGCAGTCTGAGGTACACCTGTGCACTACTCATGATGTCAGATCAGCATCCTGATGTGGCACACCTGTGAGGTGGGATGGATTATCTCAATATAGCAGATGTGCCCACTACCACACATTTGGACTGATTTGTGACCACTGTTTGGGAGGGATGGTTATATTGTGTATCTGGAATGAATTTTAGGTCTCTACGTCCATCCCATGGGGAATGGGAGCAGTAACAAAGGTGTTGCGTTTATATTTTTGTTGAGTGTATATTGCTGTTGAACAGAGGCAGTAAACAGAGGCTGTTTCCACGTGTGTTATTAGGCATTTTGCACTGACTGTTTATATTTGAAATAAATTTGTTGATATCATTCATCACATTTCCAACACAGGTGCTTGATAAATTAATAAAAAATCTATATGAAGAGTCAAATTAAGGTGTGGGAGCGATTGTATAAATTTCAAGCTTAAATTATACAGTGACGAGGGGTGGATCTACATGTGGGCAAGGGGGGGGCAGTTGCCCTCTTGCCTCAGCCCCCCCCAAACACACACACACACGTAAAATTGTCTAGATCCGCAGCTGACAATGACCCATTGTGGGGCCTAGATGGAAAAGAGATGATACCCCATCAGGAAAGATTTTCTTTATTAAAGGATAAATGTATCCACACAGAACAGCTTTCTAATTGTTTGCAGTGTCTGTGTCAGTGGCAGCTGAATGTCCCCTGCATTATAACTAAACCACTGAATCCTTTCACTGTCTACTGTTTCACTGAAAGGCACTGTAATGTACACAGACTGCGGCAATATACATAATTCTTGTATAGATAATTTTTTTCTTTCTTTTATTTATTGTTAATGCTTGTCTTTGTTTGCATACCATGGGCCGGGTGAACAATGTTTTTCTGTATATGTCCTGTACATATGGCAGAAATAACAATAAAGCTGACTTTAACTTTTTGTTTTGGTTCTGTGTATGATATGTCACAATATCACAGAAACAGATTAGATAGTGAAATCCCTCGTTTCTTTATGTGTTGCTAGCCTTTTACTGCCTTTTATTAACATATGTATGGAAACACACATGGAAATATGTAGGTCAAGAAAAGAGTTTGTACTGTTTACTTGAAAGTAAATATTTGGTATGACCACCTTTATCTTCAACACAGCGTGAACCCTCTTAGGCAAGCGTTCTTGTAATTTCTTTAAGTTGTCGTCAGTCATAGTTCTCCAATCTCCTTGAAGGACATTCTCCTCTGCTGTGAGTTACAGATGGCTGTAGCCACTCACTTGTATACCTCTCTTCTGACTTCCTCAGATTTGAACCAAACATTTCAAATGTGGATTCATCACTCCATGAGGCCTGTGGCCCCTGACTTTCGGGCCAGTTCTTGTGTAATTTGGCATACCTCAGCCTTTTCTCCTCATTTCTCTTCCTCAGAAATTGGCTTCTTGACAGCCACACTTCGATTGAGACCTTCTTGATGAGGCTTTGGAAAACTAAAGGGCAAGATGTATCTCTTGGGTCTTGTGTCAGGTCTTTGCTGGATTTATTTTTCTATTTCTAAGCTGTCTGTTATGTGTAGACACAACCCTGAATCTCCCTTGAATTAGTCGCCTTTTTCATACTCGAATGATTTACTATTCGAGTATGAAATTGTATTAGGTGGCTTACAAATAAACATTCCTCTGAAAATGGCCAGGTACAACTACTAGACTGAAACTGAAAATCCCAAAGAAAGACTGCACAAAACCTCCAGAAAGCCTGAAGAGTTATTGCGCAATACCACATTAAAAATTACAAGAAAGTCTGGCTCCTTGGGAGAAATGAAGAAATGACAGGTGGCTCAAGACTTTTGCACAGCACTGTAAAGACTATTCAGCCGCAAACCATTTTTGCCTTTTAAGATTACCTGTTGAAAATCATTTAGGCTTAAGCATGACATGCCTGAGGTCTGAAACTGTGTGACCAGTGGGTTGCGAAACTGTGAAATCGGATTTTCCTCGCGTCCCTGAAGGCGTCAGCTCCCCTCTGCTGGGATGTTCAGTGCCCTCCCTGTCCCCGCTACTGCTGCCTGCTGCCCAGGCTGGCTGCTGGGCTCGGGATGACGCCACCTCTCGCTCCGCCCCGGCGCAAACTCGCTCCCTGCGTTCATTTCATTCCTCTTCTCATTCCGAGCATTCTTCGCATCTCTGTCAGTGCGCGAAGCGATTCACCTACACCTTCCTGGCTGGCCCAGAAACATCAGAATAACTTGACATAGTATTCAAAATACCCAGTAACATTACATTACCAAAAGAAAGGGGCATTTTTATATGAGATATCAATTACGAGGTAAGTTTCAATGGTAGTTACAGGCATTCAAAGTGGGTTGTAGACTTCAGTTCATTTGGGGAGGAGGGGGTGGGTTAGTTTACGTATTTCTTTCTCTTTTTTTGGAAATGCTGCACAGTGTATTAAAAATGTTGGCTTTATTTAGTTGTTTAATATTTATCCCACAGCGTGAAGTAACGTTAGGTCGTTTGTTTCCTTCGCGGAGATAGATGGCCGCTGTTGCAACAGGGTGCTCACTTTGAACACTCACTGTTGTAGCCTATGGCTTTGACACAGCAGCGAAAATCTTTGACATTTTTCACATTTTTTGAAAAGAAGCCTGGTCATACGCCCCTATAAAAGCCTCGGAAGCCGTTTGCCCCCGTGTCAGATTGTCAGAAACTCGCAGTGGGATTCGGGATGAACTAAAAACACACTGCACGAATAACAGTTTTTGGACAAGATGACGGTTGAAAACGTTGCTGTTTTCCTCTCCGTAGTTGGCTCAGCCGGGAGTTGTTGGAGATTTCACCGGAGCATTTTCGGACCACCTCGAAGAAGAAAACACTGTGGCGAGACTTGTTGCTTCAACGCGTTTGACGGTGCTTTTTCGAATCGTCATCTAAGTTTTGTGTAAGTATTTTTTATTTTTATGTTATTTTTTTATTTTCAAAGGTTTGTTGGTGTGGTGCTCTCCATGTTGTCACTTTATCCGAGGAAACCGATTGCTGAACCGGAGGGGAAAGATTAACCCAAACTCCTTTTATTGTTTCATTTTGAGGGCTTCATTAAAGCTCCTCTGGAGAGCCCCAGGGCCAACTTATGCCTCCAAAACTACCAAGCTGAAAAAAATCTGTAATAATATGTAGTTTTTTTGGTCACTTGAGCGCTTTACTGTTGTTTAAAATAGCCTTAAAAGGTCGTTTTTAATAATGAAAATCGTCTTTAAAAAGGATCTCGAATTAGCAGCTGGAGTTTGTGTACATTTATGGGGTTTCCTTTATTGTTGTCCCTTCCCTTCCTTTAATTTGGGAAATGCCTGCTCAGCTAAAACTGCAGGCCAGCTGGAGGAGTTTTACTCCTTACAATGATTTCATCCACTTAACTTTTTCTGGACTTCCCTGGATGGGAACACGGCCCTTATACAGAGAAAGCGATGAGAATTAGATCAAAGCTTTCATTATCTTAGGTTCAAGTTGCACTAAAATACTTTGATTTGTTTCCACTTTGTTGTCTACTCAGTATTTGCTGCTTCAGATGGTGGTCTGATGACAAACTGGTCGTCAGACCACAGTTGACACAACTCTGATAGTGTTGGCACGAGTCAGTGAAGGTGCTTCTACTGTAATAATTTTGCAGAAATTTCTAATTTATTCTCTCGTGAGATCTCCAGCCCTTTTTGTGTCTCACTTCTCTTGACATCACTTGGCTTCAGTAGTATTTTATAATCAGCTTTAGGAAAATAACGAAGCAATTGCCTCCTGAAAAAGCTAATTTTGTCAAAGTAGCTGATTTGTATTATTGTAAGCTTTGCAGGAGAGGCGGCAACTGAGAAAATGGGTGAAAAAAAACCTGCCAAAGCTTTAAAAATAGCTTGTTGAACAAAATCCACTTTCCATCACTACTGCTACTACTACTACTACAAGTTTCTGGCTGAAGCACTTACAGCCTCCCACCTCTTTCCACCTTTTCCACTATTTAATGTGAAAGCAGCTGGTTATAACAAGCGCACATGCACTCTGCTTTTCGCAATGTAAAACAAGCATCTTCTCACAGCAAACTCGGTGTAACTTTTTGCAAATAAAGGGCCGAAAACACACGGGAAAAAGAGACTGTTATTTATTAAATTAATCTAAAAGGGCTGCTATAATTTAATGGAAACAGTTTAAATGCAGTGAGGTGTAACACACACACACACACACACACACACACACACACACACGTCACAGTATAAATCTGCTTGCTTGGAAGAAAAAAAATCTGGGATTGAAAAAGATGCTTTGTTTTCAGCTTATGCAACCAGTGGACCTGTTGGACGGAAGCCTGCATAACATTTGTGCAAGAATAGGATGTTGTCTTTGTTTGACCCAATGAAGCTTTACATCTGAAACTGGCAGGTTTTAAACTCCCTTTTTGCTTTGAACCACCACAGTGCTGAGAAAGCAGTACCTGTTGATCGCTAGACTGCAGCACACAGCCAGGTTTTTCAGTGCATCAGCATCAGTCTATACTTTTAAACATTTGGAATTAGCCCAGGAAACATGTAAGGATTGTGTGGCTCATATTAAGGTGAAATTTAAGCAGATGCAGATAATTATCCTATTGAGAGTAGTGTTGTTTGGCTATATTGTCTTTGTTGCTCTCCGCTGCCTTATTGAGGTCAGAGGGTAGGACTGGAGAGAGTGTGGTCTATTTGCTGTGAAGTGAGGACAGAATAATGTGCTTTTGTCAAGCACAGTGGACAGGGTTACTTCTGGAGCAAAGTGAGACTCTTCTTTTCTTCTGTTGACCTTCAGAGAGCTGAATTTTGGCTGAGCACTTGTCACATCATCAGTCTACAAGAAACTATGACGTATATATGAATTCAAAAATTAAATTTTCCCTGTCGCTGATGAATGGTCTAGCTGAGCCTGGTGTCATGCATATACACAGTCTCCCATGAAGCCTTGATAGTGACGGAATATGACCGTAATTACTCATGACACTTGTACTTCAGCTATAACTGCAGTTACCTGTGGTGATCCAGCCTGCGAGGTTACGAGAGTGATGCAGAACAGAAAGGCCCTCTTCGCTAAAGAAGAAGCACCGGGTCTGCCTTTACTCACTGATACTACAATAATCAGTTCAGTTTGAGAATAATCTCAAATGCTTCCTGACTGTTTGGATTAATAGCACATTAAGCGATACAGTCACTGCTAATTGACTGCTGGAGAGAAGTTCCTGTGTACTCTGTGCCACAGAGCATCAATGTTTTTAGCTTCCTTGGATGCCATCTGATTTATAAATAGCTTTTATTAGAGTCCTAATGCAAACAGAGCTATAATCATACATTAGGTTACAAATGATCACGGATAGAGGTGGAAGATTGTATCGATGCAGTTTAGAAAAAGATTTACAAAGAGAGAGAGAGAGCTTGCATGCGAGTCATGTGGGGAAAAAGCGCCATGGCCGCAAGTTTGATGTCGGCATTTTGCAATGGCTTATTTTGATAAAAAAAAGGCTTTGGAATTGATAAGCTTGAAGGCTGGGGGATTCTGAAGGATGGACAGTTTGGAACCAGTTCACTGTTTCGGCACTCCCACATGTAGTCACGTAGTCCCAACCTGAATTCATGGTGATAGTTATTTGGTACCTCAGTGGCATTGACACAGTGTAATAACGATCAGCGGTTTTTTTTTTGTGTTATTTTTCGCAAAAAATGGACTATGGCTTCCAGCAGTTGTTGTTTACTAGTGTGTGTGTGTGTGTGTGTGTGTGTGTGTTGTTGAGATAAAGGGTCATGTTTTGCAAATCCAAAGGAAAAAAAAAAAGATTATCCATAGACATAAATTTTGTCTTTTACATGATCTCCTTCATGCTTGGGTGTTTTTTTTTTTTTTTTTTTTTTTTTTTTTTTGTATGTTTGTTTTTCCATTCGTATAAAGTACAGATGAAAAAGGGATACATGTAGAAACAACAGTGCAACGAGGCATGCTTTCTATTTGTGGCTGTGCAGATGCTCATGGGAATGCGATCACATTATGTGTCCCGTATTTTTAATTGAAATGCTAATACACACTATTATTATTATTATTATTTTTTGTTATGAAAATTCTAGGCTTGAAAAAGATCTCTGATCTGTAATTGAATCTAGACACGGAGATATTAATTGTGTAATTAGATGTGATGTGTGGCAGGAGTTGAATCGCATCAAAACATCAGCGTTTTCCATGGTCAAAACACCCTTTAAAAAGAGGATACTCCTGCAGGCTTCCAGACTGTGTGTGCCCTGAGGTAAACCCTGGTCTAGAAAGGGAATTTTAGAGTATGCGCTGCTGCTCAGCAGTTTGAGCAGGGCCCACTGAGGCCAGCGGAGAGTGCCACCAAAAAGGAAAAGCTGGCTCAAAGCCACTGACGTCATCTAAGTAAATCTGCTTCAGTACTGCAGCCATAAAATGACTGCCAGCTACCGAACGCACTTTGGCCCTGTCAACCACCTTAGTGCAACACAGTCCCCCCCGTTCCTTACTTATGGAAGGCTGTGTTTAAGTTTACTTACATTTTGCCGGAGTAGTAGCAGATGTCTGTTCATTCAAAAAGAACAAGGCAAGTCTCAGGCTTTGTAGTTTTAAATAAAGCACCGAATGATTGAGCTTCTCTCACCCTTTGAAGTCGTACCACTTTAATATTGCAGTCTTATAATGCTTACCATATGGCAATCTCAATTATTAGTTCTGGAAAAAGGCATTTAGAATTCACGGTGTCATAACCACTCGTTATTGATGTATTTCTTAGACACTTGGACTTTGTCTGGAGTTCTTATATGAAAGCAGGGTGAAAAAAATGACAAATGAGCTCTGCTTTATGGTAAAACACAGACAAAAAGCAATATGTACTCTGAATCATTTCATGAGTCAGTTTCTGAAACCACTATAAACATTTTTTGCTCTTAACCGCAATGAAAGCAGGAAATCTCGGCTTCAACAACTTCCTTTCTCAGTGCCGACCATAGTAGTGGCAGTGGTGTTCGGCTTCTCCGCTAGTTGAAGGAAATCCATGGAACAAAGGCGCACTGTCACTTCATTTACTGAAACTGTGTATAATTTGTGGCATGTATTCAAATGTGGGTTATTTTGTTCATACTCCCCAGGTACCTCTTGTAATAAATTCTCACAAGACCTTTCGTCGATGGTCGCTGTAGTAGTGTCGTGACTGACACAGATCAGCCAGGCTTTTTCTGCCCTCGAGGTGCCCTGGATTCAGAGAAGGCACACGTAGATTGGAAGGCAAGCTCCCAACATTAATATGCGGGCTGTACCCGGTAAATTAGTTAGGAATCTGAGCCAGGATGCTGCAGTGGAGAGCAGTGCGGTCCAAACTTTGTGTGTGTGTCTGTTTAGTCTTTTGAATTGGCCCAAATAGTGGACATTTTCAACTAGGAGGTGTTTAATTGTAATTACATCATTAATACATGGAAGCGGGTTTATTAGCGAACAATACAGCTTTCAGTAAACCACGAGAAAGTATGTAGTGACAGTATTTTTAAACATAAATAAAGACAAGGTTAAACTCAAACTGTGTTAGTTCATGCCCTCACACCAAACCAAAGTAATACTCACATAAATGCAGCTGCATTAGAAACTCCCACCCCTGAGTAGTACAACCAATAGCTGGAATCAAATTACAGGGATATATATTCATATCTTACCGTAAAGTCCTCTGTTTTGACTCACTTTTCTCCAAGCTCTCTCCTTTTTTTTCCCTACTACTGTTTGAAAGTGAAGCTAAACCAAACAGCTCCATTTGCCCTCAAACACCATCAGTAAAATTGTCCTCCACTGCTGATTGTTGGCGGCGTCAGTTCAATCCCAGTTGTTGGAAATTTTTTCCTTGCTTTTAAATATTTGAAAACACAAAAACGCTGATTCGCCTGTATTCACATTGCATGGCAACAACTGCAAGATTTTTCTGACTTCGCACACTAGCCTGTTCTTGTTTTCTGGTGTACAAATATGGAAGACTGCATCTTACTGTAGTGTTTTCCTTGTAATAAGCAATGAAAGAAGTATAGATTTCTAAATGGTTTAGTCTAAGTGCATTAATCCTAGACATTTGTAAAGAACAAGAAAAATGTAACTTTTTAAAAAGAACATTTTAGGATGTAGCTAAATAAGAAAGTTAAGAAAACCTGACAAATTCCCACTGACGCAAAATCATAGCATCAAATAAAAAAAACGTTTACCTGTTGAATACAATCTCTGTATGGATGGGGTTAATCTATCCATCCATTCAGTATCGTCGAGGAGATCGCCCATCCCAGCCGTCACAGGACAAAAGACTGTTGTAAAATTGAAAGACAGAACATTTGAGTTGCATTTTGCTTGGCTTGTCAACACTTTCTATACCTTTTTGGACACCTTCATTGACGGGGGGAGTCCAGTGTGGTATACAAGAGTTGTCAAGGAGAAGAAAAAAAAAAGGAGAGGAAAAGATGACAACAGAGAAAAAGGAGAAACGTATATAAGGGGACAAATGAAGACTGGAGATGCAGAAGAAAAGAGATGAAAGTCGGTGTGAATTGGCAGCGCCAAATGCAAATGGTGGCCTTCATGCTCATCACTGTGATTTGTTTTTTCATGCCCGTCCGCACGCGTCCTGGATGAGCCAGCAGCCAGCCCTCTGCCTGCTCTGCTCTCATAACTGTCAGGAGATCCTTTATCTGACGAACCTTTATTTACAGCTTTAATTTCCTGAGCTTTATGTGTTCCTCTCGCACTCCACACCACTCTGACATGGGTGTATGCCGTCTGGTATGCACTGCAAATTTTTGATAGGCAAATGTCCCCTGAGCTTTCATTACGTTTCGTGTCTGAATGGTAAATTGTGTTTTCTTTTTCCTTTTTGTTTATATGTAATGTTTTTGATATTACTGGCAGAGCAGGGATGTGTCCTCAGAAGGAGAGATTTTTGTCTCTGAGATTTACAGTCAATTTTCCCTCTGCTGTGCAAGTGGAAGACCTTTAGCGTTGCCTCTTTTCTCGGCTGACGACGCATCTGATGTTGTCCAGATCATGTTGTTTTTACCTGTTTCACAGTCTGAGGCAGGTAGAGAGGGCTGCTCTGACAGAACCTGTAAATCAATCTCAAACAAAGATTGAGCCCACAGTGGCCTGATGGTTGCTGGGTAGTGGGATGAAGACCTCAGATTTGAGAGAGATGATAGCAGACAGATTCACAGCACTTAAGCTTGGAAGTTCAAAGAGGCAAGAAATAAACACTGGGTCTTTGCCAATAACAGAGGGAGCATAAGAAAGCTTTGGAAATTGATATTATTTATTCTTTTTAAAAATGTTTTTTGAGACTTATCAATTAAACTTGAATGAAAACCCCACTCGGATTCTTTAATTATTTCGTAAGGTTGCCTTTAAATATTTTGATTCCTCCCTTTTCCGCTTAGAGTTTGGACTTGGGTTGCAACCCTTTAGTTGATTTGAAAGAACTTTGAACAGTCAGTGCATGCATCCACTTCACTTCGAGCTGGTTAGTTTTTATTTTAGTGTGTTTTGTATCTCAAGGTCCTCAAAGGCCTGCTGTGAAAGACTTCATTCCACAAACATGCCTTCTTCAAGGTAATTAATTTGTTTTTAATGACTGAATGTGGAATTTCAATAACGTCTGTCTTTGTAAATGTTCATAGTTAGTTGCGTGTTGCCTGGAATATTTTTAACATTGCTGTAATAATTACGCAGGGGCCAGAATATGTCTTCACAGCATGCTAAAAATGTTTTGAAATCACATGGTAATTATAGTTTTACACACTGTGGCCTTAGCTACTGTGGGCCATTATGGGGTGCACAAAAGTCATTCAGAGAATTATTATTGCACCCTCTGAGATAACGGCACAAAAGAACTCCACATGGAAAATTACATTTGAGACCTCTCATCTGCTATTTCATTACCTTGCTCTGTCTGATGGGTGAAATGGGTTCTCTTAATTTAAGGAGCTGAATTCCAGCTTGGTGAGTGGTTTATGTAATCTTGCAGTAAGTGTAATTTCCCATAATTCCATGTCACACCTACTACTCTGCTTAGCTACCACATTCACTTATTGCATTGCAGGCCATCTTTACCCTGCATCTCACAAATAAGACCATTTCTATGGTGTACACCCTGCAAAGACAGAAGTATGCAATTATCTGTAAGCCAAAAGTGTTTCTACGGGTGACATTCATACCCTCTTTTGACAGGCGTAATTAGTCTTCAAATTCTAAGGCACTAAGAGACCGTCTTCATTGACAACTGCCAGGTTATTCACATTTTTCACACAGCAAAACTATCTAGTCCTTTGCATGCAGTTTAGCCAGGTAATTTGAGCTGCAGCACATCGGTGTATTTGTTCAGAATTGACTGTTTTCAAACAATTTTGCTAACATGTCAGACTGCACATCAGCAGTTTATGGTACATTTAATCATTATAAAAGCATTCATTTACACTGAAAGAAAGATCTTGGCAGCACACTGGTGATAAGGGCATTAGGTTTATTTGTGTTTTGTCACATTCGAGCGTCATGTAGCTTCACATAACCTGTTTGAAACCTCATGGGTCCAAACATGTCGATTTGGCCTAAAGACCACGGACGACCTATCCTATAAGTGTATCTTTTCTTTATTTATGGACTACAGTTCTGCCTGCAGGTTTAGTTTGAATGTATGTGCTCATACGATTAATTATCTGTGTGGTAGCTTGAAAAAAAATGCGGTCATTTCATCTCAGGGCTAGAGAGCCAGCTCAAAAATCTCTTAATGCATCCTGTTTTCACTCTGATTTCATTTTTGATTTCATCTTCAGAGCTTTGATGTTTCTTTCATGCTGGTCACCATGCTGTCGTTCATTCAGTTTTGTTTTTAAGTTAAAAGACTTGTTGTGCTTTTCCTGACCACCTCTCTCCTTATGTCACAACCAATAACACTTTTGCTTAGTTGATTTTAAAAGCATCCTGTTTACCTCCACACTGTGATATAAAACAGTCAGATAACCCACCCTTCATATAAACTTCCATGTGACTGTTCGGGACCATATATGACCTCAGCCATATATTTATGGGTCATTCTGATATTTTTAATTCTAAAAAGTGTTTCCTACCCTGAATTTTTCAGTCTGCTTCTATGATCTTTTATAGTTTTTACAAAAACTGACCCATCGATGTGGCAAGATAAATGGGAAAATTGAGTGGGGTCATTTATCACCTTGGAAATACATGTATGCTTTTTAACATTACATCATTACATGGTCAAGTGTTTCTGTGGCCTGTGGCTAAGAGGCCGATGCTTTAACAGCCAAAGTGATCATGAAAACAATCAGGCTGATTCATTCATTGTTGGATAAAAATGATGGAAAATGTTGACTGCTTATTGTTTAGAAAGTTTTAGAAGAGCTGCTACATTAAAGGACATGCTGTTATGATGACGTTTTATGTGAAATGGATAGCATATAAAATATTATGGGGTCATGAATTACCCCACTCAATCAGTATAGTTACTATAGCTTGTTTGCTGGAGGGTTAACAAGTAATGTTTAACTTATCAAATTATATGTTAGTTTAGGTGAAATTCAATTTTATTGTCATTAAAAAGTACATTACTCAAACAATGAAATGACGAAATGCAAACAGCGTGCACATGCATATAGAATACATTTACAATATGTACAAGAATTCGCAGCATTTCTATGCAGTGTGTGTATGTGGTGTTCATGTAAGTGTGCATATGGATATTTTTAGCATTGGCCATACATCTGTCATTTTCAGCCGCCAAGTTCAAGTTAAGGGAAGTTTCTAAGAAGAGTGATGGCATTAATAATGCTTTGCAGTTTACTAGGCATGTTTAAGAAAGCATTGGAATAAAAATTTGTACAGATTTGCAAGAAAAGCAAGAGCAAGAAATGACTCCGATTATTCTGTTCGAAACGGGTGAACAAAGATAAAACTGCTCGTGCCGCCGGAAAAAGTGACAAGAAGGTAAAAGCCAGTTTGGGGTTGTTGTTTTTTTCTCTCTTTCAGATCCTTTTAAAGTTGTTGTAAATCCGTCTAGATAGTGCTGTGTGCCAGCAGCCTGTGCCAGTAGTTTTGGATGGATGACCTGAAGGAAGATGCAGATTAACACTCAGCTACATAGTTTCTGGCCAAAAGTGATGGTTTTAGAGCCTCTGTGTGCCCTTTAGACGCTCTTCCCTCTCTTTTGAGAGTGGGCTTGACGTTTAAACTCATTTTATTCTTTGTTGCCAGGTTCAGCGTGTTGTTTGTGCTGCTTGACTTGCTTTGTTTTCCCTCAGCTAATCATCAGCATCCAGAAGACACATTTGCTCTCATATTATGAAAAAGCCCTGTGGAAAAACATTGTTAGTGGAGTAATTTCTGCAGAAAAGAAGCATTAATGCTTGTCCGCAGAGTGAGACATGCTCAGCAATTTCAGCAGCTTCAAGATATTTAAAAAAAAAAAAAAATTAGTTTTCCTCTCTAAATGCATTTAAATATGTCTCAAAGTATGGGCGGGGCAAATGAATCCAGCTGTTATTTTGTTTCTCTGTTAATAAGAGCTAAGTCTGGAATTTTTAATAATCAAAAGGTTAATGGAGATATACATTTTACTTATGGTTTTATTCCAAGGGTGCGATGTAGAATAGGCTCTTCTTCCACAGGTTTGAACTCTGACACATTGATGCTTTTAATAAGGCAGTTCATGTTCAGGTTTAAGGCGTTTGTTTTCTTCTCCCTCAGTTCGCTGATATTGTGAACATCACAGGAAAAGTGCTGATAAATGATTGTGAGCTGGCCTGATTTTCTACCCATTTGTTGTCAGATGTATTCAGATGGTGCTTTTATTTAAAAAAAAAAAAAAAAAAAAAAGAGTTATAGAAAAAGTAAAGAAAATAAAGCTACTTAGTAAAAAAAAAAGTTATTTTAATTAAATTATTCATGCGTTAGTGTCTAAGATGAGTGTATTGATGTATTAGAAAACACCAAGAAGTGAGATTATTAGTAAGAATAGAGAGTAGCAGTTACTTGAAATATCATAAACAAATTTTATAATATTGGAAATATTGTTCACTACAAAACTGTGGTAACAGAAGCCTTAATAGACACTTGCTTTGGTTGACTCAGAAGTTGGTTTGAGAATAAATCACCCATGTTGTCAGTACTCACTGTCCTAGCAGTTAAACACCACACTAACTTTAATTATTCCCATTCCAGATGTGTCCTCGGTTGTTAGTAATTTGGTGAATTTCAATAGATTCTCATCCAGATGCATATTTCTTTTTTTAATTCCTATGTTGACGATGACAGATGTTACAAGATATTACAAAGCCCTTATGTGCTCATTGTAAATGCATTATAGGCTTTCATGAAGCTCATATTTATACATTTTAAGCCCAACATTTTCCATCAGGCATCGCTGATATAATGTTATTATAGCTCTTCAAACGTTTTTGGTCTTTGCAATGTTTGGAGGAAGGCGCATGCACAGGATGGGAAGCATGATGGAGAAAACCACACTGTCTCTAAAGACTGATTAAAGTATCACTTTACCAACCATAGCATACCACAACAGAGAACCAGTGTTCCTACAAAACATAACAGAAGACACAAAACATCCATGTCAGCTTATTGATGAAAGAGGATTAGATTTTAAAGTTGAGGTATATTTATTTTTACTTGGATTCGATTTGTTGCAGTTGTGCTTTTACAAATCTGGAAAGAATGTTTCATTAGACTAGATATGAGGAGACTGGGCGCTTGCTGCTCGAGCTTCACGAGGACACGGGCAAGCGTTTTTCTTCAGAAAGATATTTTGCCATAAAAATGTAAGCTGGATTCGATTATGAGCACAGATAATCACTTGGTTGGGTTAAGAGGAGCACATCCAGAAAGAGGTTCAGCCCTTTAGTGGTTGAAATGGGAACGTTTCCCCTCCCTCATCAGTTTGTGAGTTGGTTCTGCAGCGTCAGCAGTCAGCACACAAAAACGGAATTCAGTAAAAGCTCTCTCTCCCTCTGCTCTCTGGGAGTTTTTTTCCCCAACAGCTTGCTCCCATCCCCCCTTTCCCCCTCATGAACTGACATGCTGGAAGAAACATATGCTAATATTCCCACTTCCTGACAGCTTGTGCTGCTTGAATAGGATCTTGCTCAGGGAGGAAGCAGTTGTCTGGAAAGTGTGGAGGGATTAGGGCCATGAGAAACCTCAGTCAGTTGTTAGCATATAATGTCAAATGTGAAATTACTTTTGATTGTGAATTAAGCATACACTCTGAGATTTTTCAAAGTGTTCTTTGAGGCATGAAGAAGAAAGAAAATTGCTCACTGCCGAATTTGCTTACTTTTACAACAGATGTGTAGGGATGACACACTTTTTACTCAATGAGTATAAACACTGGATTTATGATTCACAGTACTGTATTGCTTTATTGAGCCCATAGCCCAATATCCAGTTATCGAATTAGTATGTTTTAGTGAAGTCTAAAAGAAGCACTTTACACAGGCTGACTGAAGCAGAAGCACAGTGTAGACGACTGCATTGATCTGGATACAAAAGGCTGAAGTAAGTCTGGTTTATGCAGCCTATCAGGGTCATTCCTCGTCACCTATCCATCATACGAGACCTATACAAACTCATCAGTGGTTTAACTATTTGTTATCTGAAAAGTATATCTTTCAAGGAATTGGCTATATAGCTTGCCTTTTAGGATGTCTTCTTCTTCCATGCATGCTGTCTAACCTGTTTGCCTGAGCTGTGTTTGACTTCCTAGCTGTGATGCTGTCAATGATTTAGCACATTTGAAAAATACTAAATTCTAGGAGGACATTAGCAGTCTTCTAATGTTTTAAGATGATAACCATACCCTAACTCTATGTTTTGGAGAAACGCCAAATGGACTAGTTTTTTTAAATATGTTTCAGGATTATTATTTGTCTCCATTCTGATTGTTAAAACTTGGGAAAAACGTTTAACTCATTCACTGCCATTGACGTCTATAGCCGTCAATTGCAGTGAATGAGTCAATGGGTTTAACTCATTCACTGCCAATGGCTGGCAGTGAATGAATGGTAAATGGTAAATGGTCTGTATTTATATAGCGCTTTACTAGTCCCTAAGGACCCCAAAGCGCTTTACATATCCAGTCATCCACCCATTCACACACTGGTGATGGCAAGCTACATTGTAGCCACAGCCACCCTGGGGCGCACTGACAGAGGCGAGGCTGCCGGACACTGGCGCCACCGGGCCCTCTGACCACCACCAGTAGGCAACGGGTGAAGTGTCTTGCCCAAGGACACAACGACTGAGACTGTCCAAGCTGGGGGCTCGAACCGCATTTTATGCCCGTTGCTTCCAATCCAGAAAATCCTAGCTTGCACATAAACTTTAATGCAGGACCATGGTTAGTCTTTGATGACCATTAATGGAAAGGACATACAAATTATTATGAATGCTATATTTCTAACAGGTTATATTTCTATAGCAGTGGATGCAGAAGGAGCTTTTTCATGTGGAAAAAGTCTATAGAACCGGCAACCTTCCGATTACAAGGCGAACTCCCAACTCTTGAGCCACGATCGCCCCAATGAGTTAATAAAAAAAAAAGACTTTTAAATTGCCTAAGGTTAGCATTAAGGTTAAGGTCTGTCTTTGTTCCCTTTTAAAGTCTACATTTACAGTTTTGTGTTCTTGCTCTTTATTAGCTTGTTAAACATCATACTTTCTTATACACACCAAGTATAAATTCACCCTTTACATAATGAATGATCTGCGAGGAACCTGTAGACTGACTGCCCACGCTCAATACAGAACAAATGGGTATTTGAATTCTGATATTTCTTTAGGTTATTTAACCACCTCATCAAACGCCCCTTGGAGTTCTTGATCAGACGCTGGCTCTTGATGTCACTGAATGTTTTCAGAAGAAGGCAAAACGTTTCATACTGACCACAGTGCTGGATCTTATTACGCTTTAAAATACCAGTCAGAATATTCATAAATGTTGTAATGTGTATATAGTATATAGAATAGTTTGTGTTACAGGTTTCACGTTACTTGATATTGCTGTCTTGGCACAATGACAGGCGCCTCTTTATTAGCTGCATGTTCACCAGGAGCTTGTTGGTCCTGTCAGTAGCCACTGGTGAGATGAGACTTTCTCCAGCTGTGTGAGCAGCTTGGCTCCAGCTCCTATGTGTTGCTCAAATGTCTGATTCCCTTATGCCACCATAGTTGCTGCGGCTGACTGGAGATGTTAGCGCTACGGATTAGTAGTCACAATGTTTTGTTTTTTTTCTTTGTCTTTCATTTATTATTGTTTTCATATAAATGTTTTTCTTCACAGTCACTGGTATACACATTTACACCTTCAAGCTGCCAGCTACAACCACAGTCTTCCTGTTGTCCACTAAAGACTTTGAGACTGGGCGCTTTAGCTCAGCGGCGGTGGTAATGAGGCATGTCGATGCTTTTTCCCTAGAGGAATCAAACTAGCAACTTTGCTGACAGCATTGACTTTGTACTTGTTACAGCTCATAGGGATATATAGAGCTAAGAGCAGTTGCACAGGTGCTGAATAAAGGGGGAAAAAATACATTTCCCAGACCTTTACACTGTGCATTGCCATTTAATTAGCAAGAAGTCCATGAGAGAAAATCTTCAGCTGTTTAAACCCATAACATCCGTTGTAAATCAATTCAACAACTTTCTTGGTGATGTCCAAGCTTCTTTAGCTGCTTCCACTCCATATTGTGCTCTTTACTAACTGTAAGCATTCTGTTTTTGAAGATGGTTCTCTGCTTTTCTGTTGCAGTAGTCATGATTTGCGTTTTTTTTTTTTTGTTTTTTTTTGGGAATTCCAGGTCTCTCCCTAGTCTGCTCCAAGCTTCAGCTTGGAGAGCTCAACCGCCACAATTGATCCCAGCAGCTGGAGCGGCAGCGAGAGCCCTGCCGAGGACATGGAGAGGATGAGTGACTCGGCAGACAAGCCTGTGGACAATGATGCAGAGGGGGTGTGGAGCCCTGACATTGAACAGAGCTTCCAGGAGGCCCTGGCCATCTATCCTCCTTGTGGGCGCAGGAAAATCATCCTCTCTGATGAGGGAAAGATGTATGGTGAGTAAAAGTTGTTGCATGTGTAAGTGTGAGTTTTCACATTCATTATCTCTGCTGCTTTTATTTGCTTTTGGAGGTTTTGAGGACTATTTAATATATATATATATATATATATATATATTTTGACATCTCTCATATCTAAATACAAAGCTAGTATCAGCAGCTAATCACCATAGGGAAACATTTACCTGGAATTAAATGTAGTTAAGGTGACAAGTTGTGTTTTTACAGGCATTTTGTGGGAAGTGATTCAGACTTGCTCATAAACCTTATCAAGACCAGCCTGTTGAGTGTTTGTATGGATCAGTTGTCAGTAAGGGTATTTTCCAAAGTGCTGCTCCTTTAAAAAGGAAAGACATGCTTCAGTTATGGCTGTGCCGAGCAACGTAAGACTGATGGTGACTATGACCATGGAGCTGTCACTCTGGTTCACAGAAGTGCAAGTTTATAAGTAAAGCAGCATGAACTATTAGTCAGTAGCAGATGGTACTACGGCTGCCACCAGCTGTGCCCCCTCTCCTCCCACCACTCCCCCCCTGTTCCTGGCTGGCCTGGGTGATGTCATGGAAAGAGGGAATATTTTCTCTCTGCGGTGTTGGACCGTCTCACAGCCTGTCAGTGTCAAGTGAAAGCAGAAAGCTCCTCTGAGCATTGGGTTGCAGCTGTCATGTGACCCCTCCGGCCAAACAAAATGTAAATTCTAGGAGTTGCAGCGAATCCCCTCAGTTGCCACTACAAAGATGTGGGCTCAAACAACGGGATCCTCCCCACTGTCTCTCCCTCCAAATCCCTGGTCCCCACACAGAGCGAGGCTGCCAGAGAAGCTGCCCCTCTGCTGTGGATTAAAGCATGAAAAATTATTTTTCTTGAGTTATAAATGAGCAATGCTAAGTGTAAGCCTCTTTTTGATTCAGTTGACATTCTCAGTATTATAAAAATGTTTTCCTGAAATGTCTTCAGGTTGTGGTATTTTTGATTTCTTCTTTTTGACAAGTTTTAATTTTTAATTTTCATTTCCTGTGTCAAATGCTTAATTACAAAATCTTATATGTAAGTTGTGCCAATTAATAAAATTATTTGCACTGGTATGGATTTACCACAAACCGTCGCAAAACACCGCTGCCCATAGCATGTTTTCTTTTTACATTTCCCAACAAGGCTATTGTCTAAGATAGATTACGAAACCCCAGCAACAAATCCAAACAAATGTTTTGCTATTGTGGTGTTGAACCCACCTTAAAATCTGCTGAAGAGGCGACTGCAGGGTTGAATAGCGGTTGGGCCTGCCAGATGTGCTCCATATCTGGTTACAGATGGCTCGTCAGCAGCTGAGTGTTTGGGCTGTGCCCTGGTCTAACTGAATGAGAACTGTTTGTCACAGAAGTAAAATGATTTTCATGTGTAGATGCTGAAAAGGTTTGGCAGGGACGGCTACTACTGCATGATAATGTTGCAGAATTGTAGCAAAAAAGGAGCTAAATGCTTCTGTTCAGTTTTGGGGGAAAATGTTTTAATTTTTTTAATAATTGAAGATGCAGTACCTGAAAAATATGATGTTGGTGATATCTTTCTGCCGATTTCACTGGGGAGCACACTGCTGCTGGTCTTTTGTACTGGTGCTTTCTCAAGTGGCAATGCTTGTTCTTCAGCCCTTCAATGTGTTGCTGCTTTTTAATGCCAATGTGACTTTCCTAAAACCACTGTGGGTTTCACTTAAAGACAAAAAAGAAAATAGTTTTAATTTGAATAGGTTGCAGGAGTTCATTACTTTCATAACAATCTTTAGTGTTTCCCACAGACTTCGATTTGCAGCGTGGGCGTGCGTGCACGAGCGAGTGCGGGTGAACCAGCTGGTGGTTAAAGCATGAAACATGAGGCTAGCAGGTTAGCGAGGTTTGAAGTTTTTAAAATGAGAGTAACAGATTGTCCACTATTATGTTGATCATGGATGGAGATCTTTTGAACATGAAATAAAAAAATAAAAAAAAGTTAACAGTTATTCTTGTTTGTCTGTTAATATGGATTCCTTGCGGGCCACCCAAGAAAGAATCTATGTATAGGATATGTATAGGAAAGGCTATTGTTGACTTTTCCAAATCAGTCAAGGATCAGTAACGGTTATATAGTAATGCCTGTCACAATAATTGTCTTTATTTACCAGTCATTCATTTTCTTGCCCGCTTATCCAATTCACGGCTGTCCTAGCTGTCATGGGGTGTGACAGGTAGGGTACACCCTGATCAAGTCTACTGCAGGGGAAACACAGACAACAGTTCATCCTCAAATGTACACAGTGCCATGAAAAAGCGTTTGCCATTCTGATTTTTTGCATATTAGCCATACATTTCTGATCATCAAACAAAATGTAATATTGGACAAAATGAAGTTTTCAATTATTATTTATTATTTTTTTAGACAAAAAAGAGAGAGGAAAAAAGAGAGAAATCTACCTGGTCCTATGTGGGGGGAGGGAGCAATTGCCCCCCCCATGTTAAATCATAAATTATCTTTGATAAATGCCAGGCCAGATGAATCAAGAAATCACTTAAATAGAACCTTTCAGACAAAGTGAAGTAGGCTGAAAGATCAATTATGTAAAACCTAAGACAACAAATACTTTTAACAGCACTGTACTTACCCACTTGTGAAAGGAAGCCGGAGTACCTGTAAGAAATAAAAACACGATGACACAGGCAGAACATGTGGACTCTACACAAAAAAGCCCCGACTGGCCAGTAGTTTCGAACGGAGGATTGTTTTCTTCTTAAGCTAATCGCTAACCTCTGTACAGACTTATTACAGACCTATTTATTGTACCCTGTATGGACATGGCCGTAATGTTTTCCTTTGTGTTTACAAGCATGTTTATTTAGATAAGAATGTCATGAGTAATTCAGGCAACAAATATTTTACCCACCGTAGCAGGGTTTGGGTGTAGTGAGCCTAAGCCAAATGAACTCTCTCATACATGCATAGAAGAGAAAGAACACACACAGTGACAGTAGTCCAGGTGAAGTGATTGGTAATATATTATTTGAGGTTAATGGGCATTTTTCACAATGACTGTATAATTACGGTCGGGACGTTTTGAAGACTAGGCCTGAGTATACTTGGTCCCACTCCAGAGCTCTCTAAGAAGCATTCTGGGTGAAAGCTTAATGAAAAAGAAGAGCTCATTAAGGGTCTATGAGGTAATGTTTCTATTTGCTGTGTGGCTTTTTTTTTTTTAAGCACGATTGTGCAAAAACTGATTTTCATGGATCTTGTTGGCGAGGTGGAAAATGGGGAAAGGAAGAATCCAAAATTTGATATGGATCGAGGCATGGATTCGTGCAACACATGTCCAGTTTTATGAATGAACTGATGTTAGCAATGCTCAAAACCTTTTGGATGTATGTAACTAAACAGTCATTTCTACCATTAGCTGTACAGCTAACCAACAATGGATAGTGCAGCTCGTTGCCAAATCAACAGGTCAGGTGTTACCCATGCCCTGTTTGTTTTGCAATTCATTGTTTAATGATAGAACTGTGAAACTATTATTAACTCTGAAGGAACCCAACCATGGCAGCTCTGTGTGGACTGCTACCACTTCTGGTTTAAATTATGTCATTATTCCCCAGGACCTTATCAAGTCCTGCCATCCACACCTTTACCTGTGGCAGGATCAGTACACACTGTACACTTGTCCTGCTCACTGTTGTGTAGAGGTGTATGGCATGTGCTGTTGTTTGGGGGAAAAAAATGTTTTTTTTTTTATCTAGAGAAGTCAACTGAGAGGAAGCAATCAAAATCCAAACTGCTGAGTTTGAATGTTATACCTTTGAATGTAATTTTTGTGCAAAATTCCTCAGATTTTCCATTTATAGTCTTTGCTAAGAGTACGCCCTTTTGGAATACCATCAAAGACAAGTGACCAATGAAGCGGTCCTCTGTGCTGCTGCTAGGGATTGATTCGTGTTAAACGTCCAGTGATTTGTCTTTTAAAAGGGGAGAGGCTAATATGATGCTGTCGAAGACCAAGAGAAACACAGACAGTCTCTACACAAATGCTCTCATGGCATCTTGGATGAAAGCTGGCTACAAGGAGACAGGTATTTTGTAGTTGAGAATCCCTGGGGATGGCATAGTGTTCCATGCACAGAGCTCATCACAAGAGGAGCTGCCCCGAGTGCCCTTAAGCCCTTTGTTATCTTGGGGTAGAGTGCAGTTAATTAGCAACAGTCTCTATAGCAACTGTGTTGCGGTACAAAACAATTTCTAATTTCTGCTTCCTAGCTTATTGTGATGTTTACCTGAAGTGTTTCGGATGTGCTGAGACTAGTGTTGGCTGGCACTGTGCCTATTCTCAGTGGCTAATTGTGGCAGCAACAGGAGATGCTACATCTGCATAGGCTGCATCGCCGGCATTTGCCATGTCTTCAGACTTTGGCGAATATTTTTAACAACAAAGGGAAATGGAGGGCATTGGCCCTTACCCAAAGGCCTACGACTCTATACTTGTGTAATTCACCTGCTGTGCTAGGCTGCATTCATTTACCCCAGAAATAGAGTTGATAAATGAAACAACACGCTTCACTCAAATTGTATGTTTATTCATTGAGTTATGTATTTGCACTACCCAGCAAGCTAAATGACAATGGTGAATTTTTCTCAGTTACTGTTTGGGAAAAAAAAATAAAGACCTGAATTTTATTCTACCTACTGACAAATAAATATGCAAATACATACTCTACTTGTAGGCTGTACAACACCTAAATATATATATTTATATTATTACTGGTCCTTCACAGTTGAATACATTGTTATAGCTTAAAGGCTTTTTGATGGAGACTTAATTACTTACCTTGGAGATTTGGACTACTCCCTATGCTTGTATTATTGCGTCTTGCTGGTTTTGATAAACAGTAGCAGCAATAATACCATTATTTATTTTTCTAAAAATAGCAAACACAGTCTGTAAATGACCAAAACCATACGTTGTAATGTTCTCACTGTAGGTGGGCTGCAGGACACGGTGCCTCCATCTGCATGTGTTACTTGATGTAAAGCTTTTCCTATTACCATTCTACTGTTTGCTCTGACATCTCGTCAGTGATCCAGCCCAGACCCCTCCTGTGGGAACTAAGTGGCACTTGGTTTGCAGGGATGCCAAGGATGAGTTAGATATAATGAGCAGACCTGGCTTGCCCTCGATGGCCCAGCGCTGTGCTCCTCTGGGGCTCGTCTCATCGGGCCGAGCATGCTCTGAGACAGAGCGAGCGGACCTGATCCTCCCTGCTGGGCGGATAATGAGGAATTCTGGGATCAGCTCAGGCTCCCTGAGTCACCTGCATTCACTCAGAATGGAGTGTGAGGAACTTCATTGCAGGAGAGGCATCACACACCTCCAGAATAATCCCTCATTTGTTCCCTTGCCATTGTCAGTGTAAGACTACTGTGTTTTCACACACGACAGTGAAAAAGTCCAATTTTTTATGTCTCTCTCAAAAGGAGGAACTATTGAAAGTGTAAATAGTATTGATGCAGGTATGATTATGGAAGGAAGAAGTCATTTTGAGTTTCAAGAAGATTTAAGGTTTTTTTTTAACGTCAGATTTTTATAAACTGGTTATTTATTCATCATGGTTCACTAAGTCGTCATATATTTTAGACTGACCCAGTAAAAGGAGGAAAACCTAACATGAAGCAGCTCTATTTGTCAAAGAAGGAAAACACTCTTCCACTCAGCAGTTTTTTCTGAGCTTACAGTCAGAAACAATCGTTTCTATTGATAATTCAGCTAATCTAAAAGAAGAAACGAGTGGCTAGGAGTCACTTGTCAGGAGTCACTAGGAGCAGGTGTATGTGAGAATCCAAATGTGTGACAAAGTCAGGTCAGGCATTAAATGGCCTTATCCTACCAGCTCCATAGCAAAAAGCGCAGATGATATCTGATTGTGCCGATTCGTGCCTAAACCAGACAGAGTATATATCTGGAACTGATGTGAACTGTCTCATGCTGAGTGCTTCATGTGATAGGGAACAACTTGTGATATTGCCCTGCGCTGATTCTCCTGCCTTTTTCTCAAGGTCATGTGTGACAACAGCTGAAGAATAAAGAAACAAAGAGAACATGTGAGAGAAACTCATGAGTAGTGTGAATCTCCAAAATGTTGCCATTTAGCTGTGGTGTGTAACAAGCCGTCATTAAGAGACTAGCCTGTGAAAGCAGTTTTATATGATTGATCTGTATGGGTTGTTGGCTTTACTGGTTCCAAAAGCATCATATTTGGGGTATGAAAGGTCTGCCTCTTTAGTTTGGACACATGCATTATTTATTCCTTAATGACACACACAGCAGTTGTCTTTTGTAATTCAAGCCATTTTTCTGTTGTCTCTTTCAGTAAGCCTTTTGGTGATTGCACATGTTGTTTTGCACTCTGAACAGGATGGGTCTATTGTGAACAGCGGACTAGTCAAACAAGTGTATGGACGAAAGCCAGCAGGAACATCCAGATAACTGACGATTCTGATTATTTCACTGAAAATTTTAGATTTTCCTACACGTCTGTATCGCATGTATGCATGTTTCGGTGACTCCGAGAATGCAGTTAATGAGAATCGGGCTAAAATTGGACCCACATCTAGAGCTACTCTGTTGCTGAGCAGCAAAATTGATTTTGAAGTGGATTTTATTTTATTTTTTTTTTATTTTTTTGTAAGTTTTTTTTCGGAGGGTAGATATCAGCTCACAGTCGTGTCCGTGTTGCGGTGACCGAGCATAACGTGTTGTGACTTGCGTGAGATTACAGTCTCCTGCTCACAGCCTCCTGTGGTTGGGGGGTTCGTGCCTCACAGGGGTGCTTAGCCCACGCTGAGGTGAATAAGAAAATGTAGGTATAAGCAGCGCTGATGCCAAGGAGACTGTGAGGAGATGTTACTGGGAAGGGTTTTGTGTAGAAGAGCGGGCTTTCAAAGCCAGAGAGTGCATTTTTTTAAAGTTAGTTTTTGGCCTATTTGATATATTCATGTATGCAATGAACAATTGCAAGGCATGCAAGCACGGAAAAAGAAACACTTTGAAAGGCATTTTTGTACACCTCACTCCAATGTTTTAATGATCAAAGTGTATTTTATCACCTTAAACAAAAACCCCAAACATTTCAGATTTGTGCACATTCATGTTTGCCCATATCTGCATCAGAAAGAGACTTAACCAACAGATTCATGAGGCTGTTTTTAATTTTCCCTATGTTTGGAAGTGTTTGCACTGAATGGTTAGATTAGGCTGTGGCTCAGTGCCTGCCTGAATCAGGAGTACATGGGGTGTGTCCCTGCTCTGAGGTCTGTGTGAGGCCCTCTGAGCCAGGCTTCTGGTTTCAGGTTGCATGTTCCCAATTGGCTGCCTTTGTTTGACTAAAACACAGTGAGACTCTGGGCTTCTTAAAGATGCAGTGTCACTTTTTTAGTGTGCTCCTAAAGAAAAAAATAATGTTTCGTGCTGACTACATCTTATCCCATTGATGAAACACTTTTATTCTGATGAGATCATCTCATACTGATAGGACCATTTTGTGTAATCAACATATGAATGGAATCTGAATGCCACTGTTATGCTCTCATCCAGCGCGCAGGGACTACACTCCAGTGCTAACACAGACTGTCATCTCTTTCTTTGCTGTTAGTGAAATGGAGAAAGGTCTCTCAACACTGAGCAGCATCCCTGGAAACAAAAGAAGACAGCAGCTATATCCATGAAATTATCACACTTAATGATGTTATGTTGCGACCTGACTCTAATATCATATATGGATAAACCTTGTAATGTGACATAAGAGCATACTTATCAGCCGGTGCCTCTCTGTGTTATTTTCAGTACCTATTTTGTATTTAAACCATTTCACTTTAAACCTCGGATAAATTATAACTTTGAGTCAAAATTCTCTCAGCTTGTCTTCATGATTACAAAGAAGGTGAGATATAAGAGCCCATCATGACCACAAAGTTTGACTTTTCATTTATACATATTGGCCACAGCCAACATGTCTTCCTTTGTGCTCAGATGCTGAATTGATCCTGAGAGATTGAAAATATTGATTTGACTCAGCGTCTTACTTTGTTGTGGAGAAGGGGGGCAGTGTACCTTCCTGACTGTTAGCACCGTGTTCACACATTGGACTTGCCACACAGCCAGTTCCTCGGGAGACTCATAATTATAGCCGTCCTCTCAGATTAGTCCAGCAGCCTATCCAACTGTGGCTTTACTCCCTGGTCATTTATTTCATCCCTTTCCCTCTCCCGAGAGGCAGACCTCAACACAATGACCAGGCCAGCCTCTACAATAATGTATGTGATGATAAACACAGTGGATCCTAATTGATAGAGTGATTCAGACAAGGGCTAGCTGTGCAAATTGGTCCCCTGTGAGTATATTGCACAGAGTTGGGACTAGCAGGTTTCAGCTCTGGCCTTGTTTGAAAGGCGCAGAGCAAGGAGAGAGGAAATAGAATGGGCTGGACCTGCTGAGTGATAAAGAGGCTGTCTTTTCCTCTGAATGCAGGCACAGTTCAGCAGAGGTTGGCTGCTGTAATCCCCTCAGTGTCTCCAGGAAGGCTCAGGTTAGTGACCTGCTGCTTTGTGATGTCTTGTAAGATTTTGAGAGAACACCTCACCTTTAATCCCCCACTGCTCAGCTAACACATTAGCTCAACTGCTCCTGACCCAGCCCCTGCAATAAAGCCTTTTATCTAGCTCAATAAGGTCATTTGAAGTTAAGTATTGATTTCTTTTGGTGTCCAGAGAAAAATGGATTTTTAAAGAGCTGTTAATTACAGTTGAACACTGCATTATAGTGAGAACTTAATTTTCGTGACTGGATTTTTAAACCTCGGTCGGGTCAGTTTGAAATTCAGGAAATAACCTGAATCCAGTTTACTTGAAATTTCACATAAAGATTTTATGCTTGGCTAGTGTGAGAAAAGTACCGATGAGAATAAGGTGCAGTGGAAACGGACTCAAATTAATTTTGATGTACAGAAAGGTGACAGACCAAATGGGGGAAAAAAGAAAACGGTGAGGTCACCCCCAGAGCATTGTCTCTGGTGATCTGCTGAAGCAACTGAGCGCCGTTCTTCAAATAGATATTCACTCAGTTGTTGGCTGAGACAGCTAACATGTTAGCCCCAAACCTCCCGTAGATCTTCAGTTGCTCTAAATTCTGATAACTAGAACACCGTAGCGTGGGGATACTGATTCATATCATTTTTATACCCTTCAAACCATACACCAACACTCCTAACTTGTGTGTGTCTGGGGTGGCACTGGTGCTTCGACAGACATATACCCCTACAATATCAACAGAAGGACCTCAGCCATCCCAACAACGGACTGTTCTCTCTGTTGAGGTCAGGAAAGCGATTCTGCTCCCTGAAGACCAACACAGAGAGACTGAGGAGGAGCTTCTTCCCGCAGGCGATACGGTCTCTCAATCACACCACCACACAGTACTGACCCACACATATAGGTCTTATACACACTGGACATTCTGGACATTGTTTTCACTGCATCACTTCATCACTTTAAGCATATTTGCACTGCACAAGACACTTACAAATGTGGATTGCACAACACTGGACATTATTTCTTCATTTCCAGTTAATACTTGTACAGCTGGTGTGTGTGTGTGTGTGTGTGTATGTATGTATGTATATATATATATATATTATATATATGATATATATATATATATATATATATATATATATATATATATGTATGTGTGTATGTATTATGTATATATATTGTGTGTGTGTGTTGTGTGTGTGTGTGTGTGTAATATGTATAATATATATATATATATATATATATGTATATATTTATATATTTATTTATATTTCTTCATACATTCTTATATAGTTCTATACTGTGTATTGTGTATTTTGTTGTACAGTTATTTTTTTTAACTTTAATTTATATATTTTATTTATTCCTTCCTAGTTAAATTTACCCTTTTTAATTTTCATATTTATTTCCTATCTTATTCATAGCCTTTTCTTTTTTTTTCTTTAGGTCACGAGCAGTTGTCTAAGCATTTCACTGCATATCGTACTGTGTATGACTGTGTACGTGACAAATAAAATTTGAATTTAAATTTGAAGAAGAGGTAGTTAACAGGAAGCACATCTTTCAAACGCAATGGTGCCCTTTTCTACAGAGTTGAAGTCTCATCCATACCAGTCTCTAGAAATCTTATGTTCCCTCACTGATGCAGTGTAAATGTGTCAAAAGAGACAAAACTGCCACAGGTTTGTACTTTCAGTCATTCTAGTTTTCATGTGTTACACAGTAGGTTACAGAAATTGGGATGTGCGTGAGAAGCAGTAGTAACTCTTTTGCATGACAACAACAGTGAGCATAACCTAACATAACTAAGCCTTTGGTGGGGATAAAGGGCTCTGTTTTTTCCCCTTTGTCATCACTGGTGCTCAGCCAGTCGATCATACCGATTCCCAATTGATTGCATGAAGCGTAGTCAAGATGCAATAAAAGAAAAAAGGTTTGTCAGCTGCACTTGAAATAAAACTTTAAGTTGCTTAAGAAACAACATACAGCTTTGACTTTGTGGGCAAAGGTGAGCTGCTGGCTGGTTATTACCCAGGACATCTTATTAACATAAGACTTGCTGTCAATAATCACCCCAGTGTCAAACTAAAAGCGTGAACAGCTACCTGTGATTGACTAGACTTGACTTAAGTGAGTAAACACAAATATGGCAGAAGTTGAATATGAACATTGTATTTTAGTTCAGGCTGGGAGGAGGATTTTTGTTGTTGTTTATTGGCAATTGAAATCATTCTATTCCATCTACAGTTTGAGTGTGGCTCTGCTGAAGAAGGGCAGTATGCAACTTTTAAAACCAAGATGCTGTTTTTCAAGCTAAGAAACTCTTTACAGACTTCTTTAGTTATCAATGTAAAATTCCACAGTCATGATGGATGGTGCAAAGATAAGATCATCTAATCCACTTCAGATCAGGAATCTGCAGGAAAGGTCTGTGTGATGGCAAAGCAGAGGGGAAATTTTACATTTATTGAATTTGTGGTTTTTCCAAAAGCCAAACAAACATACAGAGTACATAGAGCTACAGGACTTCCAGATACATCTCACTCACCAGCTCAGTAGGAAAAAAACACAAATGCAGTGAAGGTCCACTAATATAATAGTAGACTTTCCTCACACACGGGCAAAACTTGATCAGCTTCAGACCAATAGTTTAGTCTATACTCCTAATATTCTCACACAGCAACAATGGTGAAAAGAAATTACACATTAGCTCAATTTTATTTTTCCAACTTTATGAAAAATTTGCACTGCAAGATTTGGTGAAAGAATTTACAGTTATGTAAATATATGTGTGTGTATCTATCTGTCTATCTGTCTGTCTGTAACCTTTGTATTTACTCACAAAGTACATTTACACTTTCTTAACCAGTCAAGACGTCATTCACCTTTTCTGTAAAATAGAATAGAATTCAACTTTATTGTCATTGCACAGGTACAGGGCAACGAAATGCAGTTTACATCCATCCAGAAGTGCTTTAGTGATATAGATATATTAGCAATAATATAGATATGTGAGTATATTACAGAAATGGGTCTATTATGGTATGTTATAATGTACACTGTATGAAGTATGTTGTGAATATTCTCTAACTATAAGTATGTACAGGCTGTAGTGAGTACAAGCTATGTACAGGATATAAATATGAAAAACTATACAGAATATGAAATAAATAACTTTACAGGAATCTGAGATATACAGCTATACAGAAATGGGAACTATGCAAGTTGTAAACAGTTGTAGGGTTAAAAATTATCGAATGTACAGAATGATTATTTACACAGAGCTATACAGTAGTGCAGTTAAGATAAGTGAGATATAATTCCTACAGAGGCTATATAAAGTGCTAGTGGTTGTGAGTGGTGGTTCAGTCTATTTCAAATTAGCACACACATTTAAGAACTAAGACTCTCAGCAGTGCCTCAGTGTGTAACAAATGGTCATATCAAACTAGATAAAGTCACATAAAATAGAAAACCCACTCAGTGTTTTGCCTCTCTGTCAGTTTAGAAATTGTCAGGCTTTGAAGTAAATGAATTGCTCTTAATTGTAGGCTTTCTTATTTTTACATCCCTGCTTTTCTTGTCTAAATGCAGACTGAATTGAGTTGTTTCCTGTGAATATGGGTGGAACACCCGTGTTCATGTGAGGCCAGCACTGAAAAAGCCTGTGAGAGTTTTATGAGAGAATTTAGAGACTGCTATGTGTAAATTATAGTATGTTAAGAGACTGCCATAATAATCGCCTTCCACTGGATCAAGAAAGTGTTAATTTCAAACAAGTTCAAATCCAGAGCATAACAAAAATACATTGCGTATACTACAACAATAAAACCTTTTATCTGTGTGCAGTGTACTTCCTGTTACATAATTAGTGAGTAAATAAAACGCATACATGGAGTGTCAGTTTATGAGAAGATGAAGCTTAAAGCTTTCCATTTTCGCCCACAGGCACTGGGATGGTTTGTGTTTGTGAGACAGTGCGAGTGTGTAGGAGGAGGAGAGATTTCTATTGTGTCACAGAGAATGGCAGTAGTGTTTGTGATCATTGTGGCGTCACGCATGCAGTGTCTGGCCTTGAAGTCTTTCTTATGGACTCGCACTGCCAGTCTGAGAGCCTAACAATGCAGGGAGGGAAAGCACTTGTACAAGCAGCTGGTGGACTGGAGTCAGATGTTATGATGAGCTGATATTATCTTCTGTCTTCTACAAGAGACTTCATAGCTGAAAAGGCTCGACTGCAGCAGAGCTGTGACCTGGATTGTTATCAAATGGACAGGAATAAACTTGTAAATGTTGGTGCAACACTTTCCTCAGGAAACACCTGCCAGGTCTGGCCAGCTGCAGGCATTTTATATTTAGTTGTAATTGTTTAAGCTTACATAACTGACGTATTGTGTTCTCGCCATAACAGTTGCGTGTGATTTTTGTTCCTTTGAGATTATTTATCGCAGAGGTTGTGTGCCTAGTCTTTGACCTCTCGCTAAGGGCTAACATAATGCTAAACTGATAGCATGCTGTTTCCCCTGCAAAAAGGGCACTGTCAATTATTCTTTGAAGTCTCAGGTTCTCCTTCAGTTGGCAAGCTGTGGTTTCCCATTGATATTTCAAGTAAAAGGCTTCCTGCCCCTGCCTACTATTCCCAAAACCTGGGACGAATGCCTTCATATTGTTGGTTTAGTCTATTATGATGCTAATGTCTGCCTGAGACCCTTGAGTCATCTATCACAGATGACAGGAAAGCTGGGGCCTTTGTGTTGGCTCACGACACAGGCGCACACACGTGCACATAAGGAAACAAACACGACTGCGTAGAAGTCTAAATAACTAACTAATCCAAAAAGCTAATGGAAAGATTTATAGCTCGTCAGTAATAAGAGGTGCATTGAATGATGCAGTTAGTGCAGCTAATTATTTTCATTCATTAATCATTTGGTCAAATACGCCCAAGCCTTTTTCACAAAAGGTACAAGATGATGTTACCAGATGTCTTATTTCACCAACCGCTAATGTAAATAGTAATTATGAGACAATTAAAAGCTGTCAACAGATGCTATTGATTAGTAATTCTGTGTTCGGTTTATTGCTGATCAACTAGTTGTTCTTGCGCTAAGTCTACCTTTCAAAAGCTGTGAAGCATCTTAAATAATTGTCCAACAAGAAAAAGTGCGTACAGATCCACTGAGAGATGATTTCAGTGTTATTAATATGGCCTCTGCTAATTTACAGCCTTAATCTATGTTATTAATGTAGCTTCGTAATGTGCTGGTCAGTACTGTGTGTTGCCTTCTGTTCTGTGAGGCTGCCTGGTCAAGGGCTAGCTAAACACAGACAGTCGAGTGGTAGAAGTCACACACATGTGGGCAGTCTGCCGACTGCTTCTCTGCCAAGCCCGCCGCTGTTTCATGGCAAAGTGCTGGGCCAGATGTGACTGTGGTTGTGCCTGCATGAGAGAGGGGGGGAAAGTGCTGTTACAGGAAATGAAAGCTTTTAAAAAGAGGAAGGGGAAAAAACTCACAAAGAGCTGTAAACTATTGTTCTTGCTCCTCGGGAGGTTGCAATCGAGCCAGGTAAAAATGTTTAATATGCCATTACTAAAATTAGCTTGGTATTTTTGTTACACAGGTTAATAAAGGTTATGGTAATATATTCAATGACAAACCTTCATGTTTATTTGCCAGTGAAGATTCAGCACTGCTGTACTTATGATTGCCACTGAACATTTATCACGTGGAATTCTACTATGTTTAGACATAAGGATTTTTTTTTTTTGGTTTGGTTTGGTTTGATAGGATAGGTTAAAGACAAATGTTAGTTGAAAAATGAATTTTAGCTGAGGAACTGTCTTACTCCTTAAATTAGGTCTGCATCTCATTCTGCATTGCATTTATATCAATAATCCTAATTCCTTTAACCTTACGATTTGAAGAAAAGCTTTTCAAATATTCTTCAAACAATTGGTCAGTTCACCACTCCAGTCACTTGACAGGAAATTAACTTGCCACTGTTTTGGTAAATTAATTATGCATTTATAGTCAGAAGGAAAGCTCAGCTTGAGCAGTTTGGAGGCAAAGTAAGAGATAAGGTTGAGATACTTTGGACATGTGCAGATGTCACTTAAGTGTTGGTGATCCACCAGTATCCAGCTCTCTGAAGCAGCAAGACCGGTTTTTATTGTCTGTTCCTTTAGAACTCAAGCTTTTCTATAGACTTTCATTTTTAAATATGATGTTTGGATTTCAAGTGCTGTGAATGACATTCTAGAAGTGTCTGTAAATACTGCTTTGTTCAATGGGATAAAAGAATGCAAAGCCTGAAATGTGCATATACAAATTCATTCATGTTCTTCTATGAGGCACTTTGTATCAAAAGGCTGAAGGAGGGAATCGATTTTTTTTTTTTTTTTTTATGAAATAATGTAACAAAAAGCCACATAGTGCCTCTTCCAGCTCTCACATTTGATCTGACTAATGCTCGAAATCTGTTATTCTCAATTTTACACACACACACACACACACACACACACACACACACACACACACACACACACACA
>NW_024582411.1:1644770-1691729 GCF_018398535.1 Haplochromis burtoni
CACACACACACACACACACACACACACACACACACACACACACACACACACACACACACACACACACACACACACACACACACACAGAAGCACAACTTTATTAGTACAGGACATAACTGCTTTTGGCTAGAGTTAATAGTGAAGATAACAAGACGTTATCGGCCAGAATCTTAGTGTTTGTGTCTTTGATGGTCGTGCTCGTTGTGGACCTTTCTTTAAATGTCAGGACACTGGTTTCATTAACCCCACAGATATCAACCTCAGATAATGGCATATCAATATGTTTGCCCGTGTCAAAGCTCACTCTTTCTAAAGCTAATCAGAGCTAATCTAGTGAGACACAGAGGACAGTGCTTTATGAAGTGTGTTCAGTTTCTTAAACTGCTATATTCGTCATGTGATTGGTTTTAACATTCCACCATACAACAGTTTAAATAATTATTTAAAATATTAAATATAAGGGAATTTGGTTATATGATTTCTTCTACTGAAAAATAGTAAATTTCATATCTTTTTGGCCAGAACTGTAACTGGTATGCAACTGAGTTAAACATTTTCACAAATAAAAAATAATTTTTTTTTTAGTTTTCTGTAAAGTTAATACATTAAATGAAAGACAAACAACAATATATCAGGGCAGAATTTAAGTTTTAGTTTCACAAATAATTCTGGGCTCATTCATTTTAACCACAATTACTGTTATTACGGTTGTAAAGTTTAAGTCTTTAAATGTTGATTTAAAAAGTGGCAGTTTTATTGCTTTTTCTGAGGTTGGTTCGTAGTGGACTGTGATAATGCACCCCATTGTTATTCACAAAAGAGGGAGTCTATCCGAAGGTTCTTGGAGAAAGGTTGCTGTGCGCCAAATTGGATTTCTGACGGAACGAGGAATCAGCTACTTGGGGACGATCCAGAGAAAGTTGAGCCGCCATCTCTTTGTGGGGCTTCTGCTGGAGTGCCATTCATATGTGTCAGATCCTCCAGAGTCATTCAGATTCAGAGGGAAGGTTCACTCTGACCAGTTTTAGGGCTCCAGCTGCTGAACAGAACAAATCTGCTCAGGGGTAATGCTATAAATATTTAATCCTTTTGCCATTTTGCTTTTTTACTTTGATTGACAGGAACACCCCATAAAGAGTTAATTTCCTTAGCCCTCTCGCAGCTTTGCTACAAGGCCTTTACTTAAGCCTTAGAGGCTCACTCTCAAAACTCATAATGCTAAGAACAAAAAGACAGGAATCCATACAGACAAAAAGATCTCCACCTCTGGGTATTTCCAGAGTCCTATCAATAATATTTGTAAAATCATTAGGCTGATTTAAAAACTAAAAAAAAAAGAAAATCCTACACAATAACTACAAGGTTCATATCTTATCAAATCTGGCATAAAAGAAATGTAAGCAGATGTTTTAAGTATTACATTTTCTAACCTGTGTATGTAAATTAACAGTGCCCATTGGAGATGGGCGCTTGAAAGCAGAAGAATCAAGAGGGAGTCTTTATTGCCTTTACTTCCCTTAATGCATGTGAACTCAGTGCAAATTAAATTAACATAACAGGACTTCAGTTAAACAGTTTATTAGCTTTGTAAAGTGGATTTACCAAATCAATGTTAGTGCTGTAAATTATTGGATCAGCATATCCTCAACCTAAAAACCCCACAAATTTTAATTTGCTTCAAACATTAGTCTTTTTTTCTCCTGTGGAAAGCATTTCTTCTTTATTTTGTGGGAAATATTGCACCTGGTGAAATTCAGGCATGAAAGCAGAGCTGCATCCAAAATGTTTTTAGTCCTAAATGTGGACGGGTCACTTTTTTTTTAAATTTTTTTTTATTTTTTTAACAATTGTTTTGCAGCACAAACACAAGCAAGAAAAAAAAAAAGAACGCAGACTAGCCAGGGCCCACTGAGCTTTTTTTCCAGCCTGGTGAAAAGAATGAATAATTCAACAGTAAGCAAGCTTTCAGCTGGTCATTTGTGTGCTTTGATCTGGGAATCAGGAGTTTGCATGAATGCCTGTATTGTCATGTTGTGCTGCCACAGTGCGTGAATTATTGAAAATAGTGCAGGTCCCTGCTTTATCTGGTAAAGTTTACACGGCAGGCACGCTGGATAGACACGATGGATGTGTAAATCCCTAGATGTTGTTAATGTGCAGAGTGAGGTCACACAGCAAGGGTTATTTGGGCCTCTGCTGCAAAAGTGTTCAGTGTGAAAAGAACTTCAGGGTCAAGCAACAAACTACAGGTTGACATCACAAGCTTCTCTTTGCACCAAAATGTGAAGGTGTGGCACAGAGATGGGTATTTTAAAGTGTTAAAGAGCTCTGGTTGCTGAATAGTATGTTTTTCTATTTAAACTTACAAAGCTGGGTCTCTTACTGTATTATTCAAGAGGCTATACAATGCTATATGATAAGCCAGTTTTAGTCATTCATTTCAACTTCCGATTAATTCATATATAAACTTTTAGTTTAAAAAGGTATGATTGATAATAATTGATAACTAAATGGTGGAGCTAAAACATTAGTGATTAGTTTATTATTACATATTAAACTATAGCAAAAGCAGTTGTTAAATGATTTAATTAGTTTTCTTTTTAGCCAAAATGGTTTTTAAAAAAAATCACAAAATATTTTATCTAAAAAGTTTTTAATCAATCAGAATCAGACTACTTAATTATTCTCAGAGAAAATCACATCGTCACAGTTGCTCCGTGACAGAAAGAATGATAGCAACAAGTTAAAGAACCATATTAAATATTAAGATATGGAAATGAAATGGCAATACAAGACAACAGAACAAAACTTTTAAATTAGTTGTGTGAAGTTGTGATTTAAAAAAAAAAAAAAAGATCTTCTGTATCAAGCATAAATTAATTAATTTGTAAAACCAGTTAGTCATTCTTAGTCTTGTAATTCAAACTTTCCAAATGAATTAATTGTTATTATTGTTACTTAATTGTTGATGCCTTTCAAAATAAGACTTTCGCTTTGTCATTACAGATAGGTAGAAAAATATCTTTCGCTAACCTTCACGATGTGGCTTTGTCTCAACTTTAAACCTCTAAGATTGACACTTGTGCGCCATCACATTTTGAAGCCTCCTGTGCGTTGCTCTTAACAAATTGGCTTCCCTCCCTAATTCGCTTAGATACGGCTGATTAGCACATCTGCAGAATGCTGCGGTCTATTGTGTCATAACAAAAGTAAGACCTTTAATTGATAATGGAAGAAAGGTAGAAAAATGTTTCATTATATTGAGGGTTCGTTGAATTTCATAGAGAACTACAGCAAATCCATGGCATTGGTTAGTTACAGCTGGACACATAATTAGAGTGCCTCCTTACCTATAATTTGTGTAATAGTTTTGGTTGGCGGCATGTTATTACCATATGAAAGGGCTAAGCAGGGGTCATGTGCATTGCGACAGCAATTAGAGCAGAGCTGAGGGCAGAAGAATGTTTGGGGCTGTTGTTAATTGGAAATCTCTACAAAGCTATGCTTCAATTATAATTTAGTCAGAGCAGCACTGTTTTAAGCCCAATGTATTCAGTTGCCATTATTTTCTGTAATAGTATGAACAGCCAGGCCTGTTTCCTTTCAAAGCATGAGGCTTTGAAGAGAATGAGATTGAATTAGATTAATTTTAAAGGCCTTGGTGCTGCCGCTGTGAGTTTTCTTTATTCATGCTAATGTCATACGATGTTGCCATAGAAAAACTGGATGGGGTTTGTTTAGGAGGTACACATACTCTTATATTTAGAGTTACAACCATAAGTTATTTTATTCTTATCTATGAATTTAGGTATACATCCATCAGATTGACATTTTCATAAATTTTTCTATTTTCAGAAGTACAATACCGTGGTTTTTAAGAGTATTAGCTGCATTTATTAAACAGTGGCACGTATTCTTCAGTAATTATGCAGATACAGAGGATAGATTTGAACAACTGTGTGAAGTACAGAAATCTCCAATCCACCCCACTATAAAAATAAATAAATAAATAAATTAAAGAAAGCCCGGGGAAGTGTGTGTTTCCTAAAGAGGTAGTTTTAATTATAAACTGCTACTTTTTTTTCTTTTTTTTTTTTTGCTTGTGATTGATCTGAGTGTTTTGGTTTTTGTCAAAACCTAAATTCAAATCTATTTTTTAATAAGCATGCTTGTGTTTGATTGTTGAAAAACTAAAATCAGAAGCAACCAAATTCTACAGATAAGTGTTCAGACTGCAGAAATTTATACTTCTTGTTGGTTTTTATCTACATTGCTCTTCATTTTCTGGTTTCTCCAGGTCGAAATGAGCTGATAGCGAGATACATCAAGCTCCGGACTGGCAAGACGAGGACGAGAAAGCAGGTTAGACGAGACGTCTCTGTTACATAAGTGTCAGAGGGCTGTCAAATCTGAATGTGTGCACACTGCTGCCTTTGTTTTAGAGGAACAAAGTAAGACAGAGAATAAGGCTATGCTAACTGTCAATAAGAAGGGCTGACAAAGATCCCCTGTCTCCCTGTCACTGCTGTGTTGCAAGAAGAGATTATTACGTTTTCACACTATGCATCTAAATGTAGGCAAATATATAAATAATATATAGGTTTTCTACACTGCTTATGGGTTGTGGAAGCAGGTATTATCTGAGCTGTCACAGGAGGAGAGGCAGGGGTACACCCTGGAAGAGTTGCCAGTTTATCATAGAGACAGACAACCACACACTTTCAGATCCATAAAGTCAATTCAAGATCACCAATTAACTCACCATGCATGGCTCTGGGCTGTGGGATCAAGCTGGAATAATCAGCAGAAACCAACCACATGCAAACTCAAAATCACAACAAAAAAAGGCCCAAACTGAACCGTTTTTATGCGATTGTCTGCTAACTATTTCACCACTGTGCTTCTTATTTTTTGATTATTGGGTTAACACATTTGCTTGGCAATTGAAAATGTAGTAGTTCTGTCAAATTCCATTTGAGGTTTCATCAGAGCGTCTGTTGTAAAAACTCTGCCCAGTCAAATAAGCAGACTTAACCACTGTGGTGAGCACTTGTGCTAAAAGTAACTTAGTAGTAGTACTAGTGGCCTTATTTCTACCAACCTCTACACGATATTGAATAGTTTTAATGGTGCTTTAGTGACTCTACGAAGCCCCTGATCTTCCCTCTAAACAGGAACTTCCCTGCATGACTACTCACTTGAATGACAGTGATAAACAAGTCAGTGTTTACAATGACATTCGATCACTGTGTGTGAATTGATCAGTCTGGACCAGAAAGGTGTGGTTTGTCTCCTGTGTCTCATCTTCTTGGCACAGAATTGGACAAAAAGAGGGTTGTTTGCGCCGAGCAATACCAATAAACACGCATGATGTTACTTTAAATATCATGTACAGCATGAAAGTAATTGATTTAGTTATTAACATGGCACCAACAGCAATATTGATCATTTTTCTCACCAGCTCCAGCTTGTTTTATTGCAACTAAATTGAATATATATGGACTAATTGATGTGAATGTAATTCTTCCATCGAAGGAACTAAAACCCCTGAAGGTTTAGCTCTTTTGCTTCAGAAATTATAAAAAATGAGGGATGACTGTGATCAACTGATTGACTAACAGTTACAGCTCCAGTTTAAGCACCAACTCATGTAAAAGATTGTGAATAATGTAAAGACTTCTCAGCTAACCAAACACTTTCCTGTTAAATCACTCCCTTGTTGGGGTACTCAGCTTGGGTTTCATTTGCATGAAAAGTGCCAAAGGAGAATGTAAATCTACCTCTCAAACCTGTCATCAGCTCACATTAGGTCTCTTTCAGACGGCTACTGATGAATCTTTCATTTGAGAGTATAAAATCATTTTGAACTGTATAGACATCGTAGATAAACTTGGCCGGTGAAATGCCTTTCGCAGCTCCCACAAGGATACTAGACTAGCCGATTTTCATTCAGCACACAGCAGATCACATCTGTGTGCTCTTAATGTGTGCTAAAGGGGCCTGCATCCTCCTTAATCAGTTCACTTAAGTGACGACAACACAGCATAACGCTTTATTGGCTGTTAGCTTGGTGTGTGGTTTGAAGATGCTTCTGTTATACACCTTATCTCCTTGAAGTGTTTTTAAACAAAGACATGTGTGATCCACTTTGTACTTTTTTGGGTTTTCCTGTTTTTTTATTTTCCTTTTTCTCTTTTTTTTTAAATGGAGGTGTCTAGTCACATACAGGTCTTAGCAAGAAAGAAAGTTCGAGAAATCCAAGCTGCCATTAAGGTACGTCTGGCTTTGCCCAGTTGCAGGGGGCTTTTCATTGCCATGGTTACAGGCTCTTCCTTTGTTTTCCTCCCCTCCCCTACTCCGCAGGTGTCTAGTCACATTCAGGTTCTTGCCAGAAGGAAATCTCGTGAGTTTCAGTCCAAGCTAAAGGTATGCGCTTTTCTGCTTTTGGGCTTGTTTGGTTGCTGTGCATCTTAACTTTCTGTTTCCTGTAGAGACAGAGTGAATGCTTGATCCTCTGATTCCCCCCATAACCCAAATCCTCTGCTTTTCTGTTCAGCCCTTCTAATCTCACTTACTCACTTTCTTGACCATCTCTCACTCGTTCTAACCCAAACATGCTGTCACTGTCCTGTCTGCTTGGTTTCAATGACATTAATTCTTTCATCACCGGCCTTTGCTTTGAGAGCAGCTGCACAAAATAACCGTGATCTTGTATAAATATATAAAGACATGCTTTTGCGATTTAAATTACTAATCTTTTATTAGTCATGAGCCTGACCAGAACTGGATTTTTCTAGGTAATTTTGCTGAAATTGAAGAAGTTTTTAAAAATAAATAAATAAAATTAATTAAAACTACATTTCTTAGCCAGTACATACAAAGCATAAAATACACAAAGAAACACAGACTTGTCTCCAAACACTCGTAAGTACTTTACAGTTTCACTGGTGGGAAACACTAGAGTGGGACATCAACCGGATAACGAAGATTTGCCTTTAAAGTAAAGAGTTGCACCATTCTGCTGCAACCAATACATTTAAACAGGCACAACTTTTAAAATGAAGGCGAACTTTCTTCATGTCTAGTCTGCATCGCACTTGTTACAGTTTCACTACGACTTGGGGAGTAGGTGGCAAGCGTTTATAGAAAAGTTGACCATACAGCCTGCAGGTGACTGCAGCAATGCCTTCTAGCAATCAAAGCAATTACAAGGAGATTTTTGGTGCAACACTATATAGCTATTTGCAGCCAATTTGTACTAGCTGCCAGCAACTTCCATCAACCACTTGCTAGCAGTTGAGGAATATACATGTTTTCTTAGTGACTAGTGTCTAGGCCTGTGTGACTAGAGCCTAGCTTTGAGCTAAAAGCTAACAAACAAACAGTGGAAATGTTCACCGTCTGGAATTTCAAACTGGGAATTTCAAACTTGTCGCCGCATGTATAAGGTAGTCCGGGTAATCATTAACATATGTACCAAATTTGATTAAATTTGAGTGATTTTGGATGTAAATGAAAATGTGGTGAAATGAAAAGGATTCAAAATCTGCAGCGCAGTCTATAGAAAACTACATAAAATCTGTGGGAATCCATCCTGCATCAACGTTTGTAGATTGATTAATATTTTGTTCAAAGAGCCGATGTGTTACTGTGTCTTTATGTAATGACAAATTCTCTAGTAGTGCAACAACACATACTCCGTACTAGGTCATAATAACAATGGTCTGCCCATTTTTTTTTTTTTTTTTTTTTTTTTTGATGGGGGGCTGGTCAGGCTCAAATTTTCCTCCATTAAAGTCTAAATCAAAGTGTGTGCATGTTGGGAAGCATGCTGGCATTGGCTGTTTTGGTGAGTGGCTGGAAGCTGAAGGTGCGGGGAAATGGGTCTGCTTACATCTCTTACTAAGCAGACTTTATTTTTAAAAAAAGGCAGCATGGCAAAGGGGGCGGGAGTCCGTGTTTAAAAAATGAAGAAGAGATTACACCTCTGCTTCCTTTGACAATGTAACCCAACTTTTCCTCACCGTCAAAGACTCAGTGGTGCACATTCAGAGCAGAGAATGGCAGTGAAGCTGGCTGTTTCTGAAATCCCCCCCCCCCTGCTTTCTTGTTCTCCCTTCAATCTGTTGATAACTCCAGGCTCTCACAATGCCATGGCTGTCAGTCGCTTTCCTTCCTCCCAGTTCAGATGTCGTCATTTCAGAACGTTCTCATCAGTTATTTCAGAAATAGTGAAATCTGTTAAAATCGCTGAAGAAAGCTTTTCAGAATGGCACATTAAAATGGGAGAAGAGCATTGTGAAAGAAGTAATCTTGAATAATACTGACCTGTAATTTAAGGTATTTTATGAAGTAATGCTTGTATATCAAAGGACACTCCACCCATGTGCCATTTTCTTCTTTTCTTGGGGAGCCGACTATACGTTTTGACTTTCACACTTTGCTCCACTCCCAGTATTCAACACGAATTAATGACCCCTCATTAATCTGTGTGTGTGTGTGTGTGTGTGTGTGTGTGTGTGTGTGTGTGTGTATGCGCGCGCGTTTACACTGAGAGACAGAGTCAGACAGGCAGCTAGCCACATGAATGCCTGTTCTTTCAGGGGCACAGGCGGCTGTCTGAAGAAAAACAGACAGCTTTTGTATGAATCCCTGTCTTTTCTCATTTAAAGCAAATTAGAGTTCATTGGTGAAGAGAAATACAAGTGTGCCCTTCATTCTGGGGGGCATCAAAACCTGCTGCTTCTCGTCCTGTCTATGGCATTTTAGTATAATTGCAGTCATTACGTTAGTGTTCCCTTGTTTTGTCTTGAGTGATGACTACTGATCAGATTGTGAAAATTATAGAGCGTAAGACTTTCTCCACATGATTTGTAAATACAAATTTCATAATTCTTTGTGATTAAGTGTTAGTTACACATCTGTGCATGTATTGTGTAAAGAAGAGCAGATATTTACTTTGTTGTGTTTTACCGATATTTAAAGGTGTATTGCTGATATATTTTTTCACACATAGCTCTTGAATTAACTGCAGTGTTTGAATTGCAATTTTCCAATAAAACCTTGTTTGTTTGCATTTAGGTTACAAATATGGTGAGTATTTTGTTTTCTGCTTGTGACACCGTGTCTGCTTCAGTTAGGACCTGCCTTGCCCTTCAGCTTCTAGTTTTGCATTTCCGCTCCTGCCACAGTAACACAACACCGGCTGGCAGTGTTCATTGGTGTCCGTGTGTCATCATGCTACAAGCATACTGTAGCTTGACTCTGCTCCGTCAGCATGTACTGCCAGCATGCTTACCTGTAGCTTCTGCCACCAGTGAGTCTGCATGGGTTTGCCAGTGTGTATGGGTGCAGTCTGCTGCAGTATGAGACGTTTAGCATTATTTGATGAAAACACTTCGGCCAAAGTAGCGGAAAGTATGTAGTATGTTATACAGGTTTTCCCTGTATTTCACAATAAAATCCCTATAATTTCAAAAACCTCTTTTACAAAGATTAAACAAAAGGAACTGACTAGAGTTGTGAAAAAAACAACAAACAACAACAACAAAAAAAACTATTAACCAAGTGGGATTTGTGTCCTTCAGTTTTAGTTGAAAAATTCTTTGTGTTTAGACGTGATGTGTTTTGACATGCACACAAATGCAGCCTTGATGGAAAGCACTTCTGAATGGGTTTTTAAAAAACTAGATTAGTCAACAGGCAAACTTTCATTTAAGTGCATACCACTGCTAGCTACGGTATATTGGAATTCAGTCAGCACATAACTTTAAAAAAATAATAAAATAAAGCCTGCATGTAGCATAGAAATGCCAGTGCTGCTTCTTTTAACCTGCTTGCTTTTCGCTGTTGTGAGAGAGGTCAGCCGTGCTTTCAGTGTGTTGTTTAGAGTCTCGTTTGTGCTACCTCTGCAACACACCCCTCCTCTCCCTTCTGTGCGAGTGCTAAGCCTTTTGTGACTGCTGTTAAAGGACCAAGCCGTGAAGGACAAAGCCCTCCAGAGCATGGCCTCCATGTCCTCGGCTCAGATCGTCTCTGCCACGGCTATTCACAACAAGCTCGGCCTGCCAGGCATCCCTCGCCCAGCCTTCCCTGGAGCAGGGGTAAGAGCCTTGCCGGCACCCCGCTATTGATCCATCCTGTCCAGCTTCACCCAGGGCACCGATAGGGCCAACCACACCAAAAACCCAGGCCAAATCACATTACACACCACAGCTTTGCACAACTGCCCCTATCAGATAAGCACATGATCAAAAGGAGTGGTAGTCAAGATAACTACATACACTGAACATGGAGCTCAGAGCCATTCTGATCTTGTCACTAACAGCTGCTCACAATTGGATGTTCTTTGTTGCTTGTTCTTTCTTGTCTATTTATACATCTAATTCTGTAGTTATGGCAGGGTATGATTTCGGCTGGTCAGCCAGGATCATCGCAAGAGTAAGTTTTAAACCTTGAACCAACTTTTTCAGGAAATAAATAAATGCTCGTAAAAACAAAAAGGAAACCATTTTTTGCCTAATGACTGTTGGTTTTTTTGTTCCAGTATTAAGCCTTTCACCCAGCAACCCTATCCCATCCAGCCGGCAGTCACGACAGCAATTTCAAGTGAGACTTTACCTAATTATAAAACATGCAACATTCAAAGATGAACTTTGTAACTTGTTTTTCAAATATCTTTTCAGATATCTCGACCCTAAGTTCTTAATCCAATAAAAATTTAATATCTGTGGTACACTGTCATTATTTCTGTTTTGAAATATTTTGAAATATCTTTTAAATTCACCACAGAATTTTTTTTTGTCTATAAAAAAAATTAAATTGGGAGATGTCTCCTTAGAGATGAATGAAATATTATAGAGCATGCATTTCCTTCCAAATCAAGCACGTCAGATTTCTGTGAATCTGCACTAAGATATTAAATTAATTTTCTTGTCATAAACAAACCTGATGAAATGAGGTTAATGTGAACTAGTGTTTCAGAAAGAACATGCACATGCTCTGCTGGGAAAACAACCAGCAGAACAGATGAATATTTTGTTGTTCTGGTGTTTCTGCAGGTTTCGAGCCCACAGCAGCTCCAGCACCCACGGCGCCAGCATGGCAGGGCCGCTCCATCGGTACATCTAAACTCAGACTGGTGGAGTTCTCTGCCTTCCTAGAGCAGCAGAGAGACCCAGACTCTGTGAGTGAAAGCATTATACCAAAGCATGAAATTTCACTATCTCTTGGTGTTCATTCCCACCTCTTATCACCCAGTCCTTTCCTCTATGAATACACTGGGACATTTTCCCAGGCAGAGAGTCAGCTGAGAAGAGGCCAAAACAAGCTGAGAGGGGCAAAAGGCTGGCTTGATGCAAGGCACGGAGACCTGCAGAAATAATGAATGAATGCATATTAATCCGTTCCTTGTATGTTTTGATTTCTTTAACAATATGTTTGTTTTTCATTTTAGTGAATAGTCTTTTGCATTGATAACACAGGAACAGCCTTTAATCTTAAATGCAACTTGAGGCTTAAAAATATTGCATTTGCACTCGGGGCTGTGTGCCGGAGACGCCATTCTGTGAGCTTTTACACTGAAGTGCAGCAGAGTTTCAGACGGTCACAAAGAGGGCAACAAACCTTTGAAAACAAAATGTTTTTTCTGTGATTCGCTGCTCCTCTTTCATCTACTTTTGGCTCTCCATCACAGGTTTGAGGTTTAACTGGCCCTAATTTTTATTCACATTGTCAAACCAAATTCAGATATTTTCATTTAAAAGTTTAAAAAATTGACCAAATCAAATGGGGAAGAAATGACCAAAGCACTTTTGTTTTGTATTATCATTTTAACTTGGCTGAGGTAGAAACATTTTTAGATATTCATGTGAGGAAAGGTGGTAAGATTGTCTACGAAAAATGTTTTTGTTTAGAAAATACATCGTTTTGCACAGTTGCTCAATCATAATTTGTGGCTGAAGCAGCTTTGTTTAATACAAATGAGGGGATCAGTTTATTTTGAGGGTTAGTGAAACATAAATGTTATTACCTCATTTGTATATCATAAAACAGGAAAGTTGCTCAAAACTATTCCGAGTGACTAATAAAAAAGCGATGTTGCAGAGAGTTGTTTCTCATCCCAGTGCATTATCAGTCTAATCCTGGCTACCACTTGCTTATTGCGGTGATTACTTCAGGACTGGCACATCAGATCTGGCTTATTTTGCTTCAGTAAACTCTTCTGTGCTGATGACTTTGTGAATATTGATACGCGCTCCTTTTGCATGTGTTTTTTTTGGACGCTATTATTGAGTTCACACTGCAAAACAAAAGAATCCGACTTTAAATAGTTTCATCTTTTTTATTTTTTAATACAAGTTTCCATCTGTATTCATTTTTCATTTTACTCTTGCAGTACAACAAACACCTGTTTGTGCACATCGGGCAGACGAATCATTCCTACAGTGACGCCCTGCTGGAGTCGGTGGACATTCGTCAGATCTACGATAAATTTCCAGAAAAGAAAGGCGGACTGAAGGAGCTGTATGCAAAAGGCCCCCAGAATTCCTTCTTCCTTATAAAATTCTGGGTGAGTGTAATTTATAAGCAATGCTGATGAGAAGATGAGTATCTGATAAAAAAAATGCTTTGTTGCAGCTTGATTAGGCTCTCCATACATAAGTATTAATTTCACTGTAACCTTTTGCGCATTGTGAAAAATTTGATCAAACAATCCTGTTTAGTAACAGTGTGTTCTGCTTCGTGCTTAGTGATTGGGTGTAATCAGTCTACACAGAGAAGATTGCTCTCAATGTTTGCAGAATGCACTCTGCTATATTTGGACTTGCATAGCAGGAGAGCTTTTGATCAAAGCACCCACTAATTCAGTGTAATATCTCCAAACAATGGAGTGACCTGGTTGTGCTCCTAATGGCTGTTTAAACATTGCATGCATTTCCTCCCTGATGCAAAATGCTAACTAGCGGCAGCAAACAAAGTAGGGCCGTATGCACTTGGACCAAGTCCCCTCAAATTCCTTTTGAAGTGACCGACAAATTTAAATTTCAAATGAAAGGCAGAATCTGCACAATAATGAATGTATAACTGCTTTGCTTAATGAAGGAGGAGAATGTTGTAGGAGGACGTCTCCCCTTTTTGTGTCCGTAATGAACAGGATGTTCAGGGCACAGAGAGGCTGCCCTCCAGGAGCAGACCCGCTCAACCTTGTAAATCAGTCTTTTAACGTAACTTCATTTAATCCTCTTTAGAATCTTTCTTCCAATATGGGCACATTAACATGCTTATTCAGATGTGGCCGGGATCTTCTCATTTTTTATGCGATATGCACGGCTGGGCTCAGCAGCCCTGATCAGACAGATGTTTGCCGTTTCAGAAAGCTACATGACCGACTATGCACATCTTACAGTATAAAATGATGTCAAAATGTTTGAATTAATATCTGAACACCATCATAATATTTCTAGTAATGGTTAAAGAGATGTTTTTATTCAAGTGTCAAATACAGAGTGGCGTGGTGGTGCCGTTGGGGAAGCACTGTTGCCTCACAACACGAAGGTCCTGAGTTTGAATCCATTGGCCAGCTGTGTAGAGTGTGCATGTTCTCTTTGGGTAATCCGGCTTCTCCCCACAGTCCAAAGACATGCGTGTTGCGTTAATTAGTTAATCTAAATTGGCTCCATGTGTGAATGGTTGCCCCAGCCCCCCCCCAAAAGACCCTGAATTGGAAAATCATAAGGAAATGGATGGATGTAAAGATAAACCTATGGATAAAAATCATCCGTATCTCGTATGAGATATTTATCAGCAGCTGGTAAACATATTCAATCGTCTTGTAACAAAAAAGCTAAATACTTCTTTCAGCAGTTGGTAGAGACCAAAAATGGAGCTAAAAGCACAAATGTTGGACCCCTCTTCTCATTTTCTCGTGTGTGCAGTCAGGGTAAGAGGGAAGAAGAAAAGACGAGGCACTTAACAAAATGAGACATTCTGGTTTCTGGGCAGTCGATTGAATGTGCATGTTGAGAATGCACAATGGAGAAAAACACGAAGAGCTTTCTGCTTCTCTCTAACTCCTGGAAGTGGTGTATGTAAAAAAAAAAAAAAAAGTAATTATTGAATTGTAATCCACTTTTTTACTGCTTAAGAAGAGCAGTTATAGTTTAAATCCAGATAACTTAACATATTTAAAATGTATTATTATATTTTTTTATTGTTGTTATTATTTTAATTTAATTTTCCCAGTGATGCAAGTAGTTTTTATTTCATTCACCTCTGAATAGTTCTTCCATTTCTTATGTCCATGTCGTCCTGGAGTACAGCGCTCTTTATTTTGTCACTGAAGCGCTCCAAACACGTACTTTATTATCTTTAGTTCTAAATGGTAACCTATTTAGAATTGGTATGTGTTTGGCATGCTCACATGAGTCCTTGAACCACATCTCTAATACAGTTAATAATTTCACAGAAATGCCAAAACTGGCTTTAAGATTACTTGGAAACATGGTCATCTTTAAAGTGGCATTTTTCAATTTCATATGCAACATCTTGGCTTTTAATCCTTTAAAATGAAAAAGGTATTGGTAAAAAAAAATGTTTTTAAAATCTTATAGGTGTGTTTTATTTTAATTTTAATAGTATTTAGAGATCCAGTATTTTTAAACTACTAAACTTTCCATTTTGGTATTAAAATGTCATTAAATGGCACAATTCTTTAAGGGTGTGGATGCATTAAATATTTTAATGTTTGTTCCTTTTCCCTATTGATTTTGATCGGGGCACAAACACGGTTGCCTTCTTCTAAATGTTGCTTCTCAGCCTTATTTTTCTATGAGGATTTTTTTAATCTTATGAAAAAGCAGCAACCCTTTGGACTTTCTGTCAGTACAAGCATTCTTCCAAGCCTTTCATTTCAGTAGAAAACACATTTAAAACTGTTCATCTCTTTTCTTTTAAATGACTTGTACAAAAAGACATTGTAACAAAAAGAAAATGTTCTCTGAAGCTCAGTGTTTGTTGTTTTTCTTTGCCTCAGGCTGACTTAAACTGCAACATTCAAGATGATACCGGATCTTTCTATGGCGTCACCAGTCAGTATGAGAGTCCAGAGAACATGACCATCACATGTTCGACAAAAGTTTGCTCCTTTGGCAAGCAGGTTGTGGAGAAAGTCGAGGTATGAACTAAAATGAGAAGCAGGATTTTTTACTGTACCTCCTGGGGTTTGTTTGTGTGTTTTACATTTCTTATGTGCGCTGCTTGTTCTTCTTTCCCCTCAGACTGAATATGCACGCTTTGAAAATGGACGTTTTGTCTACCGGATAAGTCGATCCCCCATGTGTGAATACATGATCAACTTCATCCATAAGCTAAAACATCTGCCGGAGAAGTATATGATGAACAGTGTGCTGGAGAACTTCACTATCTTATTGGTAATCACCTCACTGACCTGAGTGGGCGACGTCCCTCTCTGGGAGTGTTTTTCTCGCTGCTGTCAGGATGTGCTGGTGGCTCCAGCTGGCTTTAAAAAAATCTGAGTGGGGGCGGTGGGGGGACTTCACTGGGCCTTGAGATGTGTTCCTCTGCCTGGATTCACATTCCTCTCATTCCACAGGGGATGAAACACAGTGTGAGGACCCTCATTATCTGCAGGGGAAAGGGAGGATAAGAGAGGGCAGGAAACCCTGTTATTGGCATCACATGGGGTCTTAAAGTGTCATTCACCACTGCAGAGAAAGCACCCAGGCCAAGGGGTGTGCAAGCAGCCCCCCTCCCCCAAAAAAACCATCTTAGTGTGTTAATCATTAAATAAACTCATGAGTCATGTCAGACTTAATACATGATTATTTTTAAAAGTGCGGCAGTTCTTTTAAGACATATAAGTAGCACAAGACTGGAAGAAGGATCCGAAAATATGTTTCACAGATTGATATAATTTTCTAAGCACATTTGTCTCTTCTGCTTCTTGCTGAATCCTAATGTTGTGTTTTCATTTTTCAGATTTTTCCATTGTGCCCAGTATGAATACAAAGTAACCCTAATAGAGGGAAAATGGTAGCTGCAGCAAATTTTGTGTATTTCTCCCTAAAACATAGGGTTAGTTGGTTTCTTGTTCCATTTTAGCCTGTGCAGAACAAGGGATGGCTCAACACTATGCTCAGGTTTTACTGAAACATGATGTTTCAATTTATGCTACTAGATATTATTAAATTCTGCTCTGCACATTTTCCCCCTTAAATAACATGTTTATATTCAAAGATTAGTTGATATCAGGAATCAAGGTCCAAGAGTTTAATGTATAAAGTATGCCTGTGCACAAAAGACGTGCATAAATGAATTCCCTTTCATAAGCTGGTATTTAAAGAATGTAGCGTATGTGCTGAGGCATCCAAAGTTCCCTCCATTTCAACACCAGTTGTAGAAAGTTTTCTGTACTGTAAGATGGAAATGGAAAAACGTGAGAGAGACATCATGAAACATTGCTTGTTAGTCAATATCTGTCAGAATTTTTCAACTCTGCTTTAATGTTTTGGGGTTTTTTTTGGATGATAAAGACGAGGATGCTCTGAAATCACTCTCTCTATATTTGATTGGACCCACCTGTAGGTTTGGTGATTCGACATATTTACCTCCTTATGCAAAGCCTTTGTAGTGTCATGCCATTTATTTCCATGCAGAATTGCATTAATTCTTCCAGGTCTTGTACTGATGACGGGAGAATTGGTTCTCTGTGAAAAGTCTCCTCCCAGTATATGCACAAAGATTCTCAACGGGTTCGAGGTCTGGGCTCTGTGGCAGTCCGATCCATGTGTGAAAATCATGTCTAATGTTCCCTGAACCACTTTGTTCACAATTTGAGCCCGATGTTATCTTGGAATGTGACCTTTCCAACTGGGAAGTGGTTTTAAACATACAGTAGCTGTGAAGTCTACTGTTGATTTATATATTTTTTTAATCATTTCATGTCACCAAACATGTAAATGATCTCTGATCACGATCATTCAAGATATTTTTTTCCAGCCACATTTCCTCCTCAGAGATGATTGTTCCCCACTGTTGCCCTTCCAGGTTTTAATCGTGCTTATACTAAATTTAAGAAGTAACAGCAATCTCCTCAGTGGTTTTGCTTGATTCAGCTCAGTCATTCGACCCTTCTGAAAGGCAGTAACATCTTTTTGCTGATCACTTAATATCTTTTCCAGTATGATTGTTTAAGAAGTGAGAAGCTGTTCACTGCATCAGACTTAAATAATCTGCTCCCAGCTGAAATTACTGCAGTAATTATCCAATGGATACTTTGAAGGCTTTTTTTTTTTTTTTGCATTCGTTGGCTTGACAAAACCTAAAACTATAATCGGAGATGAAGTTGGTTCCATGCATCATATGACTTTTCAACCCAAAACGATTCCTATGAGTTACAGTGAGACATTAACAGATGATGATCCTGATAAAATGGCGATAAAAATCTATAAATAACAGTAAAATCCAGCACAGCTGCCAATGAGACAAAAAAAAATGAACGCTGCTAAAATCATTCATCTTGGGATTTAGCATAGAGAGCGGTAGAATAAACGTTTTAATTCGAGTTGATTATTTTTGTTGCTGAGTGTGCGCTCTCAGTGATGCTGTTTATTTGTAAGGTGACAGCTTCACATTAGAGCTCTGAAACTTCAGACTGGATCAAATTAAAGACGAAAGGTTACTTTGGAAAAAACAAAACAAAAACACAACTCACTTTCCCACAGCCTAACAAACAGGAGTTAACAAGTTGTATATATAAAACATATTCCCTCGATAGAGTCTAAATTGCACTTAAAACCTCCTGTAAATAAAAGAGTAAAAAATGTGGCTCTCCTGGCCAATTTTAAACTGGTACCGAACATTTAACCGTGCGCGCACACACAGCTTCAGAACTCTAACAATGCATGCGTCTGTCTTTTCGCTCAGTTTCCCGTCCACGTCTTCAAACCCGGTAACCATCCTTTGCTGCATCCATTTCTCTGTTTATTTCCCGCTGTGCAGCGCTTCTCCTCTAAAGTAAGTGCTCTCTCTTGCAGGTGGTGACAAACAGGGACACCCAGGAGACGTTGCTATGTATGGCGTGCGTGTTTGAAGTTTCGAACAGTGAGCACGGCGCGCAGCATCACATCTACAGACTGGTGAAGGAATGAATCCGCTTGGAGCTCCTCCTTTTCATAGACTTACCAACCTCAAAACAAAAGTGGCAGTGCCTCTACACGAAAGTCATACCTACAACGCTCTTTGGTCAAGGTATTGGGTGGAGTCGTTGTTATAAATCTGTTTTAATATAAGTGTTTGTTATTTGACTGCAGCTGTGAATTGCGGTACAGTTGTTTTAATGTTTGAATATGGGAATTTTAAATATGTTGGTCTCTGTCGGGTATAAATGTGGCCATCCTTAAAGAGTTTCCTGGATGTGTTTGGTAAATGAAAATGTGTGTGTCGTTTTTTTTCTGCTTTGTTAATGTAGACTAAGGAAAAAAAAAAAGACAAAAGGACACGGGCCTTTTTTTGTTTTTCTATCAGCGGCATGGTTGCGGTCTGTGTAATATGTTTGAGGCTGTTTTGTATGTCTGTACTTCATGATTTGTGAGCATACATACTGTAGATACGCAGACATGAAAACACACACAGCTGTTAAACTTTCCAAAGAAACAGAACAACACTATACGTGCAGTGGCCGAAAGCAGGTGGTTGCGAAATTACTACATAAGAACGCCAACCACTGAGCTTTCGGTAATATTTATCCCTGTTGAAGCACTCCCAAGTTTTAGACACCAGAATGAATGCACTGTGAAAACACTACAGTTTGCCTGCATCCGCTCCGTAAATGTAGGAAGTCTCACCGCCTGCTAAGCATTTCAGCGCTGCAAACAAATCTTTTCTCTGACAATGGCCATGAGAATTTTTTTATTATTTTTTTTTAAAATATGTGAGTCCTGCTAAAATGACTCTAATCGGACTCGTATCTGGTCAGAAAGCACTTTGTTTCCCTTCCTGTGCTTGCCTTAGTGATGCTTGCGTCTATTCTGTTAATTCTGCGCTTTAAAAAAAGAAAAACTAAAAAACTGTTTAACCTATCGAGACACTACAAAATCATAGACAGCAATGCGTCGTTCAGCATGCTGTGGCTTTGCCCCCCACCCAACACTCTGGGATCGCCGCGTGATAACTCCAAGCCAGAGTGTTGCTGCCTTCATGGTCACACTATGTTCACATGTTTCTGTGGCCTACGCTGATTGCCGAGCCTTAAACACGTACAAACTGTATGTGAACTCCAAAAGATGCCACTAAAACTGTGATCTCTACATTGTGTTTGTGTTGTGTAAAATAAATGAATGACAACAACAACAACAACAACAAAAAAATCACAATTCAAATCTGCCAAAGCCTAAGTGTACAGTGCCTTAGAGTATACTCATTATCCTGCATTTACCCTGTTTTCTAAGTCTAAAATTAGTTTTGTGTGAGACGGGCAGAAATAACTTACAGATGTATTATTTGGTTCATCTTCACATCTCAGAAATCATGGTTCTCGAAATTGGTACACTCCTAGAAATACAGTTTTTGTTGTTGCTGGGTTTTTTTGGTTTTTTTTTTTTAAAGAGGCAGTACACTTATATTCAATTATGTTTGCAAATTTAAGCTCAGAAACAGGTTATTTTTCCTGTAACACTGTAATATGTTCCTAAAATATCAGCCTTTCTTTTTTTCCTTCCTTCTCTAAGAGTGTACTATAAAAAGACTGACTGCCTTTCCTGTCGCAGAAGACCAAAAATACAGAGATGCAGTCAATTATTGTTGTGTCCTGCATGGTAGCAAGGAAGTGCCTTTGGTTCAGATTTTCCAGCTTAAAAAAAAAGATCAAACAGAAATTATAAATTTAATGTTGCCAGACCAAAAAAAGAAGAAGAAGAAAAAAAATAAGACATAAGTGAAACAAATCACCACATTGCCTTTCAAAGGACTGTAATGACAGCAGGGGAACATGGTTACTAAGGAGAAGAAATAAATGATATTCATTTTTATTACATTGTAAATTGATTTCTCAAACCCAACTATTTCTTCGCTTAAGGTTAAAGATTTTGTCTAATATTGAACGGCCACTGACTGCATGCAGGATGTCAACAGAAAAACACTGAAGCTGTCTGCTTCGTGCACACTTGCAGGCTCAAGTGTTTTTGTTTTTTTTTGTTTGTTAGTTTTTTTTGAAACGAGGCTTTTTTGGAAGCATTATGGTTTCACGATGTCACAGCTGTGATGTCGAAAAGGCAGGGACCGACACGAGCTTTTATCCATTAGAACAAAAAAAAAGAAAAAGAAAAAATAATGTTTATTTAATATTAATTCTACAGTACAGACTCTAAAAATGAAACTTAAGATTGTTTTACGTGTTTAAATCTGTATACTTTCATTCTAAGGATCATAATTACTCAAAACATTTACTATTTCTTACAGAAATTATAATCATCTTAAAGTAGTTTAATCAACAAAGCTCTAAATAATTGCAGACAATGTCTTGGGGTGGGGGTGGGGGGGTGCAGATAAAGTTAAATGATTCAGTATTTTTGCCGCAGTTCTGTGAACACTGTGGACTTTATTTTTCTTTTATGCTTACCTTGTGTATCTGTTCACATTTATCGATTACAGTTAGATGTTCCTGTTTTCTTATTGTACTTGTATACAGTCGTACCCGGTTTTGTGATGACATTATCTGTAATATTGCGAGCCCAGTGAGATGGTAATGATGTTACTGCTGCACTGCTGGTACATTTTTACATTTTAACACTAAAACAGCAGGACTGACGCCTTTGATGGCACGAATGTCTGGTGGACTCTTTGCCCCGGAAAGTGGACGCGCCAAGTCAAGGAATCGCGGCTACAAGCATATCAGCTTTTGCTAAGAGTAGGTACTGGTACCTGGCTTTAAAGTGATTCTTGACATATAGCTCATGAAATGTAAACTGTCATTTACATATTTGGGTTTTGTGTGCAGATTTTTTTCAGCCCCCCCTTTGTAAAAAGGTGCTTTCTATAAAATTATATCTTGGCTTTTCTTGGTACAGATGTGTGATCTCTTTTCATATCCATCACTGTAAAGTATTGGAGCAAAGGAGAGAAAAGAAGCTCTGCTCTGTTTGTGTTCTGCATATGGTCTTGTCTTTGCTCCGTAACATTATGATGCCTTCTTGACAATAGTAGATATTTTGTAGCTTTCTAGATACTTTGTATGTACGCAATATTGAAGTTAAATAAATCTGAAAAAGATTGCTTCCTTTTATTTTTCTCACTTGAATCTTTGCTGTGTGGATGAGTCTGTTAACTCCTTGACTGCAAAGGCCTCGCATCAACAGTAGATGGAGCATGTGAGAGAACATAATTGAATGTGCATCGCTGTAATGGCAGGACTCGCCACAAGAGGGAGACACCATTTAATCAAAGTGCTACAGATTTCTGTTTTCTTGCTCAACCTTTTTAAATCGGAGGTTCTCAAGCTATTTCCAGCACACCAGCTTCAGAAACCAATTACAGTTCAGCCCCACTCCCCACAAACTGTCAACACACAACAATGTAAATAAAAAGGATTCAGATTTCTGCATTAGTAAAGTGCGTTTTGTTTATTTTCCCTCCAAAAATCATATTTATTCGTCCATCCATATTTTCCCCTGGTTTCCTGGCTGGCCTTTAGTGGTTCTGTACCCAGCAGTGATAACCCCTCAGTCAGAAAACCACTATTTCAGTAACCAGTCTTTATATTATTACTAACACAAACCAAAACGTTTTGAATGTTGCACCTGAGATGGAGGGGCTCAAATAAGGTGCTGCTATAAATCCTACACGTGGAAACCAACCAACTACTGCTGAACAGCTGAATAAAGATTAGTGCTCCTTAAGAGAGGCTCAATAAAACTAGTAGTTTAAGTGTGTAAAGTAATACACCTCTACATGGGAGCTTTACACTTTTGTACTACTTAAATGTCACCTGAGTGATGCACATGTTTTTGTTTCCATTTGATTGGTACAATAATAACATGATGAATCCGTTCTCATGGGTTTGACTCAAGTGAAATTTATCTTTATGTGAAGGTAATCTTTCCTGATATGTGGACTGGAACTAATTTGGGGGACTGCATGCTGGTAAGTATGTATATGACTTTGCATTGTAATGTGGAAAGTAAAATTTCCACCCACTAACACACAAACATCCTAATCCATCAAGACCAGGCATACGCTGTCACATGAGCACTAGCAAACCAGCAAAGCTAGAGGTAAATACATCTGTCAGAGATCTCCTGACAGAATAGCTGAATACTCATTTATTCTCTTTCTTTGTAAAGTCCCTGAGTTCAAGACTGAGCAAGGCTAATACTTGAAAGCAGTGAATCAGAAGAATAAGCATAACGAAGGAAAAGCTAACAGGGTCAACATTATGAATTCAAGTAAAGCAACTGAAGTGTTCCATATCTATGCTCCCTCACTCATATCAACACAGGCAAACTGACTGAACATTCAGATCACTGAATGCAAAGCGTGATCCATCAGCAGCAGGTAACAGTCTGCTCATTGCTCTGAACTGCAGGAAGGAGCATTTGTGTTTCTGCCTTCCTACCTTTTTCCTCTTGTTTCACTTATGTGTTTGACATGTGAGTACAGTTCACAGAATTGTGATATGTGGCTCTATCAGATGAAAGATGACTATAATTAGAAGTAAGATATTGAAAGTACTGACACTTAAGAAGCAGGAAATAAACTGAATTTAATCCTTGAAGAAGAAAATACCCCTCAGAAAACCTGCAGGTAAAACTTATTCTTTCAGGTGTTACACAAAATACATAAATTATGCACAAGGTCATTGTAGAAAAGCGCTATATAAGAATCAGTCCATTACCATGATTGGATGCCTTAGAATCCTCAAAGCCTGTTGAAGCCAGTTAGTGAAATTTTCTTTCAGCTCCAATATTTATTTATTCATATTTTTTGTCTTTTAACGCTGTTTTAACAGGATCTACAGAAAAAGTTAACAACATAACCTTAATAATGAACCAGATCTGAAATACAAAGTCATTAAAAAAATAAGATAAAAACATAATCCATATAAAGTACTCATTCCTATATATGTAGTGTCCTATTTGATGCATTATGGATACAGAAACCGCGTGTGTGTGTGTGTGTGTGTGTGTGGGGGGGGGTCATGTGATCACAGCAGTGGCAGTCTGGACTGGGAATACCGGCTCGCAAAGTGTTTTCCTTAACTTATGCGCTCCGTGGACACAGACAGAGACACCTCCAGTCCCGACTGCAACTTTGCAGATGCGTCTAGGACGCAGCGCGCATGCACTGGACTCGGGTATGGACACTGAGGAGCTTTTCTTTCGACGAGCGGATTTAAATTTTTAAATCTACTATTGTTTAGAAGAGATAGAGTTTAGCAGAAATGCGAGATGGAGTCTGAGGAGAATAAGATATCAGTGTGGGTATGTCGAGAGGAAAAGGTCGTCCTCGGCTTATCAAAGCGCACAACTTGCGCTGATGTTATCAAAGTGCTTCTTGAAGACCAAAACTCCCAACAAGGGCTTTGCGCAGCACAGTCCTACTGCATCGTGGAGAAATGGAGGGGATGCGAGAGGATTTTGCCAAACAAAACTAGGATTTTGCGGCTTTGGGTCGCCTGGGGAGACGAGCAGAGAAACGTCAAGTTCGTGCTGGTGAAGAGCGAAGTGTCTTTGGACAGCCACGGAGCCCGAAGCGCAGAGGCGCGCGTGGTGCTCAGCAAACAGAGCCCCTGTATTATGAAAGGGACCGCGCGGTGTACCGTGAGTTCCATCTCACCTGAGAAACAGCGTCGCATAGTCAGGAAAGCTTTTAGAAAGTTGGAGAAGATCAATAAAAAGAGATCGAAGGCGGCGCGCAGAGACGCGTCTTGCGCGGAGAAGATGGAAACTTTGATTCATTCTGTGGTTTCTCAGGATCATACAATCCGACAGCAAATTCAGAGGATTACAGAGCTGGACGCAGAGATCGAAAGGTGCGAGGCGAAGGTGCACATGGACAGAATTAAAAGGCACGGGGCCAATTACGTTCAAAATACGTATTTGGTTGATGTCGCTGCGGCTTCCAGCCACGAAGTGGAAAACCTGCGTTCGTCTGACACTTTGGCCAAGCTTGAAAAGTATTTCCGACACCGTGAGGAGGTAGTTAGACTACAGGAGGAGTTGTGGGAGCAGGAAACCCTTATAGACGTGATCTCAGGGGAGATCCAGGATGAGCTGAACCACCGCTGGATGCAGCGGAGGAAGGAGGAGCTGCAACGTAAAAACTTGGAGTCTGGGGATGACTCGCTATTCCTTCCCTCCACCGAAGTGGAAACATCACCAGAAAACGAGCAGCTTTTGGAAGAAGAGAGGATCAAAACGCAGTTAAATGCCAGTTTATACATCGGCCTGCGCCTCAACGCGGATTTAGAAGCTATTAGGAGCGATTTAGAGCTGACTGAGCAGATTTGCGGGGAGAGGGAGAGGGAGATAAGGGATTTGCTGGAGAAAGTGAACACTTTGGGCATGGAGGAGGGGACAGACACTAAGAAGAGATATAGCCACGGGGCAGACGTTAAGACGGGGATGATGAGCACTTTGCAGAAAAAAAACCGGTGGGTGGAGCAAGCAAGGGGGTTGTCAAAAACTCACAATGTGAACGACGACGATTCAGACACTGGCTTAAGTTCTCTGCACAGTCAGGACTCCGACAGCCTCCCTGTGTGGGAATCATTAGTTTAATATTTTCCTTGGAAAACTGGCTTATCTACGTTTCTAATTCTCAGGGGTCATAAGTACTCTGACATAAACAAATAAATGTTTTTCCCCACTTTAAACATACACGTATTGCTTTTTAAAATGCATTTTCTTAATCTTTTTTTCTGTTAACAAGAAAGCCGCAAAAATCAATAAAAAAAACTTTAATAAACAATACAAACATGGTTCTATTTGATTTTCTTCTTTATGTTAAAAAAAATAGTTTAAGGTTTTTTGGAGCCTTGAGTAGCAGTTAGGATAGCAGCAGATTTCTCCAACCCCTGCCATAATGTTCGCCTCAGAGTCAGCAGGGCACCAGACCGAAAAAACAAAGTCAAAGGCTTTTGGATGATTCTGAAGATGTTTAAAAACAGCAGTATCAGCAGTAGCTTTCTCAGACTCTAAGAGAAAGAAAGAAAAAGCCTTTTTGGTAAATCAGTCAGACGTAAAAATATCTGAAGTCAAAACTGAGGCGCAGAGCTCAAACGGGAGGTCTGATCTACATCCTGACAGCTCACTGAGCACAGCTGACCTTTTCCTCTCAGATCGACGATGACATTTTGCACACAGACATGAACGACACAAGTCTTACATCTACACTGGCTGCTTTTCGGCAGCACACAACCCCCTCCCACAGTTTATCTCCCAGCTGCTAAAAAAAAAGAGGCTTTGGGTTTTATTTCCCTAAAATAAATAGCATCTTTTTTAATCTTTTATGAATCCCTGACAAGCATGTTTGTTTTTTTGTGTGTGAAAATGAAACCCTTAAGGAGGAACCCTGATTTAAAGATTTAGAGGTTATGTGGCAATTTTATCAGATCACTTGACAACCTTTTTACTGTGAGAATAATCAAAATGATACGATATACAGACTGTAATTTCATGAGGTCAAGAGCAGCTCTTGTCACATTTTCAATAACTGCTTACTTTTTCTTTTTTCCCCTGACATCCGGGGAGCCGTCAAACTAGATTTGCTTTTAATCTGATAGTCTGACAATCTTCCTCAGTCCATTGCATCCCAGCATGTAATAAGCTGTTAATCTCCTTTCTCAATGATTAATTATTTATTTAACAGCCCCAAGTTAGCTGGATAAGTTTTTTAAAATGTATTTAGGAAATTAGATTTTTAAGATTCCTTTACCAAGAGAGACTCCACGGCCTATATCTTTGTGTATCATTGTGTGTGATCTTCTGCATACCTTGGTCACAATGGTTATTTGAGCTTCCGTTATCTTCCTATCAGCATAAAAGCAATCTGGAAATTTTCCTCTAACATTTGGTGCGAACAAGTCACTCTCAACTAGAGAACTGCTGCTCACAGGGTGATTCTTGGTTTGAACTTCAGTGGCTCATCTTGACCATGTCTGCATGTCTTAATGCACTGAACTGTCGCCATGTGATTGACAAATTATATATTTGCATTAACAAGCAGTTGAACAGGTGTCCAACAATTTCAATTGAGATGATCTTCGAGCTGAAGTTAAACTTTTTGCTAAATTTGAAGGAAGTCCCTCTAAGAGTTCGAGTGATATTCATGAAGACGGGACAGATAAATAATCTGAAAATATAACGATTCTCTGCCATGACTCTTACAAGTGCTGAAGCATGATCTTTTTAAAAGAAGACCTGGATTAATGACAACAAGATGATATCATCAGCAAAACCGGACATTTCAGTGCTGAGCTATTAAACCAAACACAATATACTCATGCAAATATGTATTTTAAATGTGTTTTAGTTTACTGAGAATTCACTAATATGCCTTAGTTACGATAAGATCGAGGCACTCAAAATTATTAAAAGAACAGCATCAATTTTACAGTCTGATATATTTATTCTGTCACAGTGGGTCTAAGAAAAATAAAGCCTATTGTGAAACAAATTATAATGTAAGCCTGCTTCAGCTCAGTCACGAAGCAGGACAGATTGTAATGGACGACCAGGTCTTGAGAGAGGATCGTCGGTGCCATTCTTCCCTCCATGCAGGACCTGTAGGAAACGGGCAGACAAGATCTCTGCAGACCCCTCACACCCCAGACATAATCTGTTCAAACTGCTGCCCTCAGGCTGGCGTGACAGAGCACTACCTACTAAAAACAACCGCCTTTAAGGCAGTTTCAGGTGATATGCACATTGCACTACCTTTACCTTAGAATATAAAGCCCCTTGAGGCAAATGTTGTTGTGATTTGATGCTATACATATAAAATTAAGTAATTTTAAGTAAGTAATTTTAATTAATTCATGTATTTGTCAATAAATGTATTTACAGTGTTACTTCAGGTCAAATACGTTGGAATTTCAACTTAGACCTTTAGTCTTGAGCTGTATTATAAAGTGATACTAATATCATCACTGGGTCCTATTTTTCACTGGTAATAAACAAATATTTAACAAACCTGACACATTATCATATCAGTTAATATCCTGAAACACACACACACACACACACACACACACACACACACACACACACACACCTTTGTTCTTTGAATTTAGGCCAACATTATTGTTAAACAAGGGGAAGTACTGTATTACATGCTATCTGAGTGGCAGCCTTCCTGCCTCTTAACACGCAGCAGCCCCCCCCGTCCTCAACACTCTCCCATGGTTCTGTTTTCTGCTTCCACTTTGTTACACTAAACTAAACATATATTGCTCTGACCTATCAAGGGAAAGGAAAAAAACAAAAACACCTTATTTTCACAGGCGAGGGTGTAACAGTGCATGTGGCATTGTCAGAGGAAAACAGAAACTCATTCCTAGGCTTTTGTGTCAGGGGCAAAGTCTGTGTGCACTGTTTCCCACATGACTCAATGGAGCTGCATAAATGTCAAGTTTTGATTATGCTGAGTGTCTCCTAATCCCTGGAGTCTTTTGAAAAGAAATGCAGGAATCTTAAGAGTCCTCCTCTTCTCTTTTTGCAGAGGTAGTCTAATTAAACAGCCAGAAGGTTTGTGAGAAATGCTGCGGACACTATTTTTCTCTCTTGTATGTAGACAGTGCCTGTCTTTTTGTCTTGTATGTCCAAGATGTGGCGTTTTCAGTGTGTTTCTTGACATGTACATAAACACGTGCAACTTACAAACCTGTGACTTCTAACAAAACCTGCCAAGCTTTATGAAAAGAAAAATGTTGTAGTCTTTGTTCTGGGTCATCACAGGGATCACAGGTCGCATGATCAGAGGTTAAAGTCCCTGAAGCATGGTGGCAGTCTGGCTCTTTCTGCTTAAACACCAGGAATCAGAGGCTCTTTATGCCTAAAGAGAAATGTTTCCTGGGGTAGGCAGCAGGGGACAGAGGTCTCTGCAAAGCCACTAAATCATTATGTCACTTTAATTAAGTCTACAAAAAAGTACGGGACACTCTTCATGCATCAGAGAACATGACATCCTGAAGAATTTCCTCTTCAGATGTCAGCAGGTGGTGTATTGACCTAAGTGCTGATATGTCAAGACTTAGCCTGGGCAGCTCTGATTTTTAGAAATGTCTTTTTACTAACTGAGATAAGTTATATTAGAAGACTGTAGAAAAGACAGAGGTTACTGGTCAACTTTCATTGATCTTAAACTATAGAAATCTGACCACATCAGATCACTGGTATGGGCTACAATGGACCCTTAAACCTTACAAACATTAGAAGCTTATAATCAGTTTTCTGTGTTACTCCACAAATGTTGCAAATGTAACACAGGAGAAAATAAAGTTCCCTTGAAACCTAATTGAGGTTAGGGTCTGAAAACATAATTTTTTATGTCTATAGTATTTTTGACAGGTCAACAATATATTAAACTACATCAAACTGTCAAAGATAAAACACCTTGTTACATTAATTATATAGAAATATAGTAATTCCTCCTTCCTAAACTACATTCCTTGCATTCAAGGAAAAAGTGAACTCCTTTTAATGACACAAACCTGCCAATGTCCCATAATCCCTGGAATGTGTCCCTTTGTGTTCCTGGCAGCCTTTGTACAGTCTCAGAGAGTGAATTGCTATGAAGTCACTAATGAAGGTATTGACTTGACAGCCAGGACTTCAATATGAGCATTGAGGTGTGAGCCATTCAGGGCACTCGGCCTGCTGCTTACAGACTGGGGCCGTCAGTGTGCGCTCGTTAGACCTCATTGTGCTGCTGGCAGGTGTGTTAGTCCTGCAAAGCTGGTCGGTGACCCCGGGACCTTGTCTGTGGGATACTGTACAGTCCCTTTCCAAGGCCTGTCACCTCCTGTAGAAGAAGACGTAGCCCAGATCTGTCACCAACAGGTTCATTACCCTCCACTTACCTAAATCAGGGCCAATGCAGGGGCAAATATTGTAAGGAAATCTCCTGATATTATTTGCTTACCAACCTAAAATACATTAACTGGTATCATGAAGATCTCATGGCCATCTGAAGAATGCCCATTCTTTGAAAAAGAATCAGCCTTTTTTGGTATAATTCTAATTTTGTGATTAATCCATAAGCGATTCATCACAGAGGCACACAGATATTCTCCCATCTCTTAGCAAACTATTGCTTTGCCTGGACAGAAGATTTATTTTAACACTTTAAATAAAGATTGACTCAAATATTTGTTTAGTTCTAGCTGGGACCCTGTCCTGGAAAACTTTTCCAGCAGAAGATGTATTATTTGCATCATCATTCTCGACAGTATCAGCGTTTTTGTGGTACAAATTTAAAGGCTGGTCTATATGACATTTATAATAATTAATTTTAATAGTGTTCAATTCAATTCACTTCAATTAAATTGATATAGCGCCAAATCACACAACATGCTGTGGTAGAGAGCCAGAAATTATGAATTAACTCCTAATTAAATGCAGGCTGGTGTATAAACATATGGTGAGTAAAAAGAGGTGAGAGAAGGAGAAACACTCCGTGCATCATGGGAAGCCACCAGCAGCCTAAGTCTATTAAAGCATAGCTATAGTGGATTCAGGGTCACCTGATCCAACCCTAGTTTGTCAAAAATGAAAGTTTTAAGCCTAATCTTAAAAGTAGCGAGGGTCTGTCTCTCAAATCCAAGCTGGTTCCACAGAAGAGGGGTCTGAAAGCTGAAGGCTCTGGCTCTCATACTACATTTAAATATCCTAGGGACCACAAGTAAGCCAGCTACCTGAAAGTGAAGTGCTCTAGTGGGGTGATATGGTACTATGAGGTCTTTAAGATAAGATGGGGCCTGATTATTCAAGTGTGAGAAGAACATATTTGTTTAAAATGCACATTGAAGTACATATGTTTTCCAAGAGCCGATGTGTACCAGAAACCTACGCATACGGCTCAGCATTTAAGGTTGACTCTCATCATCCACTGGAGCACAAACTGGGTGTCATTAGGACGCTACAACACAGAGCCAGCACCATCCCCACAGACACAGCGGCCAGGGAAGCAGAAGAACATCGCACATCTACACCACACGATGCATTCGCAAAGCCACCAGCATTGTGGCTGATCGGACACACCCCTCTCACACACTCTTCACACTCCTGCCATCTGGAAAAAGGTACCGAAGCATTCGGGCACACACATCCAGACTGTGCAACAGCTTTTTTCCATAAGCCATCCGTCTCCTCAGCAAAAAGGGACTGACTGATAAACATGCACACGCACACACACACACACACACACACACACACACACTGACCTACACCACCAAACCATCGTACACACCAACCTGTAAATGCTCTTTTGCACAATATTATTACTGGACTTTTTGCACTAACTTCTGCACTTCCTAATTTTTCCTGCTACACTAAGGAATAGTTACTGTTCCTCCACTACCTCAACTCATCATCACAAAACCTTATTATTATGTTACGTTGTGTTTTTCTATCATTCTGTCACTTTGCTGCTCTTGTTTGCACATTTGCACGTGCACTTTGTTGTCTGCTGTCTGATAACAAAAAAAAAACTAGAGAAGGCCCTGAGTAAATGTGGTTATCCCAGCTGGACTTTTGTCAAAGCTGGGAAGGCGCCAAAAGAAAGCTCCAGCCGATCCAGGAGAGAAGGACAACCGCTGCATAAGCAAAAACCTGTAGTGATCCTGTACGTGTCAGGAGTATCGGAACAGTTGAGACGCATTTTTTCTAAACACCGGGTCTCTGTGACTTTTAAACCCCAAAACACGGTGCGCCAAAAATTGGTTCACCCCAAGGATCGGGTCCCCGACACAAACAGAGTAACATAGTGTACGCTGTTAAGTGCCAGGAGAATTGCCAGGATTTATACATCAGGGAAACCAAACAACCTCTGGCGAAGCGGATGGCACAACACAGAAGAGCTACCTCGTCAGGCCGGGACTCTGCAGTCTATTTACACCTACAGGCCAGTGGACAGTCTTTCAGTGATGAGGATGTACACATCCTGGAGGAACGCTGGTTTGAGCGCGGAGTCAAGGAGGCCATTTACGTGAAAAGGGAAATCTCTCTCTTAAAAATTTAACTCAAACCTCTAATATCTGTTTTTCCAGATTGTTCCAGAAGTCCATTGTCTCCCAAATCCAAAACAGATCAATTTGCAAAAAGTGTACATAATAATGTAAAAAGAGTCAGCTATTTATTTATATAATTTTGGTGCCACTTTCTATTACAGCTCGGTAATAAAAGGGTAATAGCAGGGTAACAAAGGGGAAACAGAATAATAATGTGGTAAAGTTATTACTATGCAATTACCAAAGGAGTAACCATGTAATATCCAAGTAATATCATGGTAGCAACAGTGTTTACAGCTGAGTAATATTACCCTGAAACTTATGTAATAGGAAAATAAGGGATCTTACCAGGCTAAAAGACAGTTTTGCAAATTTTAAAAATGTGCTCCACGTTTTTTTCTACCTGAAATATAATATATATAATACATTTATTTCTTATGTGTTGTCATCCATGTATAAACTATGCTGTGAGGGAGTGTCCTCTACACTCCAATGCATTCTAATGCATTCATTTGTGTTACTCGTTTAAACTTTATTATTAGCATTTTGCATAAGTGTTTCCAGTTCATTATAGATTTCCTGATGCTTGTTTTATTCAGCTATCATGACCATGGTATTAAATTGCTGCTTATTACACAGAAATTACCACAGGTGTTTCCTGGTAGTCATTACTATTCTTTAAGTTTGTTTTAAATGGTTATTACCTGGTTATTATTATGCTATTAAATAGAAACAAGCAGTTTTGGATTTGCATCTTTCCTGCTTATTACACAGAAATGATATGCGATATTTCAAGGTAATAACCACACTTCTTTAAGTTAGCTTTAACAGGTTATTTATATGTTGTTAAAGAGAAATAGGCATTTTTGCATTTTGCAGCTCTGTTTCCAGCTTATTACGCAGAAACTACAACAGGTAAGTGAGTGGTAATAACTTAGAAATTACCACATTATTACGTTTTTGTTTCCTCCTTGTTACCCTACTTTTACCCCTTTATTACTGAGCTGTATTAGAAAGTGCTACCGTAATCTTTAACTATGAAACTCATTACAAACAATAATTCTCATTAGTAATCATTAAGTACTAAATAGCAATACAATAGCAACAATAGCCTTGTTTACCTGAAATCATTCAGGTAAGTGGAAATAATAAGAAACTCAATACTATGCACTGCAACCTTATCATTGTTACTACATTCTGGCCTACGAAGCTAACTGGCTATTACATCCAAGATTTTTACAACATGCCATTCGGGCTATTGGAAGGATGATTGTTATCCAGGATGAACAGTTTTAAAAAAATGACAAATAAATATCTCTGCAATTGTGAACTGTGATTTTGGAGCTGCTTTTCTACTGGTTTGACATGTCTTGATGTCATCTGTTGTGATCTTTCTCCCTATCAGTTTAGCTAACAGATTAAGTGTAATCACGTAATGCAATGTAATGATCATTACTGTTGTGCTTTTGTCTGTAAAAACTGTCTTTACTTCTGTTAAATCTGATTTCTTGGTTGTTGTTTTTTCTAAATGCTGCAGGGCTCTAAGCTTCGGTCTTTGTCCTAAGTTGCCCACCCATAATTTTTAGCTGGCTGCTCAAACACAGCAAGCAAGATCTGTCCCCTATTAAATCTCTGCTGCACATGCTAACTCCTGGCATCTCTGTCTGACTTACCTTGGTGGGGACTGTTCAGTTTTAATCAAAGTAAACACAATGGCAAATCTTACAGCTGCTCAAGAGCTTCAAGTTGTTGGCAGCAAACAGTGCCACACCTATAGAGAAGAAAAGAGCTTGTTTTATGTACTTCTCTTCTGAAGGCATAGTTACCTCCTCTTTTATCAAGCTTAACACAGCTTTTCATGGGTGTGATTGGTGTATCGGTTACAGGAAAACTTGAAGACATCTAGATGAGTCCTTGTCCTCTCCATATAAGAGAATGGATTCTGCTCTAGGCAAATATTATAAGATCTTCTCAGCAGAACAATTGTGAAGTATCCCTCCACCTTATCACCTAATGGGAAAGTTTGGTTTCACAAACAAAAAGATGGGATTGTGTTGCAGTATAACACACATATCATGCACTATACAGTGAGAGACTGAAATAGGATCAAAACAGCAAGACGAAGAAACGGCAAGTTCCTCATTGTTTTGAACCCTTTAACACAAAAAATCCTACTGAAATAAAATGTTGTCTGTAAAAAAGAAATTGAAGGTTTTGAAATATATAAAGGTAAAATCCTATACCTTTATATATCGTGGCTCCAGAGTTGGCAAATCATCTTGTAATCGGAAGGTTGTCGGTTCGAGCCCCGGCTCGGACAGTCTCGGTAGTTGTGTCCTTGGGCAAGACACTTCACTTACCGCCTACTGGGCTTCTGTCAGTCTGCCCCAGGGCAGCTGTGGCTACAACTGTAGCTTTCCTTCACAAGTGTGTGAATGTGAGAGTGAATGAATAGTGGAATTGTAAAGCACTTTGAGGGAAAAGCGCTATATAAATGCAGTCCATTATTATTATTATTATTATTATTATATGTGCATTAATAATTACAATACACAAGATTAAGTGCAGGGAATGCAGTGAACAATGTCCACTTTCATGAAATATAAGACAATGACAAGTGTTCCAATTCATTGAAGGACTTGTGAGGGACCAAACAGTTGAACGTTATAAAGGGTGCAACTTTTAGAATGTGGATTTTATTAATAATAATAATAATGGATTGCATTTATATAGCGCTTTTTGGGGCCCTCAAAGTGCTTTACAATTCCACGATTCATTCACTCTCACATTCACACACTGGTGAAGGAAAGCTACAGTTGTAGCCACAGCTGCCCTGGGGCAGACTGACAGAAGCGATACTAAACCCCCAAAAAGAAAAAAAAATTATATTGAAAATACGTAACCAGTTGACTAGATGATGATATGTACACTTGTGCTTATGGGTCATCATATAAGCAGATATAAGAGGTGGAAGGCGCTGACTCTCACTGGTTGAAATAGTTTACAAAGAGTGAGCTGTACCAAACAATGTGACTTTGCTTTTAAGGTAAAAATTTTGCTTCAGTGCTGCAGCCAAAAATGTTTCTTGAAGGTTTTTTTAATTTTTATTTTATGCACACTACCTTAGTAAAATGTAAAATAGCAGGCAGAAGAGAAAGCATTCATGCTGTGATTATTTGTGCTCAGATGGCCACAGATGGTTTTACCCATGGTTTGATTAGCATTTAGAAGCAACTTTCAACAGAGCCCACTCTTTCATTAGAAGGGAGGGTTAACCCAACCTCTCAGACATGTTGCATATCTTAGAGGGTGGGAGCCTCTTGTCTATTATTGCTGGGTATAACAACACATGCTAAGCCTTTCCTCACAATCGTGGAACCCAGCTGTGCTTAGATGAACTAGTGGAAACTATGCAGCTAGAAGTAGTTCATTAATAGGACAACGAGGTGTAGATTAAAACTAATTCAATGTGCTGGCAGTGTAACCAATTTGGTCTCTTCTAGTTTTGGTATAAGTAGTTTAAACATACATGCATGTCCTAATATAAACATTTATACACACCTCTGACCAACCTCTCTCCAACTAGTTTTTTCCCCCCTTGTTCAGGGGTACCTCAGTGGATTCGAACAACCAACCTTTTGATCATGGGGCAACCACTATACCTACCCCGAACTCACTGGGGGAATAACTCAGACCAGACACCGCTTGGTGATATCAGCCTCAGATCATTTTTACTCAAGCACACTGACTGTTCTAAATCTCTGAAGGTTCAAGTCCAAATATGTTTGATGTTGTTTTCCTTAGTCATCATTACTGTCTGTTCAAGTCACAATGGAGAAAAGGATTGACTTGCCTTTAAAAATTACAAATTTTCTTAAAAGAAAAACAACTTGTAAATACAAGTTGTTTTTCTTTTAAGAAAAAACTATGAAAACTATCTGTGAAAACTATGAAAACTTAATTATGAAAACTGTCTGGAAAGACGTTTTCATAGTGTCTACTAATCATGATACCATGTGAAGGGAACCTCCATTAACCCTCCTTCTCATGCACACACAGGCTACCTCTCTAATGCCATCACTCTTTCATGTAACTTCCCAACATACCTTTACTTTCTTTGTTTTTGGTCTCACATTTTCTCCCTTTTCCTCTTTAGCTGGCCTCAACGTCAAGCTCCTAGGTCCATAATGGCAAATGGTTTTAGCACCTGTATTTAAAATATCTTTGTTCTTATCACTCAAAGAAGCCAAGTTGGTTTAATCATGCAAATTTTAATTAAGAGAAAAATCTTTTTTAGGCATGCCCAAAATTGGGCAACACCTCCAGGGAGCAATTTAGGCACCTATGTAGCACCTTCTATTTAATGAATAGTGCAAGAGCCATAACTTTGATGTCAATGGTCACTGTAGCATAAAATGTATAAAATGTATGTACATGTATACAATCACTTGTTAAATCTGACAACAACTGCTTATAAAGTTTGTTTGTGACTTTGTTTAAAAAGCATTTTTACTACCCACAGGTTATATTCCTACTTGGCATGCACAAAGCCACATGACATTATAACTTCATCAAACAGCTCAGTCCTGAGCACCGTTGTTTCAGACCAGGGCTGGACTGGTCAGACACAATGGCACTTTCAAGCTCCAAGTTTTCAAGACTTCATCCACAGTTAACTTTTTCTGCAAGTTGCCTGAGGGCACAGTGAATGTAGGGGCTGATCACAGAAAGAGATTTGACTGGGCACTACAATGTCAGTAATGAGAATGAACAAATAAGCTGCCGCCCGTTCTTGTATAGCTGGTGCACAGCTCCATCGGCCGAAAAGTGCGGCAACCTACTGGGAAAATGCACAATATGCCAGATTACTAGTCCAGCCCTGTCTCTGTCTCGTCAGATCAGAGGGCAGAACAAATGAGTGAATCTGGATATCCCATCCAATCAGGCAACTGATATTTTGAGAAATGTCAAATTAAAAAAAACAGAAAAAAAACCCACACACATTGTACATATTTCAAGATTGAGCCTCTATAGAGAAAAAAAGTCACATGATGACTTAAAGTATAAATAAATAAAAAAAAGAATAAAGGGAGCTTCAGTGTGAATAAAATTTCAAAGTGTCTTCTCCATCTCTGTTCCTAACACAACTCTTTCCCAGGTGAGTTTTATGTTGGACACTCTCCAAATATAGAGAAGTCAGACTTGCAGACCTAATTACAGCCTAGGAGCAACAGAGCTACATTTTGGCTTTCCCCATTTTTGGTCACTCAGCAAAAAAACTGCAGAGATGGTGCTGATCAAAGACGCATCATCAACAATCTCATGTCCAGACTCTGAAGTAAGGATTCTGCTAGCACTCTGCTCTCACTCAGCAGTTTAAACACAGATGTGGAAAGAGCAATTTTCTTAATTTTTTTTTCAATGGATTTTGTATTTTATTTTTTGTTTGACTATAGAAATAAAAGGAATTAGAAATGTACTCATCAGAGGAAGAAAATAATATGACTTAGAAATAAAGTTTCATCCATGAAAGCCAAAGAAATGCATAGAGACCACTAGCCATTCAGAAAAAATAAAACATCCACTCAAATGAGGAATTTCTGCTGGATCAATATGTGAAGGCAGGAGAGCCCTCTTAACACTCAAGTGCAAACCTCCATAATACGATAAAAGGTGGGGCCTATTTTGAGGTGAAAAAGGGGTGTTGCCATGGAAATCAGTCATCCAGGACCAGTCATGGGAAAGCCAGTCTATAAGTTCAAATTTTATTTGCCACATGCAGGTTGCCCTGCAGTGAAATAAACCCGCCCCCGACCTTACACACACAACACAGACATCACATGGGGATACAAGTCAGAGAACGGTTGCATTACAGAAAAACCACTGAAATGTACACTACAATGGGAAAAGTACAAGAGGAAAAAAAGAGACCTCTACTCATGCTGAGCTACAGGAGGACAGCATGAGAACAGGAAACAAAAAAAACTCCTCTGCACAGAAAGCACATAAATGTCCACAGTACAACATTATAGAGCACGTGACCAGCAACAAGGTTGGGTAGGGGATAAGGAGTAATCCCAGGCAACACAGCAGCCATCCTGCCACTGCGCCGACTCTCCAGCGCGGGCCCAGACCCGCCTCGTGTTCCCAAAGGAAAGGCAAAAAAGAAACTTCAGTAACAAAAACTTTTACATTCACTTTGCCTTCATGGTTTCTTTATGATAGTGGGGGTTTTGTCTCACACCAGAATGTTACATTTGTATGAGAGTCCAAAGGATTTCAGCTTTCATCAAGAGTATTTTGGAAGTAAAACCATATGGAGGGTGACTAATGTCTGTGGGTTCACTGACATTTTACTCACATTACTGACACATTTACTGACATTATACTGTTACTAAAAATCTAGTGGTATTCATATTAGTGCTGGAAGGAAGTGCATCAACTTTGGTGGGGACAATAAAGGCTGTAATATCACAGCAGAGCAACGCAAAAAGCTAAATGCTAACATTCACAGACTGCATAAAGGAAATCATAGCAGGGTTGGGTTTTTTTTTTTTTTCCTTTTTAAATTGCTTGTGTCTTTGTTTTTGTTTTTTTTAAATTGTTAAACTTTGGGTTGGATAAACCAAGAAATAAACCATGTGACTTAATTTTTTGATTAACTGATGAAAAATTGTGGCCCTGATTTGTTATGGGACAGAGAAAACGATGAAATGGTAAGTGGACAGAATGATCAGTTAGCACAGATACAAAGTAACTGTCAGTATGCAGTAAGACACATTTTAGGTTGGCTTTTGAGATGTCAGTGAACATCTTTCACTCATCATACTCACGACCCATTGAACCCCAGAGACCATCAACATCAACACAACATTAACCCCTTAAACGTATTACTGTTGTTGTGTCCTGAAATCCACACTTCTAGGTATAAGTTAACATGTAGCGCTTGTGCCGATTTGTGCAGTTGTCTTATGGGCCATTATGCTCACTGTGTCGTAGGTGTCGCTTGGCAATTTTGATGTCACATCATGTGTTGCGCATGTCTTTGGTACACTTCAGCCAGTCATGCACCTCTTCATTTTTGTAACCTTGAACCGCGGACGCTGTAAGTTGGTTGAACATACGAGTGTATGATAGTGTCGGTTTTTATCACCATTTTAATTATATTCCAGTACAGAAGCTCAGAGACATACAGACATATAAAGGGAGATGTTGGAACAGTTTGAAAACTTGAAAGTTTGAGGAGAACAACACTGCAAAAGAACTTTGCAGAAGAATACTAAAAAAGTCTTGGCCCCCAGGTTTGACTTTTTATTCTCCTATGTAAGAGTTTATGTCACAATATTTTCTAAGTGGTGACACTTGTTGTTCAGGAGAATACTACAGTAGCTTCCTGTGCCTTAACAGCGGGTATAAATGCAAGCGACTGTAAGGTGAGGTTGTGGAGGCAAGCGAAGTGACCATTGCGGCAGACATACCGGGGCCTTTCCCCTGGGAGCTGTGTGGTCATCTGCAACCTTTTATGACCTTTTCAGGTTTAGGCAACACAGGAACAGAAGATGACTGAGGCTCTCCTGGGAGCTGCATTGCCAGTCTCCCTCTGGAATTCCTCTTTTCCCTGGGGAGTTTGGAGGGGGGAAAGCCGGGGTATGTCTAATCTGGTGAAGTGACCCGAACAGCCACTTCCAGTCCTGGCAACAAAGACTTTCAGACACCCAGCCCTGCCAGCTTTTCTAACCTTAACCACTTGTCTCTATTACCTAACTCCATATATTTTTTGAAAACAATGGACTGACCTGTGTGGCTCCCAGGAGAGCCACACAATTGCCTAAATCTAACCAGGGAATTTTTAAAGGGTTACGAATAGGCATGCTGGACTCCAACTAAAAGTACTTTTGAGCTTGCTCCAACACATCAACAGTCAGACATTTTGTTAGATACTTTCTATACCAATGAGTGACACACAGTTGGGGATCTCTAACAGTGAAATGTACTGCCCTGTGCGTTAGCGCATCAGTGACCCTCTGCAACAAATAGTGATCAATGGATCCGATTGCAAACCTAATCTTAATAGCCTTTTTTTGTAATTTATGTTAGGGTGAGGTTATCTGCCATTATGCAGAACACATTTTAGCCTGGCTTTTGAGCAGTTAATGAACAGCCTACACTTATCTGCATCATACCTACAACCCATTGCAGCCAAAAGACCTTCAACATCAACACAACAGATAAAGTGATCGTCCATTTCAAAGAATGGAATAAGATCCTTCTCACGATGCTTATAAAAAGGAAATTTGGTTCCTGGATCCAGAAGGTTAATCTCACTGTGCCTAGACTCAAGTAGCTCAGCTGATTCCCTTGGCAGATACAAATCTCATACTAAGTTATTCAGCTCTGGGTGTGTGAATAACAGGGAAACAAATTAGTTACTAGAAGATTGATCTTCAAAGTTCTTATCACTAGAATGTTGTGCATCTGGAGACAACACACCATTACACTCTTCTCTGTCATTAAACAAGCCAGTACAAATGGAAGGTTTCATATGTTCATGTGTTTAGTTTTGGTACTATATCCAGAAAGATTGACTAGATAGAAGTAGCAGTCATCAAGGTGATTCTGTGGCTCCATCCATACTACTGAAAAATCAAAACCCAAGCTTTTTTTTCTTCATGTTAGTCGACGCTCTGAGGTTTTGGACACACACCCGCCAGAATGAATGAGGTGTCCATGGCTTGTCTCAGTCACCCAATTTCATACCAAAATAAGCAAAGCAAATTCTTTGTCTAATCAAGCAAGCTTGCATTTGGAAATAATCTTCCTGATAGTCTCACAGATACTGATACCTGTCACCTGACACTGTTACCTGGTAAAGATGATAAAAGCTTGTGGAAATAATAAATTTCCAAATGCAGTTTACTGTAAAAAGAAATACTGCAAAGAACTTATGTGGGTAAAATCACTTAGTCATGAGACTGTTTTGACTGGTTTTTGAACAGATAACTATGTGATTCACTGGCTGTTACTGAACATTGAAAGTATTTTAACCATAACAAAGTGTAGTCATCTCTAATCCTTCTGAGCTGAATCTCATCGTGAAATCCAAACATCGCAACCCCCATGCCAGCCACCAAATAACACTGAAGTGGTCCATGGTTGAGTCTTTTTAAGGACTTACAGAGAAACAATGTGCACTATTGCTTCTGCATGATTTGAATGTTATGCAACTCAAGCCACTGAATTAGATTTTCACCCTGACTTATAAACCTATAAAGAAACAAGGCTTTATTTTGAAGGGTGTTGTGCCGTGTTGCAGTCAACAGCCAACTTTGACACACTGTGTTGTTGCCTCGTTTCTTGTTTCACATTGTAGGGCAACACTGTTTCTTCTTCCTCTTCTTCTTCAGTGAGAAAATCTAAAAAAAGATGAGATGCTCCTTGTCAAACATAAATTTAAAAAAAAAAATAATAATACAGCTGTGCAAATGTTCTTAAGGGACTCGGCTCTTCATTTGATTTAGGATTGCTGCTTTTAAAATGAGCCGCTCTTTTCTCATTTTATTCCACATATGTCACCATATATGGTGCCCTGACACTCTACCCTGAAAAAGAGCAGATGGTTGGAGTTAAATAAAGTATAATGTTCCATGTTCACATCACTCTGTCTCAATTATATTAAATTAGAAGCCACCAGAGCTTATCCTCACCGAGCTGTTAAAAATAAGAGCTACCCATAATCCAGTTACATGTGCAATACACTTGTGAATCTGTCGCTTGTGTTGAAAATAGAGTTATTTTGATTTGGCTCTTCTTGAGATTTTTCAAGTAGCAGTTGTCATTTCATTTTGTACAGCTGTGCTGCTTGAGCTATACGACCACCTCCAATTTGTTTCAAAAATCTTGTCAGACGTTCCTAGGATAACTGCTTGTTTTTGTTGTTTGATAAAATCCAAGGCTTTGAGCAGGTTGTCTTGTCTAAAATCTGCTGCCTTTTTTAGACTGAGTAACATTAAAATGTTGCCTGGAAGTGGTTGCCATAACGCAAAATGTTTTTTCCCCCAGCTAAACAAGAGCATCTGCCAAATCAATTCAATCTAGTGAAATGTAACACTTCGAGAATATCACATTTGCTTAATTTGACCATACAAATCTGGTGGCGTCTAAGGGCCACTAATAAAAGGGACGGGGTGTGAACTCAGTGACTGAAGTGACGCTGTTGCTGGAGACAATAACCATTTGAGGATTTATAGCATGTGATCCTATTACAATGGCACTGGTATTGTTGTTAAGATGTTAGTTAACATCTTTGAGAATGCACAAACCTTCCTAGATTGAGTAACTGCGAGGTATTCTTGTATCTAGGAGCTACTGTAACACTCATGCTGTTGGTATTAATTTCAGACTTGGGTTGAGCTTTTGATGAAAGTTATATTCATAAAGTTTGGCTTGGCCACAAAGAACAAAAACCACAGGTTCTTGCGACAGACAAAGTAAATGATAGTGAGGAAGAGATTAACAACCTTTGTCCTTGTTTATCTGTGAAATTCAAGTACAACATTCAAAAGAAAATCGCTTATATCAATAGAACTATTGAAAGTTGGCTGCAGCTCAGGAGGTTGGTCGTTATATCCCTGCCTGCCCCAGTCTGTCTTTTGGGCAAGGTCCCAATGTGTTAACTGAAGTGTAAATGAGACATGTTGCATAAAGTGATGTATAAGAACCAGTCTATTTTACCATATATTATTTCATTTGAAATCATGAGTATCTCTGGATCCTAATACAAATCAAACATCTAACAGTCTATTCAGTAAAGATTAGCCAGGAAGCTAATAACTTTGAGTACTTAATAATTTATCACAACTTATAATGGTGTATGGGAAATTAACATTACAGGTCAATCAGTTTCCCCACTTGTTAAACTGTGAAGATTTTTTTATCTTTTTGCTGTGCACTACTGCCAGCATGTGGTGAGAAGAGGCGATAGACTCTCTGCTAAAGAAATACACTAAATGGACAAAAGTACTGGGCCACTAATACTTTATACCTACAGGAGTGCAACGCTGAATCCATAGGTAGTAATATGGTCCTGGGCCTACTTTTACGGCTTTCACTTTTCTGAGGAAGCTTTCAGCAAGATTTTGGTCTGTGTCTGTGATTTTGTCTATTCATCCAGGAGAGCATTTTGAGGTGCCTTGTAATCTCTGCTCCAATTCATCCCAACGGTGTTTGATGAGGTTGAGGTCAGGGCTCTGCACAGACCAGTCTGTTTCTTTCACACTAAACTCACCCACCCATGCCTTTATGGACTTTCCTCTGTATACTGAGGCACAGTCGTGCTGGTCTTTTAGTAAACATACACATTAGCTAATTCGGATCCTTGTATTTTGTTTTGTGAGTTAGAATAGCTATTGACAAGTTGTATCCACACAGTGTTTCCCAGATAGTACAGAATCCCATCAAGATCAAGCCTACAGATGTTGTTTCACATCATCTTATCGATGGGAAGTTTGTCTTCAATGAGCAAAGATGACTGAGTATATCTGGTAGCTCTAATGTCACACTACAAACTCACACCTACATATAAAACTCTCCAGAACCCTACAAGAAACAATTTTGTGTAGATACATACATCATTTTTATCTGTTTAGCCTCCTTCTGTTTTGACTTATCTTCCTAAAAAACTGCTGGGGTTTATTTTATGAACTCTTTTATGAACAGAATGCCACAGGCAAGGTATGCATCTTACCAAAATCCTTATTATTGCACATATCTACAACATAATAGACTGCCCCAACTACATGATCGGCTCTTCCTGTGCATACATTCTGTAGACAAATCTGCTTTGTTGAATTTCTGAAAATAGAATGGAGCAGTGGCTGAAAACGGTGCTGTAGTTCATCTTTATTGCTGATAGTTCATTGGTTATCTGTCCTTGTCCCCCTCTGCTCTAAGTGCTCCAAATGAAAGAAAAGATCAATACAAAGTGCTACAAGTTAAAAATAAAACATGGGCCATTCATCACACCGAGAAGCTACTGGTTGTGTTTTATGAATCACTGGAGCAAAGAGGTGGAGAACATTGTATCTTTCATTGTCTCTACTCTCAATAGTCAGGTGAGTAAAAACGGCTCTTTTCAGCTGATAATTACCAGGCTGTTATAGGAAATTCTCTCTCTGCTTGCAGTTCCTGTGGTTATACTTTATACTGCGTTATTTTATTAGACACAGAAAGACTTATGTTATTTATTATATATTTCTATATACATATGAGTAGGGATGGGTATTGATAAGATTTTCACGATTCCGATTCCATTTTCGATTCGATTCTTTATCGATTCTCTTATTGATTCTTTTTAAAAAAGGAGAACAACAAGTTCGATTAGCTTAGAACTTTGTTTTATATCTTCTCTTTGAACAAGATAGAAATTTAAAAGTAACATGGCCTTACCCAAAAAAAGAGAAAAAAAAAATCCAGTGAGCAGCAGTTCTCTGATGGTAAATGTCATTGATACCAGACATAGAATGGCCAGCCTGCTTCAAGCTAACAGGAAAGCAACAGTAAATAATAGTCAAATAATCACTCATTAGGTAGGATTTGCAGAAGAGCGTCTATTAATGAGCCACGTGATCATTCAGAGACGCTCTGAGGCTTTATCAGATGGAAGAAAACCAACATCTGTTAGCAGGTGATTTTGACAGCTGCTCATCTGCTGAAGCTGATATCTAAGAATTTGGTCTACACTGACAACATTTGAAAGTGATATTTTCTTTTCTGCTACTCATGACTTTATTTCAACAAATCACATCAATATCAGGAGACATGCGTCTGTCTTAAAAGGAACCCCGGCTATTAAGACATGTTTGCGCTAAAATATGTACTGTGCTTTCAATAATATATATGTGTGGTATTAAAATACACCAAATGTTTTCCTTTTAAGCACATTTTATATAAAACCGATTTACCATTAGGTCGCCATTGTTATTTACTTTTAAATGCACTCTGGGTAGTGACGTCATACGGTTGCGCCGCATGGAGTTCACAGTTAGCAGCGCACTGGAAATGGCTTCTGTTCAACTTTTCCAGTTTGAACCAGAGCAAACCGAGAGAGAGGATGAAAATAGTCAACCAGTACTTAGTTTACATGAAGATGAGAACAATCCGTCACACGAGGACATGAGAATGAGGGAAAACTACTGGTGTCTATGCGGCTACTGGTTGCCAATGGCATGAGAGCGTTTGTTGTTCTAATTTGCTATGACCTCAGAGCGCGTCGCAAATAAAACTAATAGGCTATAAAGAGTAATATGAACTTATTTAGAACTTACCTGAATGAAAATGTACGGAGCACACCAACAGATATCTGGGGATGGTAGAAAACTGGATATCAGCTCGTCTCACAGCTGCTATCCAATCTAGACGCCTTCTTTTGGTAACATCCGATACATGAGCTCGCTCACGTTGCTTCCAGGAGGGGAACGAATAAAAAGAGAGCCCATTTTCCAGCTTATTCCCTTCCCGGTTGTGCTATCTAACATTACAACCGTTGGTGGGGGCCGAGCAAGATGGCGACATGAAGAGGAGTGTTTTTTCGAGCTCTCAGCACTAGGGGTGGGTTTTTATAATCGATTAAAATCGATTCTGGCTTGGATAACGTAAAATCGATTCATTAAAATCCTGAATCGATTTTTTAATATAAATTTATTTTGTCCAAAATGCCAGAATCTCTGGTGACATCTCACAAAATTTCAAGAACCACCAAACAGTTAAGACAGTAAATGAGAGCAGGAACACGGATTCTGCACATAGACTTAAACACACAGCGCAACCCGCGGATCAGAATCAGTAAGGCTACGTTCACACTGCAGGCGAAAGCGCATCAAATCCGATTTTTTTTGACCCTATGCGACCCATATCCGATCATGGTGTGACAGTGTGAACGGCACAAATCCGATATTTTCAAATCCGATCTGGATCACTTTCGTATGTGGTACTGAATCCGATACATATCCGATGTCTCAGAAAGCGACTGCTGTGTGAACGGTCAAGTCGCATTAAATCCGTCTTTTACGTCACTGACACAAGACAGACGCCAATTATCAGCGCCAGAGAAGACATCGCGAACGCTTCCTGGCCATCCGGTGAAACTGCTGGGAAGACAACGTTGGAAAAACGTTAACATTTTATTTGTACTGCTTAACCTGCAGGTTCTGACAGAAATCTGCAGCTATCCTTTGAAGCACCGCTCCTCTAAAACAGCAATAAGGATCATTATTAGGTTATCTACATTATTATGTAAATAACAAAATAACTTAAAGCAAAAATCGGGAAACATGAAGTCCGAAGTCTTTATATTAAGGCCATCAGTCAAACAATATTGTTTGCTCTGGGTCTAAACAGAGCGCGTTGTGTATGACGTCTTCTTTTGCGCATGCGGGCCGCTTTGAGCGTTCACACTGGAGCGCGTTTGCTGTCGCATTTTATTTGTAGTGTGAACGAGCAGACAAAAAAATCGGATTTGATCAAAAAATCGGAATTGAGCATTAAGACCTGCAGTGTGAACGTAGCCTTAGATGTCGCCTTTCTCACAGTCGGGGCTGAAAGCCGACAGCTCGCTGATTCTGATCTGTCAGCGGGTCCGCGCTTTGTGTTCACGCCCTTTATGCGCCGATTCTAAAGCTGTTAGTTTGATCTCTCTCCAAACAATATTGACCAAACCAGCAGCAAAAGAAGATCCAAACGCTTCACATAAAATCGTCATGAATTTACTCTGACTTTTACTGTTTTGCTTCCACCGCGATGCACAGCGCTCTCTCTCTCCCTCTCTCTCTCTCTCTGTACTTCAAGAACAGTTTCCCTTTCGTCATTATTCGCTTGCTTGTTAGGCACAAGTCTACTGTTGTTTACAGCGCTGTCGGCCGCAGTTTTTTTCCCTTTTACATTCTTCCGAAAAGAAAACCTAATTTCTGCTGTTCAATACTGTATTTTTATAAATCCCAGGCCAGGAAAACCTTCATGTTTTTCTGTGTTTTATCTTCAGCTACTTTGACACAAAGGCATCTGCTGTGATGCTTACACCTGTGATAAAGTCTTGCGTGTGTCAGCTTCCTTTTTATTGATACAAAAATATGTAAATGTACTGATCTGAATTATAATATTTCTGACTGTCAAAATTTCCCAGATTTAAATCGAATCGAATTAAATCGAATTAAATCGAATTAAATCGAATCGTGGATCGAATCGATTCGGGACCTTGTGAATCGGAATTGAATCGATTCTAGAATTCAGTGACGATACCCAGCCCTACTCAGCACTAGAAAGATATAAAGCATTTTTACAACACCTATTTGACGTCTTTCTAACTTTCAAGACTTTTTTGAAGATCAGCGCACTAAACCTGCTAAATCTGAAACCAAATTCTATAACAACAACATGTCGAAATCTGCTCAGAAAAGGCTGAGTAACTCGGGCAAACCACATGCAACTAGCATGCTAGCTAGCGACCATAGCTACATGAAAGAAATGGAGTGTCAGCAGATGGTTGAAGAAGAATTTCCACCTCTACCAGTTACGCCTTCCAAGCCTCCAGTGGCTAAAAAACCAACACTGTCTACCAGTCACTCTGATGGCGACTCCCTGAAAGCTGATGCGGTCAACACTTTGATTAATCTGATCAACACCAGAAGTGACGCCATTGAAGAAATGGTAGGAACAGTTCGTAC